>NC_088227.1:42872410-43197410 GCF_036934945.1 Oncorhynchus masou masou | reverse complement strand
CACGCACACACTCACACACACACACACACTTTCATGGTCAGGGGTTAGGTGGGGGGCCAGGTGGAAGGCCGGAGGGGTTGAATGGAATTGTGGGTAAGGGTGTTAATAATGATGCCGGCAGACAGACGTCCTAAAAGGACAAGGTTCAAAGTTCGAAGGTCAAGGTTCACACTCGACAGCACTAACCTATAATTGCACTTTTACCCACTGAACTGTCAATTGTTTGGACGGTATCTGACCTCTAACCTCTGTCTGATCCTAGAACAGCTTAAACCCTCTGCCACGAATACACCACTGGTCCATACAACCCCCTGTAAATGATTCTACCTAGAACCATCTACCAAGGTTCTACTTAGAACCCTATAATATTTGAAGGGTTTATACTAGAACCCTCTACTTCCACTGAGAACCCTTTCATCTTTGAGAAGGGTTATATGAATAGCTCCACCAGCCTTATAAGCCTTTAAAGTTGAACTCTTTATGACAATATACTAAATAATATCATGAGGCCTAGTTATACGGTAACACATTGGTGTTTGGAAACTCCTGGTTTACAGGCAACATCAGGCCTGCAAGTCACAGTATGCTGGCTTGCAAAGTGATGTGTAATTCCTATTGGAATCCAGCCAGATATTCAACAATTTGAATGTTTAATCACCCGCAACCTGCATTCATAATGACTGCCAGGGTAGGGAGGATTGATTAGTGAGACGAACTAAATCATCTCAACTGGAACAACCATCTCAGTAACGGGTGCAATAACTCCAACTAACTACTAACAGATTAGATTATTAATATGATTACATATTGCCTCGATGGCGCTGCCCATGCTATCCTTTAATGGCACATTTGTATTATTATTATTATTATTATTATTATTACTATTATATCATTATTATTGTATGATTACTATATTATTATTATATTATTATTATATATATTGTTATATTATTGTATTATATGTATTGTTATATTATTGTATTATTATTATTATATTATTATTTCTATTACATTATTATTGTTATTATGCTATGATTATTATTATATTGCGATTATTATATTATTATCATTACTATTATTATTATTATTATTACTAGTATTAGTATTATTACTATTATTACTATTATTATTACTATTATTATTATTATTACTATTATTACTATTATTACTATTATTAGTATTATTACTATTATTATTACTATTATTACTATTATTAGTATTATTACTATTATTATTACTATTATTAGTACTATTATTATTAGTATTATTATTACTATTATTATTACTATTATTAGTACTATTATTATTACTATTATTATTACTATTATTATTACTATTATTACTATTATTAGTATTATTACTATTATTAGTACTATTATTATTACTATTATTATTATTATTAGTATTATTATTATTGTTATTACTATTATGATTACTATTATTATTACTATTATAATTATTATTACTATTATTATTATTATTATTATTATTACTATTATTATCATTGCTATTATATTATTAGTATTATTACTATTATTATTATTATTACTATTATTATTACTAGTATTATTACTAGTATTATTACTATTATTATTATTATTGCTATTATACTATTACTATTATTATTAGTATTGCTATTATATTATTACTATTACTATTATTATTATTACTATTATTATTACTACTATTATTATTATTATATTATTATTATTATTATTACTATATTAATTGTATTCCTATTATATTATTATTACTATTATTATTATTATTATTATTATTATTATTATTATTATTACTATTATTATATTATTATTATTATTATTACTATTATTACTATTATAATTATTATTATTACTATATTCATTGTATTCCTATTATATTATTATTACTATTATTATTAGTATTACTATCATTATATTATTATTATTATTACTATTATTATTAATATTACTATTATTATTATTACTATTATTATATTATTATTATTACTATTATATACTTATTATTATTGCTATATTATTTGTATTCCTATTATATTATTATTACTATTATATTACTATTACTATTATATTATTATATTATTGCAATTATTATTATATTAATATTACTGTTATTATTTGTAGTAGTAGTAGTAGTAGTAGTATATTAATATTATTACTATTATTATTTATTTTTAATTGACAGAGAAGTCATACTGAGACTAGGGTCTCTTTTACAGAGCCCTGCAAAATACACAACATTTTTATTTTTATTTTTTTATTTAGCCTTTATTTAACTAGGCAAGTCAGTTAAGAAAGATTTTTTATTTACAATGATGGCCTACTCAGCCCAAATCCTAACCCAGACGTCGTTGGGCCAATTGTGCGCCGCTCTATAGGACTCCCAATCACGGCCGGTTGTGATACAGCCTGGAATTGAACCAGGGTCTGTAGTGATGCCTCTAGCACTGAGATGCAGTGCCTTAGACCGCTGCGCCAAAAGTATGTGGACACCTACTCGTTGAACATCTCATTCCAAAATTATGGACATTAATATGGAGTTGGTCCCCTCCTTTGCTGCTATAACAGCTTCCGCTCTTCTGGTAAGGCTTTCCACTAGATGTTGGAACATTGCTGCTATAACAGCCTCCCCTCTTCTGGGAAGGCTTTCCACTAGATATTAGAACATTGCTGCTATAACAACCTCCACTCTTCTGGGAAGTCTTTCCACTAGATATTAGAACATTGCTGCTATAACAGCCTCCACTCTTCTGGGAAGGCTTTCCACTAGATATTAGAACATTGCTGATATAACAGCCTCCCCTCTTCTGGGAAGTCTTTCCACTAGATATTAGAACATTGCTGCTATAACAGCCTCCGCTCTTCTGGTAAGGCTTTCCACTAGATGTAGGAACATTGCTGCTATAACAGCCTCCACTCTTCTGGGAAGGCTTTCCACTAGATATTAGAACATTGCTGCTATAACAGCCTCCACTCTTCTGGGAAGGCTTTCCACTAGATGTAGGAACATTGCTGCGGGACTTCCGTTCATCCACAAGTGAGGTCGGGCAATGATGTTGGGCGATTAGACATAGCTCGCAGTCGGCATTCAAATTTATCCCAAAGGTGTTCGATGGGGTTGAGGTCAGGACTATGTATAGTCCAGTCAAGTTCTTCCACACTGTTCTCGACAACTCATTTCTGTATGGACCTCGCCTTGTGCACGGGAGCATTGTCATGATGAAACAGAAAAGGGCCTTCCCCAAACTGTTGCCACAAAGTTGAAAGCACAGAATTGTCTAGAATTTAATTGTATGCTGTAGTGTTAAGATTTCCCTTCACTGGAACTAAGGGGACTAGCCCGAACCATGAAAAACAACCCCAGACCATTATTCCTCCTTCACCCTGGATCCAACCAGGGCCTGTAGTGACGCTTCTAGCACTGGGAACTGGATCCAACCAGGGTCTGTAGTGACGCCTCTAGCACTGGGAACGGGATCCAACCAGGGTCTGTAGTGACGCCTCTAGCACCTGGAACGGGATCCAACCAGGGTCTGTAGTGATGCCTCTAGCACTGGGAACGGGATCCAACCAGGGTCTGTAGTGACGCCTCTAGCACTGGGAACGGGATCCAACCAGGGTCTGTAGTGACGCCTCTAGCACTGGGAACGGGATCCAACCAGGGTCTGTAGTGACACCTCTAGCACTTGGAACGGGATCCAACCAGGGTCTGTAGTGATGCCTCTAGCACTGGGAACTGGATCCAACCAGGGTCTGTAGTGACGCCTCTAGCACTGGGAACGGGATCCAACCAGGGTCTGTAGTGACGCCTCTAGCACTGGGATCGGGATCCAACCAGGGTCTGTAGTGACGCTTCTAGCACTGGGAACTGGATCCAACCAGGGTCTGTAGTGACGCCTCTAGCACTGGGAACGGGATCCAACCAGGGTCTGTAGTGACGCCTCTAGCACTGGAACGAGTTCCAACCAGGGTCTGTAGTGACGCCTCTAGCACTGGGAACGGGATCCAACCAGGGTCTGTAGTGAAGCCTCTAGCACTGGGAACGGGATCCAACCAGGGTCTGTAGTGAGGCCTCTAGCACTGGGAACGGGATCCAACCAGGGTCTGTAGCGACGCCTCTAGCACTGGGAACGGGATCCAACCAGGGTCTGTAGTGAGGCCTCTAGCACTGGGAACGGGATCCAACCAGGGTCTGTAGCGACGCCTCTAGCACTGGGAACGGGATCCAACCAGGGTCTGTAGCGACGCCTCTAGCACTGGGAACGGGATCCAACCAGGGTCTGTAGTGACGCCTCTAGCACTGGGATCGGGATCCAACCAGGGTCTGTAGTGACGCCTCTAGCACTGGGAACGGGATCCAACCAGGGTCTGTAGCGACGCCTCTAGCACTGGGAACGGGATCCAACCAGGGTCTGTAGCGACGCCTCTAGCACTGGGATCGGGATCCAACCAGGGTCTGTAGCGACGCCTCTAGCACTGGGAACGGGATCCAACCAGGGTCTGTAGCGACGCCTCTAGCACTGGGAACGGGATCCAACCAGGGTCTGTAGCGACGCCTCTAGCACTGGGAACGGGATCCAACCAGGGTGTGTAGTGACGCCTCTAGCACTGGGAACGGGATCCAACCAGGGTCTGTAGCGACGCCTCTAGCACTGGGAACGGGATCCAACCAGGGTCTGTAGCGACGCCTCTAGCACTGGGAACGGGATCCAACCAGGGTCTGTAGTGACGCCTCTAGCACTGGGAACGGGATCCAACCAGGGTCTGTAGTGAGGCCTCTAGCACTGGGAACGGGATCCAACCAGGGTCTGTAGTGAAGCCTCTAGCACTGGGATCTGAGGCATGTGTAAGCCAATCAAGATTTAGATCTCCTAACACAACCAGTTCAGCTACCCGAAAGGGTTTAAAAATAGTCCGAAATTATACCAACAGCCTCTGCCGCAGCAATAAATCTGTTTGGCTTTTCGGCCACTTGTTTAACCAACAGCTCCCACATTTTAGGGACAGAGATGCTAAGAGAGGATCTTACATACAGAGCATTCGGAAAGTATTTTTCCACATTTTGTTAGATTATAGCCTTATTCTAAAATGGATTCAATTGTTTGTTTTCCTCATCAATATACACATAATACCCCATAATGACAAAGCAAAAACAGTTTTTTTTTAGAATTGTTAGCAAATCTATAAAAAAAAATGACATTTACATAAGTATTCAGATCATTTACTCAGTACTGTGTTAAAGCACCTTTGACAGCGATTACAGCCTTGAATCTTCTTGAGTATGGCACTACAAGCTTGGCACACCTGTATTTGGAGAGTTTCTCCCATTCTCCACTCAAGCTCTGTCAGGTTGGATGGGGAGAGTTGCTGCACAGTTATTTTCAGATCTCTACAGAGAGGTTAGATTGGGTTCAAGTGTGGGCTCTGGCTGGGACACTCAAGGACATTCAGAGACAAAGCCAGTCTAGTGTTGTCTTGGCTGTGTGCTTAGGGTCATTGTCCTGTTGGAAGGTGAATATTCACCCCAGTCTGAGGTCCTGAGCAATCTGGAGCAGGTTTTCATTGAGATATTTCTGTTCTTTGCTCCATTCATCTTTCCCTCGATCCTGACGCGTCTTCCAGTCCCTGCTGAAAAACATCCCCACAGAATGATGCTGCCACCACCATGCTTCACCATAGGGATGGTGCCACCACCGTGCTTCACCATAGGGATGGTGCTAGGTTTCCTCCAGACGTGACGCTTTGCATTCTGGCCAAAAAGGTCAATCTTGGTTTCATCAGGCCAGAGCATCTTGTTTTCTCATGGTCTGAGAGACTTTTAGCAAAATCCAAGCGGGCTGTCATGTTCCTTTTACTGAGGAGTGGCTTCCATCTGGCCAGTACCATAAAGGCCTGATTGGTGGAGTGCTGCAGAGATGGTCATTCTTCTGGAAGATTCTCCCATCGCCACAGAGGAACTCTGGAGCTCTGTCAGAGTGACCACTGGGATCTTGCTCACCTCCCTGACCAAGACCCTTCTCCCCCAATTGCTCAGTTTGGCTGGGCGGCCAGACCAAGGAAGAGTCTTGCTGGTTCCAAACTTCTTCCATTTAAGAATTATGGAGACCACTGTGTTCTTGGGGGGCTTCCATGCTGCAGATATTGTTTGGTACCCTTCCCCAGATCTGTGCCTCGATACCATCCAGTCTCGGAGCTCTACGGACAATACCTTTGAACTCATGGCTTGGTTTTTGCTCTGACATGCACTGTCAACTGTGGAACATTACAAAGACAGGATTGTGCCTTTCCAAATCATGTCCAATCAATTGACCACAGGTAGACTCCATCAAGTGGTAGAAATATCTCAAGGATGATCAATGGATACAGAATGCACCTGAGCTCAATTTCGAGTCTCATAGCAAAGGGTCTGAATACTTATGTAAATAAGGTTTTTCTGTTTAAAAAAATTTGAATAAATGAGCAACATTTTCTAAAAACCTGTTTTTGCTCTGTCATTATGGGGTATTGTGTGTACATTGATGAGAAAAACTAATATTTAATCCATTTTAGAATAATCTTGTAGTCACATAACCAGTTTTGAGTTGCTAGTAGCCTGTTAAAACATTTATTACCACGAGCCAGCGAGGGTACAGGTCCAGAAAGAATAGACACCACAAAAACGCACGAACAGAGACCCAATCAATTCTTTAAAATCCTGTTTCAGCCTTTCAGACCTACCATTCCTAACATCATTAAATCCCACATGGAATACAACAGCATCAATCTCTGTGTACTGATGTGGAACAGTGGCTAGCAGCCTACTAATATCCTGTACTTTAACCCTGTGGTAACACAGGGTTTTTGCTCTAGAAACCAAAACGTTTCTTACCATAAAGTTGACCAAAGACAGCCGGCAAGATGGAAGAAATCCACTCATTCCTACACCTCGCACGCGAGCGGCGGGAATCTCGCATGCCTACAACTCTCGACACCCTGTTCAAGCCTCCCATAACCAAAAATTTACCATAGAAGCCACCAGAGAGGCAGTCAGAACTGCCGGCTCTGATCTTGAAGCCCCCAGGGATGGGATGAAGATGAAGATGAACTCCTGGATGGCGAAGCGTTTTGCCAATGCTTTGGACTTCCATGGCAAGTGACATGCCTTCATGGCTGGTTGGGTAAATGTAAGAAACATCCACTAAGTCATCTAGAAACATCCTACTAACCTTTATTTTTTTACTAGGCAAGTCAGTTAAGAACAAATTCTTATTTTCAATGACGGCCTAGGAACAGTGGGTTAACTGCCTGTTCAGGGGCAGAACGAAAGATTTTGTACCTTGTCAGCTCTGGGATTTGAACGTGCAACCTTCCGGTTACTAGTCCAATGCTCTAACCACTAGGCTACCCTGCCGCCCCTTCTTTCCATGGGAAAGGGGAGACCCCTTCAGGGAGGGATTCCTGCAGGGCCCGGCGGTTATGGAGAGATGACGCAGCGACGCTACCGTCAGGTCAAAGTGGTCGTCCAGAAAAGAGAAAGTAGACAGACGTGAATTCCCCAGTAGCTTGTGTAAGTTCGCTACTTGTTTGCTAAGAGTAACCACTTCACCTCTTTAGTTCTCTGCAAGCAAACAGTTGTTATATTGAAAGTCTAGATGGTCCACATTATCCTAGATAAGAGCAAAATGAACACCGCTCCTGTAGCATTGAAAACGTTTGCTTCTCCATTTGAAACTACAGTGTCTCTCTTCTTGACAGGAATTTCCTACAGGTTTGCTATAAAGCGTAAGTTGGTTAGCAAATGACAGATGAGGATGGTTTGTATCAATCGGCTAGGAATTAGTTTATTTTGCAAACTCTACCATCACTTTGGGACGGCAGGGTAGCCTAGTGGTTAGAGCCTTGGACTAGTAACCGAAAGGTTGCAAGATCAAATCCCTGAGCTGACAAGGTACAAATCTGACATTCTGCCCCTGAACAAGGCAGTAAACCCACTAGGCCATCATTGAAAATAAGAATTTGTTCTTAACTGACTTGCCTAGTTAAATAGCTGGCTTGTTGTTCACACACTTACCTGCCCTCTCATTGGCTAGAATGGTTCTCACCTTCCACATTTGAGGACATGCATTTCCATTGTTAGAGTGCTTACTTGACTCTCTTGTTAATATAATAGAACATCTTTGTCTACACAGAGTAAAAATGACATAATCACACTCATATCTGGTTCCAAATTAAATTGGTTTCCTTACCCTGTAAGCAGTGTGTGTATAAGGTATGACAGCAATTCCCTGGCAGTGGCTGGCAATGTTTCCAAATGCTAACATTTTAGCATTTTGACACAAATCCTATTCAAGTCACGGGACCGATATTAAGAAAAAAATGTATCATCTTGTGTCTTTGGTGAGCCTCACAACCAATTTGATAATAATTTTGGAGGATTTGGATATGATGCGTGAAAAATGCTACTCTCAGTCCCATGACTTCAATGGGATTTGTGCCACAAATGCTAAAACGTTAGCATTTGGAAACAGTCCCAGGGGAACTAGACCAAAGCAGGGATTGGTGTCATTCTTGCTTAAAAACAAAATGACCCCAGCCATTATTGCCTTGGCTGCAACAGCTTCATTCACCTCAGTCCATCTACAAACACATAACCTGTTAAGACAAAGGACATGATAGTGGACTACAAGAAAAAGAAGACCGAGCATGCCCCCATTCTCATCGATGGGGCTGCAGTGGAGCAGGTTCAGAGCTTCAAGTTCCTTGGTGTCCACATCACCAGCAAACTTGGTCCAAGCACACCAAGACAATCGTGAAGAGGGCACGACAAAACCTATTCCCCCTCAGGAGACTGAAAATATTTGGCATGGGTCCTCAGATCCTCAAAAGGTTCTACAGCTGCACCATCGAGAGCATCCTGACTGGTTGTATCACTGCCTGGTATGGCAACTGCTCAGCCTCCAGTCGCAAGGAACTACAGAGGTTAGTGCGTACAGCACAATAAATCACTGGGGCAAAGCTGCCTGCCATCCAGGACCTCTACACCAGGCAGTGTCAGAGGAAGGCCCTAAAAATCATCAAAGACTCCAGCCACCCCAGTCGTAGACTGTTCTCTCTTCTACCGCACAACAAGTGGTACCGGAGCGCCAAGTCTATGTCCAAGAGGCTTCTAAACAGCTTCTACCCCCAAGCCATGAGACTCCTGAACATCTAGTCAAATGGCTACCCAGACTATTTGCACCCCCCCCCTCCTTACACCACTACTAATCTCTGTTGTCATCTATGCATAGTCACTTTAATAACTCTACCTACATGTACATACCACCTCAACTAACCAGTGCCCCCGCACATTGACTCTGTATCGGTACCCCCTGTATATAATCTCACTATTGTTATTTTACTGCTGCTCTTTAATTACTTGTTACTTTTATCACTTATTCTTATCTGGGTTATTTTTTATTTTATTTTTTAACTGTCTTGTTGGTTAAGGGGCTCGTAAGTAAAGCATTTCACTGTAAGGTCAACACCTGTTGTATTCAGCATCACGTGACTAATAGGATTTTGATTTGATCTGTACGTTGTACATGTTTAAGTCGTGTTGCCGTCTCTACTGGTAAAGATGAGAGGGCCTTTCTTTTACTTTCAGACGGGCTCCAATAGTGACGGCCTTGACTGTGAAACACCGACAGCCATCAAAAGCGGGTTTGGTGTCTGACAAATGTGGCGCCTTTGTAAAGTCATAAATAACATGATAAATTGTGTATAAAGGTGTCTTCAGCACGTGTTGTTGTGCTGGTTAAGACGGTGCTTGCCCGTACGACAGACAAGGTCAGAGGGGGCAGAACATGCATGGAGATACGATGATCATGTCAAAAGGGTGTCAAATTGTTGAAATCAAAGAGATTACTGGCGATTGTGCTTGACAATTATTAGTGGGTTTCGGGAACTTGTCTGATAATGCAACTCTTTCTAGTTCCTCCTGCCCTGCCAACTCCCCCTAAATGTTTCCTGCGAAGGGAGTTTAGCAGCTCTCTACACAGATGGAGGAAGTGGAAGGCGATAGGGACCGGAAATGTATCTCTGGTCAGCTTATAGACAGTCATGGTGTCGCAGGTTAAGTCCGAAGGAGGAGAAGGATCTTTTTGTTTTTGTTTTATTGGGCAATAACAGGCTCTGGTTTGGCAAAGAGATGTCTCCCTCAGGTAGATTTACAGACCGAAGACGAAAGAGTGTTCCAGGTCAGATTTCTGTATTTGTCTAATGGTGATGAAGATCCCTTCTATTTTTTATTTTTTAGCCTCCCTTGCTTCTGTGCTAGACTCACTCTCGCAGTGATGGGAGTTTGAGGGAGTTTGGCCGCTCTCTACACAAGGTAAGGAAATGGATCTTGAGGAGGACGACTTGGGCCAGAAGACGTCTCTGGAGATTTACAGGCCTAAAGAGTCAAGAGTGTTTTTTAGGTCAGGTCTGAAGGTGACATACTCAACCAACCATCCCTCCCTTCACTTCCATTTAACACTTAACATTATTGGAAAATATCAAACCGTCAGTGATTCTATGACTCCTACGACAGATCAATCATAAATAATGAAGCCGTGGTAATAAATAACAAAGATTTCCTCATGGAGACCAGGAAGTGGGCACATAAACCAATGCTCGGGTCAGGACGCACTTCCAAATGTCAGCCAATGAATACCACAACCGGGGCTTTCTACCTTCTTTTTAGAAAAAGGCTCTGTGCAGTTATCCTCACAAGGTGGGGTATTGAAAAAAGGGGGTGTCGGTGAGTAAAATGATTATGTTTCTGAGACTTTTAAGACAATCTTTCTCTGAGCAATTGTATTAGTATAAAATAATATTTCCAATTTTCCACAAGACTGACAAAAGAAGTGAAGAAAGAAGCTAGGTTTAGATATTCACACAGGGATTTATAATACAGTATATTCAACCAGCACAGAATGACACTAATTAGAAGACTGACAAATGACATTCATATCTTACCGCTCAGTGAAGGAGATTAGTATAATCGGCATTACTGATAAAACAGCTCTGGGGGGGGATAGTAGTTTGTGTGTCTGTGTCTGTGTCTGTCTGTAATTACAGAGGTACTGCAACACAACATGCTCTCTCACAGTCTGTTTTTTCTTTTCTCCCATTATAAGGAGATTACTATAAATGAAAATGGACGATACGTGACTCGATTCACAAATAAGGAAGACAAAATGTGTATCCCTATTCTCTACATATAGCTATGGGGCTCTGGTTAAAAGTAGTGCACTATGAAGAGAATCGGGTGCCATTTGGATAAAAAGTATATGGATCCAGACTAGGTCTGTGTCGGTCATGAAATGGTGTCAGCTGGTGAATGCAAAGCAAAATAACTGTAAACGATCTCACTGTAATTGACTGTAATTACCATAAACAACTCTAGAATCCCCTGGCTTCCAATCATAACCTACAAGCCACTGATGCAGACCTTTGCAACATCGACACTACACTACCGTTCAAAAGTTTGGGGTCTCTTAGAAATGTCCATGAAAGAAAAGCACAATTTTTTGTGCATTAAAATAACATAAAATTGGTCAGAAATACACTGTAGACATTGTTAATGTTGTAAATGACTATTTTAGCTGAAAACGGCTGCTTTTTAATGGAATATCTACATAGATGTACAGAGGTCCATTATCAGCAACAATCACTCCTGTGTTCCAATGGCACGTTGTGTTAGCTAGGGGGGTCAGGATGATGGTCAGTTTACCACCACATATCTGGTTTTAGGTTGATACTGGTCAGTTCACCACCACAGAACCGGTTTCAGGTTGATATTAGTCAGTTCACCACCACAGAACCGGTTTCAGGTTGATACTGGTCCGTTCACCACCACAGAACCGGTTTCAGGTTGATACTGGTCCGTTCACCACCACAGAACCGGTTTCAGGTTGATACTAGTGAGTTCACCACCACATATCTGGTTTCAGGTTGATACTGGTCAGTTCACCACCACAGAACCGGTTTCAGGTTGATACTGGTCAGTTCACCACCACAGAACCGGTTTCAGGTTGATACTGGTCAGTTCACCACCACATATCTGGTTTCAGGTTGATACTGGTCAGTTCACCACCACATATCTGGTTTCAGGTTGATACTGGTCAGTTCACCACCACAGAACCGGTTTCAGGTTGATACTGGTCCGTTCACCACCACATATCTGGTTTGGTTTCAGGTTGATACTGGTCCGTTCACCACCACAGAACCGGTTTCAGGTTGATACTGGTCCGTTCACCACCACGGAACCGGTTTCAGGTTGATACTGGTGTTTTCACCACCACAGAACCGGTTTCAGGTTGATACTGGTCCGTTCACCACCACAGAACCGGTTTCAGGTTGATACTGGTCCGTTCACCACCACAGAACCAGTTTCAGGTTGATACTGGTCAGTTCACCACCACGGAACCGGTTTTAGGTTGATACTGGTCCGTTCACCACCACGAAACCAGTTTTAGGTTGATACTGGTCAGTTCACCACCACAGAACCGGTTTCAGGTTGATACTGGTCCGTTCACCACCACAGAACCGGTTCCAGGTTGATACTAGTGAGTTCACCACCACAGAACCGGTTCCAGGTTGATACTGGTCCGTTCACCACCACAGAACCGGTTCCAGGTTGATACTGGTCCGTTCACCACCACAGAACCGGTTTCAGGTTGATACTGGTCCGTTCACCACCACAGAACCAGTTTCAGGTTGATACTGGTCAGTTCACCACCACGGAACCGGTTTTAGGTTGATACTGGTCCGTTCACCACCACGAAACCAGTTTTAGGTTGATACTGGTCAGTTCACCACCACAGAACCGGTTTCAGGTTGATACTGGTCCGTTCACCACCACAGAACCGGTTCCAGGTTGATACTGGTCCGTTCACCACCACAGAACCGGTTCCAGGTTGATACTGGTCCGTTCACCACCACAGAACCAGTTTCAGGTTGATACTGGTCAGTTCACCACCACGGAACCGGTTTTAGGTTGATACTGGTCCGTTCACCACCACGAAACCAGTTTTAGGTTGATACTGGTCAGTTCACCACCACAGAACCGGTTTCAGGTTGATACTAGTGAGTTCACCACCACAGAACCGGTTCCAGGTTGATACTGGTCCGTTCACCACCACAGAACCGGTTCCAGGTTGATACTGGTCCGTTCACCACCACAGAACCGGTTCCAGGTTGATACTGGTCAGTTCACCACCACAGAACCGGTTTCAGGTTGATACTGGTCAGTTCACCACCACAGAACCGGTTTCAGGTTGATACTGGTCCGTTCACCACCACAGAACCGGTTTCAGGTTGATACTAGTGAGTTCACCACCACAGATCTGGTTTCAGGTTGATACTGGTCCGTTCACCACCACAGAACCAGTTTCAGGTTGATATTGGTCCATTCACCACCACGGAACCGGTTTCAGGTTGATACTGGTCAGTTCACCACCACAGAACCGGTTTCAGGTTGATACTGGTCCGTTCACCACCACAGAACCGGTTTCAGGTTGATATTGGTCCGTTCACCACCACAGAACCAGTTTCAGGTTGATACTAGTCAGTTCACCACCACAGAACCGGTTCCAGGTTGATACTAGTCAGTTCACCACCACAGAACCAGTTTCAGGTTGATACTAGTCAGTTCACCACCACAGAACCGGTTTCAGGTTGATACTGGTCCGTTCACCACCACGGAACCGGTTTCAGGTTGATACTGGTCCGTTCACCACCACAGATCTGGTTTCAGGTTGATACTGGTCAGTTCACCACCACAGAACCGGTTCCAGGTTGATACTGGTCAGTTCACCACCACAGAACCGGTTCCAGGTTGATACTGGTCCGTTCACCACCACGGAACCAGTTTCAGGTTGATATTGGTCCGTTCACCACCACGGAACCAGTTTCAGGTTGATACTGGTCCGTTCACCACCACGGAACCAGTTTCAGGTTGATATTGGTCCGTTCACCACCACGGAACCAGTTTCAGGTTGATACTGGTCAGTTCACCACCACAGAACCGGTTCCAGGTTGATACTGGTCCGTTCACCACCACGGAACCAGTTTCAGGTTGATATTGGTCCGTTCACCACCACGGAACCAGTTTCAGGTTGATACTGGTCCGTTCACCACCACAGAACCGGTTTCAGGTTGATACTGGTCCGTTCACCACCACAGAACCAGTTTCAGGTTGATACTGGTCCGTTCACCACCACAGAACCAGTTTCAGGTTGATACTAGTCAGTTCACCACCACAGAACCGGTTCCAGGTTGATACTGGTCCGTTCACCACCACAGAACCAGTTTCAGGTTGATACTAGTCAGTTCACCACCACAGAACCGGTTCCAGGTTGATACTGGTCCGTTCACCACCACAGAACCAGTTTCAGGTTGATACTAGTCAGTTCACCACCACAGAACCGGTTCCAGGTTGATACTGGTCCGTTCACCACCACAGAACCAGTTTCAGGTTGATACTGGTCAGTTCACCACCACAGAACCGGTTCCAGGTTGATACTGGTCCGTTCACCACCACAGAACCGGTTCCAGGTTGATACTAGTGAGTTCACCACCACAGAACCGGTTCCAGGTTGATACTGGTCCGTTCACCACCACAGAACCGGTTTCAGGTTGATACTGGTCCGTTCACCACCACAGAACCGGTTTCAGGTTGATACTGGTCCGTTCACCACCACAGAACCGGTTCCAGGTTGATACTGGTCCGTTCACCACCACAGAACCGGTTCCAGGTTGATACTAGTGAGTTCACCACCACAGATCTGGTTTCAATAGGAGAAATAAAGAGTAAGAGGCACACAAAGACATTTCAGGATCAGAATTCAGGGATACGTCCCAAATCACACCCCTTTCCCTATATAGTGCACTACTTTAGACCAGAGCCCTATGGCACCCTATTCCCTATATAGTGTACTACTTTAGACCAGAGCCCTATGGCACCCTATTCCCTATATAGTACACTACTGTAGACCAGAGCCCTATGGCACCCTATTCCCTATATAGTACACTACTTTAGACCAGAGCCCTATGGCACCCTATTCCCTATATAGTACACTACTGTAGACCAGAGCCCTATGGCACTACATAGGGAATAAGAGGTCATCTGGGACACACTGAGAGAAATGTCATCATTTACTATAAACATTAACCAAGGTGTTATCTAGAAGTTTACTATAAACATTAACCAAGGTGTTATCTAGAAGTTTACTATAAACATTAACCAAGGTGTTATCCAGAAGTTTACTATAAACATTAACCAAGGTGTTATCTAGAAGTTTACTATAAACATTAACCAAGGTGTTATCCAGAAGTTTACTATAAACATTAACCAAGGTGTTATCTAGAAGTTTACTATAAACATTAACCAAGGTGTTATCCAGAAGTTTACTATAAACATTAACCAAGGTGTTATCTAGAAGTTTACTATAAACATTAACCAAGGTGTTATCCAGAAGTTTACTATAAACATTAACCAAGGTGTTATCTAGAAGTTTACTATAAACATTAACCAAGGTGTTATCTAGAAGTTTACTATAGACATTAACCAAGGTGTTATCTAGAAGTTTACTATAGACATTAACCAAGGTGTTATCTAGAAGTTTACTATAAACATTAACCAAGGTGTTATCTAGAAGTTTACTATAAACATTAACCAAGGTGTTATCTAGAAGTTTACTATAAACATTAACCAAGGTGTTATCTAGAAGTTGGCACTGACCAGAATATGATTTACATCAAGCCATATATAGGGTTTTACCTGTAAAGCTGTTCTACATTACAGGTAGTGGAGTTTTTTGGCTTGATGTCCCAAATGGCACCCTATTCCCAAGATAGATAGAGGTGATACAAATTTTAAAAAATAAAGATATACTAACATATTGGGATAATATTTCTGACACTATTATTGTATCGTATTGACAATATCACAACATTATCTTTGGCTAGTTGGCTGTACCAAAACTCCTTCTAGTGGTTAGATCGTTGGACTCGTAACCGAAAGGTTGCTGGATCGAATCCCCTGAGCTCACAGGGTAAAAATCTGTCGTTCTGCCCCTGAGCAAAAGGCAGTTAACCCACTGTTTCCCCGGGCACCAAAGACATGGATGTCGATTAAGGCAGCCCCCCTGCACATCTCTGATTCAGAGGGGTTGGGTTAAATGTGCAAGACACATTTCAGTTGAATACATTCAGTTGGACAACTGACTAGATATCCCCCTTCCCCCCTTCATAGTTTGTTCTCCATCTTCTTCTTAAATAGTGAGCCAACGTGTTTTCAGCACTTTTATTTCCATGACCGATCGAAACTTAGACTCTCTTGTCTCTCTGCGGCAGATGTATAGTGAGCAATATCTTTAGAACTTCGAATCGCAATAAAAATCACGGTATCGAATTGCAAAAACATGTAGAATCGTAAGAATCGCAATACATAACGTATCGGCACGCAAGTATGGTATGTAGTGCACTAACTGTAACCCGAGCACTAAATAGGGACTAGGGTTCCATTCTGGACTCAGACTATGTTTAGAAGGGGTCACGGTAGACAGCTGCAGTGATGACACTGCTTTCTTGCAGAATAGCAAGGTCAGTTTCTTAAGTAAGTAATGGATCCATACGCCACAGAGGGATATACAGTTACTGGCAGGTGCAGAAAGAAAAGCGAAGCTTTAAATCGTCAGCCATTTTGGGTCAAAACGGTGCATTTAATCAACCACAGGAGCATTCAGCAATGACTGGATGCATGTCTCCTGAATGGCCGCAAAATTCCCTACATAGTGTGCTACTTTTCTGGTCAAAAGCAGTGCACTATAAAGGGAATAGGGAGCCATTTGGGTCTCATTTATGATCCATCTTTCTGAACGTCAGATCTATCCCAGCGATAAGATACCAGTCTGGGTTACATCAACCCTGTCAGAAGGAAGCAGTTGGCCCTTGGATTCTTCAAATCCCTGTTAGAGTGTTCAGGGTTGTTCTCTATATACCATAATACCTGTCAGAGAGGCCAGACTGTTCACTATTTACCATAGTACCTGTCAGAGAGGCCAGACTGTTCTCTATATACCATAGCACCTGTCAGAGAGGCCAGACGGTTCTCTATATACCATAGTACCTGTCAGAGAGGCCAGACTGTTCTCTATTTACCATAGTACCTGTCAGAGAGGCCAGACTGTTCTCTATTTACCATAGTACCTGTCAGAGAGGCCAGACTGTTCTCTATTTACCATAGTACCTGTCAGAGAGGCCAGACTGTTCTCTATTTACCATAGTACCTGTCAGAGAGGCCAGACTGTTCTCTATTTACCATAGTACCTGTCAGAGAGGCCAGACTGTTCTCTATTTACCATAGTACCTGTCAGAGAGGCCAGACTGTTCTCTATTTACCATAGTACCTGTCAGAGAGGCCAGACTGTTCTCTATTTACCATAGTACCTGTCAGAGAGGCCAGACTGTTCTCTATTTACCATAGTACCTTTCAGAGAGGCCAGACTTTTCTATATAGGTCTTTCTTTTTTTTAACTTCACAATACGGTGCAGAGCGTTCGATTTGCCTGCTGGGGGGCAGGTAGTTAGCACTGACCATCTAAGCGCATAGAAAACAACCAAGACGTTCTGTTGTTTGGTTGTTCAAACCGCTCTAACAGGATCCCAAGTGTAGTGAGCAACAGGGGTGGCATAGTCAAGGATCAAAGTTCTCGTAAGAAATTGCTATCAAATCTCTCCCTCAGCTTCAAGGACGCAGTGTCTCCCAACACTTGTGTATATGCTGACCACTTCATGAAAGGTAGCTTGCTAACTTGATGTTAGTCCTGCTTACTTACTTATGATTTACTTTTGGTCTCTTTAAATCAACTAATGTATGGTAATAATAACTAATGAGAGGGAGTGTTGGATCAAATGTACATCATCTTTGATTGGATAGTTAGCTAACGTTAGCAATAGCTAATCGGGTTAGTTGTGTTCACCATGTTCCAGAGAATTAAGTTTTATTTGAAAAAACAGGCTGCCTGAGATAAATATTTTGGAAGGAGAGTGACATAAATTGGGTCCTCCACGATTCATCTCAGCCAGATGAAGTTTAAACATACGACCAGTGTTTGATTTGGGCTGAAATAGGTGCCAGTACTCATTCTGGGTGCCTGTACTGTTCATATTTTATTTATTTTTACCTTAATTTAACTAGGCAAGTCAGTTAAGAATAAATCCATTATTTTCCATGACATCCAAGTGGGTTAACTGCCTTGTGCAGGGGCAGAACAACAGACTTGTACCTTGTCAGCTCGGGGATTTGAACTTGCAGCCTTCCGGTTACTAGTCCAACGCTCTAACCACTAGGCTACCCTGCCACCCCACTCAGGTGCAAGAGTGCCACAATACTGTTGAGCTAATATTCTATAAGAGGAACAGGAGCTCTAACAGTAGCAAAGTTGAGGTGCTGGTACTCAGCTCCAGTGAGCTCCTGCCCAAGTCAAGCACTGCATACAACCAAGGAGGAGCGAGAGGGCAGCTAGTCGCTCAGCTAGTCGCTCAGCTAGTCGTGGTCGCGCCACAGCGTCGCTAGCAGAGGGCGGAGAATTGCAGAGGGTGGAGCTGCATGGGGAACAGGCAGCCAGTGTCTCTGACACAAAAGTCTTAGATACGAGCAGCAGAGATTTTTTGATGTATGTTTTAACATGGTTCTCTGAGTAGGCTGTTATTTCAGGTTTAACATGGTTCTCCGAGTAGGCTGTTATTTCAGGTTTAACATGGTTCTCCGAGTAGGCTGTTATTTCAGGTTTAACATGGTTCTCTGAGTAGGCTGTTATTTCAGGTTTTACATGGTTCTCCGAGTAGGCTGTTATTTCAGGTTTAACATGGTTCTCCGAGTAGGCTGTTATTTCAGGTTTTACATGGTTCTCCGAGTAGGCTGTTATTTCAGGTTTAACATGGTTCTCCGAGTAGGCTGTTATTTCAGGTTTAACATGGTTCTCTGAGTAGGCTGTTATTTCAGGTTTAACATGGTTCTCCGAGTAGGCTGTTATTTCAGGTTTAACATGGTTCTCTGACAAGGCTATTATTTCAGGTTTAACATGGTTCTCTGACAAGGCTATTATTTCAGGTTTAAAATTTGTTTTAAATTCGTTTTAAATTAGCTTTAAATTCGTTTTAAATTAGTTTTAAATTAGCTTTAAATTAGTTTAAAAAATAGTTTAAAATTAGTTTTAAATTAGTTTCGTCAATGAGAAGCCAAAAAAAACACACAAAATTATGAGAGCTAGAATGTCAAGGCTTTACAGAGAGATCATGTAACCTACTGGCCAGAGCAGGAACATGGTCTAACTACAAGCACAACAACACAGCAACATGTCTAATAGGTATTACTCTGCAAGGATGCGTGTCCTTTCTATCTGTAGCGTGGGATGACAGAGTAAGTAAGCAAACAGCTGGAAGAACAGAGTGACTTACTTGACGATCTCAAGCCACAGGGGATATTGTTATGGCAGACCTGATTAAAAATCAGTTTTTTTTTTGCAAATATTTGTTCAATAAAAATTTTAAAAATGATTTTTATATTCAAAAACAAATCGCACTAACGTGTGTCTGTTATACGAAGCTGCTCCTCATCTTGAAAGGAGGCAAATGGGCTCTAAGAGAACGGACGCTCTCGACTCTCTGATTTCTACGAGACGCAACTGTTTCTTTCCAACTCTCTGAACGGCAGTAAATACACTGGAATAACGTGAACCATTCATCGTCTATATACTAGTTAACACAGTGTAACACCAAGGTCATGAACCATCCATCGTCTATATACTAGTTAACACAGTGTAACACCAAGGCCATGAACCATCCATTGTCTATATACTAGGTAACACAGTGTAACACCAAGGTCATGAAGCCATGAACCATTCATCGTCTATATACTAGTTAACACAGTGTAACACCAAGGTCATGAACCATCCATCGTCTATATACTAGTTAACACAGTGTAACACCAAGGTCATGAAGCCATGAACCATTCATCGTCTATATACTAGTTAACACAGTGTAACACCAAGGCCGTGAACCATCCATCGTCTATATACTAGTTAACACAGTGTAACACCAAGGCCATGAACCATCCATTGTCTATATACTAGTTAACACAGTGTAACACCAAGGCCATGAACCATCCATTGTCTATATACTAGTTAACACAGTGTAACACCAAGGTCATGAACCATCCATCGTCTATATACTAGTTAACACAGTGTAACACCAAGGCCGTGAACCATCCATTGTCTATATACTAGTTAACACAGTGTAACACCAAGGCCATGAACCATCCATCGTCTATATACTAGTTAACACAGTGTAACACCAAGGCCATGAACCATCCATTGTCTATATACTAGTTAACACAGTGTAACACCAAGGCCGTGAACCATCCATCGTCTGCTGATTTGTCCTGACTGGAGGCTTAAAGGCGTAAGGTGATCCATCACGTGTCTCTCCCCCAGGGTTTGGCAGCAGGAGGAGGACCAGCTGTAAATCAGAAGTGTGTCATCTCTCTGCCAGGTTAATGAAAAGATCATGTGGTTAGACCAGACTGAATATGTTGTTTCGCAAATGGGGGAGTACAACATTCAGTCTGTTTTAGTAACCTAAGGAACAGAGCCTCGCTGAACAAACGTAAACCAATTAATCGTACGCTCGTTTTAACCCTTCAAGGGTTCCAGGTCCCAAACAGTGCTGTCCTCAGTCGACATCCAAGTCGAAATTACCTCACACACAATTCAACGTCAGTGTTTCTCCGAAATGTAGAATTCTCTTCCCAAACCCCTTGAACTTTCAGAGTTTATACAAATACCTCTGGCCTATGCAATGCCCAATTCTTAAAATTGAGTTAAACATTTTCGTACTCGTTAGACAACAACTGACCATTGTGTACACTTTTTTCACTCATATTTTGTGTCATTTACTAGATGCTCCTCTTGCGTCCCATCATCACTCCGGTTAGCGCTTCTAACCCTTCTTAAACATTGTGTGTTTCAACTACAAACTTTGCATTGGATTCGTCTACTTCTTCTGCATTCGCCGATAGCAACCATTAGCCCGTGGGATTGACCGAGGGGCTGAGCTAGAGCTTTGTTTGTGAGACAAGGGCGGATACCAAAAAAAAACAGTTATTCTCACATAAACATGAACCTGCCGGTCCGACTGCAGAGTATCACTTTCATTGACAGGGTCCAGAGAAGGCAGGCGTCATTGGGTCATGGCACAGTACGGGAGGAAAATCTACTGTCTAATGATTGAATTGTCAGAAACATCCTCAGCTGAGGCTCGGTTTCAGCTGACAGAGGCGATCGGAGAGAGAGAGTGTGTGTGTGTGTGTGTGTGTGTGTGTGTGTGTGTGTGTGTGTGTGTGTGTGTGTGTGTGTGTGTGTGTGTGTGTGTGTGTGTGTGTGTGTGTGTGTGTGTGTGTGTGTGTGTGTGCGTGTGTGTGTGAGAGAAAAGGAAGTGAAAACACTGCAGACTCCTGAGGGATTGATGACAGTGTGACTGTGATGTTGGTGAAAGATTTACTGTAAAGACCTGTGACACCACACACACACACACACACACACACACACACACACACACACACACACACACACACACACACACACTCACACTCACACACACACAATGTTTTTGCAGATGGAGGCACGGTCCAAGCCAGATGCTGCTTAAATAAAAGTGATCTAAATCAGAGAGGGGTCATTTGAGTAGCGCTGAGGATACTTTAAATATATCAACACCTCAAAAGACAATGAATCATTGGCCAGGGAAAGCTGTAGGATATCATGTGGTATTATTGAGTTCGTATTCAGATTAGATTACCACTCCATAGGGCGAGCCCATGGGCCAGTGTGGTCAAAAGTAGCGTATGATTTTTCAGGGGGTGCTGGAGCACCTTAAGTGCCCCTACATCCCGCGGCTATGATTTAGGATCAGTAAATATTGTATGAATGAAAGACGAGTTGAATAGAAAATTACTTGGAAACAGGAATGGAGAAATAGGATTTATTTATTTCAGCATCTTGAGAGAACGAATGTGTGGTTAGGGAACATCTGTAAAAGTCTTTATCAGCATCATAACAGCCGATAGTATTTCAACCACGTAAAATATGCATCCAAGCCGGACTGAAGTCTTATCAGAAACATGTTGGGTCGTTTTCACAGCTTTCTATTTCTTTACAACTGGTCAATCAAATTTTGCACGTAAAATCTTTCCAGTTTTTTTTTGTTGTTATTGCATTTTCTCCCCGGTCCCTAAACGTCTTCGCTCCATGACAGAGGCAGAGATAGTGAAGAGGTTTCTATAGTGAAGAGCTGCACTGGCATCTTCATTCCCTGGTTTCTGTAGTGAAGTGGTCCACTGGCATCTTCATTCCCTGGTTTCTATAGTGACGAGGTCCACTGGCATCTTCATTCCCTGGTTTCTATAGTGACGAGGTCCACTGGCATCTTCATTCCTTGGTTTTTATAGTAACGAGGTCCACTGGCATCTTCATTCCCTGGTTTCTGTAGTGAAGTGCTGCACTGGCATCTTCATTCCCTGGTTTCTATAGTGACGAGGTCCACTGGCATCTTCATTCCCTGGTTTCTATAGTGAAGTGCTCAACTGGCATCTTCATTCCCTGGTTTCTATAGTGACGAGGTCCACTGGCATCTTCATTCCCTGGTTTCTGTAGTGAAGTGCTGCACTGGCATCTTCATTCCCTGGTTTCTATAGTGACGAGGTCCACTGGCATCTTCATTCCCTGGTTTCTGTAGTGAAGTGCTGCACTGGCATCTTCATTCCCTGGTTTCTATAGTGACGAGGTCCACTGGCATCGTCATTCCCTGGTTTCTATAGTGAAGTGCTCCACTGGCATCTTCATTCCCTGGTTTCTATAGTGACGAGGTCCACTGGCATCTTCATTCCCTGGTTTCTGTAGTGAAGTGCTGCACTGGCATCTTCATTCCCTGGTTTCTATAGTGACGAGGTCCACTGGCATCTTCATTCCCTGGTTTCTGTAGTGAAGTGCTGCACTGGCATCTTCATTCCCTGGTTTCTATAGTGACGAGGTCCACTGGCATCTTCATTCCCTGGTTTCTATAGTGAAGTGCTGCACTGGCATCTTCATTCCCTGGTTGTGCCAGATCCAAACAGAAAAAATGGCTTAGGTTCACCTGATTCTCTATGACTTGGATGTCTTAATTCACTTGACCTATAAGGGGCTCCTAACCTCCCCATTCAAATTCTTGATATGTTTGACAGCACAAGACTACGTGGCCAGTGGCGTGTATTCATGGATGCTTCCCCCCAAAAAATGTACTAAGAAAAAAATATTTTTTATTTTATTTATATTTCGTCTCATTGTCTTTCATAATTTTCCTTCAATTCACAAGAGGCTGAATATATCTCGCCGGAGAAAGCATTTGAGCGAGCGAAGCAATGAACCCTCTGTCTTACTATATGTATTGGTGCCGCCCGTAGCATTGAATGCAAATGAAGCCAGCAAGCATTTGGCCTCCCTTGATTAAAAAAAAGTATACAATAATAGCCCATCAGCATTGAGCTAAACTGAGTGAGCTCAACTGTGAATGATGCTGGCGCACCAACAAACAAAAAATGTCAAGTGAAGTCAGTTTGGATGTAACGACTCTCGTGGGGTGAAGAAGGAGACCAAGGTGCAGCGTGGTAGGCGGTCATGATTTTTTTATAAACTGAACACCGCAACAAAATAACAAAGTAGAAAAAACAAAAGCGCACAGTTCTGTCAGGCAACAAAACAGATAAACAGAAAATAACTCCCCACAAAACCCAAACGGAAAATGTCAACCTATATATGATCCCCAATCAGAGACAACAATAGACAGCTGCCTCTGATTGGGAACCATACTCAGCCAAAAACACAAAGAAATAGAAAACATAGATTTCCCACCCTAGTCACACCCTGACCTACCAAATAGAGAATTTAAAGGTCAGGGTGTGTCATTGGATTTGACTTCACAGCAATCACATCACATCAGAAGCCAAATGTCATTGACAGAAAAAAACGTGAATTGTTGCATCTCGTTGTGTCGTTGTCCTCTGGTGGCTAGCTAGCTAAAATTTTCCCTTTCCTAAATTAACCATGGATAGGGATTTGAACTTGTGGTTAAAGAGCAAACAACACAATTATCACAACACATAGATTGTAAAATGTTTTTCTTTTCTGGCATGGCTTCCCCAGCGATTTTACCCAGGCACCCCTCCTGTATGTGACTACAGATTACCCAGGCACCCCTCCTGTATGTGACTACAGATTACACAGGCACCCCTCCTGTATGTGACTACAGATTACACAGGCACCCCTCCTGTATGTGACTACAGATTACCCAGGCACCCCTCCTGTATGTGGCTACAGATTACACAGGCACCCCTCCTGTGTGTGGATACAGATTACCCAGGCACCCCTCCTGTATGTGACTACAGATTACCCAGGCACCCCTCCTGTGTGTGGATACAGAATACCCAGGCACCCCTCCTGTATGTGGCTACAGATTACCCAGGCACCCCTCCTGTGTGTGGATACAGATTACCCAGGCACCCCTCCTGTATGTGGATTTAGATTACCCATGCACCCCTCCTGTATGTGGCTACAGATTACCCAGGCACCCCTCCTGTGTGTGGCTACAGATTACCCAGGCACCCCTCCTGTGTGTGGATACAGATTACCCAGGCACCCCTCCTGTATGTGGCACCAGATTACCCAGGCACCCCTCCTGTGTGTGGATACAGATTACCCAGGCACCCCTCCTGTATGTGGATTTAGATTACCCAGGCACCCCTCCTGTGTGTGGCTACAGATTACCCAGGCACCCCTCCTGTGTGTGGATACAGATTACCCAGGCACCCCTCCTGTGTGTGGATACAGATTACCCAGGCACCCCTCCTGTATGTGGCTACAGATTACCCAGGCACCCCTTCTGTATGTGGATACAGATTACCCAGGCACCCCTCCTGTATGTGGATACAGATTACCCAGGCACCCCTCCTGTATGTGGCTACAGATTACCCAGGAAGCCTCATACAAACCGCCACCATAGATTTTTCAACTAACTTGCTCTTGGCGATACTTTCTTCAATCTTAGAAATGTCAATTTCCTGTTGCAGGTAGTTCCAGAACCACCAATTTCCTGTTGCAGGTAGTTCTAGAACCACCAATTTCCTGTTGCAGGTGGTCCTAGAACCACCAATTTCCTGTTGCAGGTGGTTCTAGAAGGTTCCTCGTCAGGGGCGGCAGGTATCCTAAAAGTTAAGAGGCAAATACCTGGTCCGACGGGGGAAAATCTGTCAGGAAAAGAAGTGATCTGGCAACCGAAGGGTTGGTGGTCTCAAATCCTAGATGCCATTGCCTACCGTTGTGCCTTTGACCAAGCACTTACACCCCACCCCCCCCCACCCCCAATCTGAAGCGAAAGACTCTAGTGTTCAAAACCACAATAAACAACAGAGAAACACATTGTCCTGATGAACATTGTTTTAAGTTCACTGGTTTCGTACAACTGTATTGTTACTGTAATCCAACTGACTGAGATAAGATTTCACAATAAGCCGCACGGGTTAGAAAATAAAATACCGTAATTGTCTCTGTGCTCCGGCTACTGGTTAGACATCTAAAACATCTGAGATAACACCCATTAACCTTCCCTGTGTATCAGTCACAGAACAAGGACCAGCGTCTTATATGGTAGACTGACGGTGGCAACAACAATATGACACATGAATGGACGAACTGGAGAGAGTGTGTTAGACCGACGCTTGTCTAGACGGAGAGAGCAAGATCCTTCCCGTTATTGTTAGGTGGCATTGAGCGGCTACAAAACAGGAAGCTATCCCTGAGGAAAAACAGAAAACAGCTGTAAAATAAACCTCTGAAGAGATGCGGTGGGCTGTAACGCTACAGTTGGACTCTGGTTGACATTCCCTGTCCTACTACTGTACAAGCTGCTTCTACAACAAAGGCTTTATACCTTATGCCATATAGGGCCTTCAAATTCACACCCGGACCTCCAAGCCAGTTTCACTGCTGATTTTCATTCTTCCCCTCTAATCAGGGACTGATTTCGACCTGGGACACCATTACATTTACATTTACATTTAAGTCATTTAGCAGACGCTCTTATCCAGAGCGACTTATCCAGAGCGACTTGCAGACGCTCTTATCCAGAGCGACTTACAAATTGGTGAATTCACCTTCTGACATCCAGTGGAACAGCCACTTTACAATAGTGCATCTAAATCATTAAGGGGGGGTGGTGAGAAGGTGGGTGATTCCCCTCTGATCACGGACTGATTTCGACCTGGGACACCAGGTGGGTGATTCCCCTCTGATCACGGACTGATTTCGACCTGGTACACCAGGTGGGTGAAATTAATTGTCAGGTAAAACCCAGTAGTACACCAGACATCGTAGCGTAAGATTTGAATAGGTGTTGAAAGACCCCCCCCCCCCCAAAAAAACAAACAAAGCCAGGTTGTTTGTAACAGCCCCCATTGACTTCAGTTCTACAATGTAGTGGTACTTGGGATGCTGGTGCTCACAGTAACACTTCGGCAGACTGATTTGTCATATTACACAACTAATCATTCCTTGTTATTCTAAAACTCAGCACATTGTGCCACTCATATCTGACTAGAACCCCCCCCCCACAAAAACAAAAATGTTATAAAAAAAATTCAGTGCTTGCCTCTGGCTTCCTCTTAAGGCTTGGGCTGATTTTAAGGTTTTACTGTAAAGCTACAAAGCATTACAGGGACTTGCTCCTACTTATCTCTCTGATTTTGGTCCTGCCATAGATAACGTACCTACGCGTACGCTGCAGTCACAAAACACAAGGCCTACTTACTGTCCCTAGAATTTCTAAGCAAACAGCTGGAGGCAGGGCTTTCTCCTATAGAGCTCAATTTTTTAATGAAATGGTCTGCCTACCCATGTGAGAGACGCGGACTCGGTCTCGACATTTAAGTCTTTATTGAAGACTCATCTCTTCAGTAGGTCCTATGATTGAGTGTAGTCTGGCCCAGGGGTGTGAAGGTGAATGGCAAGGCACTGTCTCTAATCTATTACAGGGGCTGAATCACTAGCTTGCTAGTGCTCTCCCATGCAGTCCCTAGGAGGGGTGCATCACGTCTTGCCAGGATTTTTTGAGTGGGTTGAGTGATCATCCTGTCCGGTTTTGCAGCACATCAGGCTTGTGCGGTGGGGGGGGATATCCTTGGGCTCAGCCTTGTCTCAGGGTACTGTTGATGGTCAGTTGATATCCCTCTAGTGGTGTGGGGGCTGTGCTTTGGCAAAGTGGGTAGGGGTATATCCTGCCTGGTTGGCCCTGTCCGGGGTTATCGTCGGACGGGGCAACAGTGTCTACCGACCCCTCCTGTCTCAGCCTCCAGTGTTTATGCTGCAATAGCCTGTGCTAGGGGGGCTAAGGTCAGTCTGTCCTATCTGGTGAAATTCTCCTGTCTTATCTGGTGTCCTGTGTGAACTTAAGTATGCTCCCTCTAATTCGCTCTCCTCTACCGGAGGACCTGAGCCCTAGGACCATGTCTCAGGACTACCTGGCCTGATGACTCCTTGCTGTCCCCAGTCCACCAGGTCATGCTGCTGCTCCAGTTTCAACTGTTCTGCCTGCGGCTATGGAAGCCTAACCTGTTCACGGGATGTGCTACCTTGTCCCAGACATGCTGTTTTCGACTCTCTCTCTCTCTTCCTCTCTACCGGACCTGCTGTCTTGACCTCTGAATGCTCGGCTATGAAAAGCCAAGTGACATTTACTCCTGAGGTGGTGACTTATCGTACCCGCTATATCCATTGTGACTTTTATTCTATGAATGTTTGAACATCTTGACGAACGATCTGGCCTTAATGGCCATGTACTGTTATAATATTCACCAGGCACAGCCAGAAGAGGACTGGCCACCCCTCATAGCCTGGTTCCTCTCTACCCAGTACAGCCAGAAGAGGACTGGCCACCCCTCAGAGCCTGGTTCCTCTCTACCCAGTACAGCCAGAAGAGGACTGGCCACCACTCAGAGCCTGGTTCCTCTCTACCCAGTACAGCCAGAAGAGGACTGGCCACCCCTCAGAGCCTGGTTCCTCTCTACCCAGTACAGCCAGAAGAGGACTGGCCACCACTCAGAGCCTGGTTCCTCTCTACCCAGTACAGCCAGAAGAGGACTGGTCACCCCTCAGAGCCTGGTTCATCTCTACCCAGTACAGCCAGAAGAGGACTGGCCACACCACAGAGCCTGGTTCCTCTCTACCCAGTACAGCCAGAAGAGGACTGGTCACCCCTCAGAGCCTGGTTCCTCTGGTCTACCCAGTACAGCCAGAAGAGGACTGGCCACCCCTCAGAGCCTGGTTCCTCTCTACCCAGTACAGCCAGAAGAGGACTGGTCACCCCTCAGACCGGGTTCCTCTCTACCCAGTACAGCCAGTAGAGGACTGGTCACCCCTCAGAGCCTGGTTCCTCTCTACCGAGTACAGCCAGAAGAGGACTGGTCACCCCTCAGAGCCTGGTTCCTTTCTAGGTTTCTTCCTAGGTTCCTGCCTTTCTAGGGAGGGTTTTTCCTAGCCACTCTGCTTCTACATCTTCATTCCTTGCTGTTTGGGGATTTAGGCGGAGTCTCTGTATAAGCACTTTGTGATATCAGCTGATGTAATAAAAGCTTTATAAATACATTTGATTGATTGATATTTGTGGTGACTAAAACACTTCAGACTAGACCAAAGACTTGCCCATTCTTGAGAGTTTATCAAAAGTATGTGGACACCCCTTCAAATTAGTGGATGAGGTTATTTTAGTCACCTCTGTTGCTGATAGGTGTGTAAAATCAAGCACATAGCCATGCAATTTCCATAGACAAACATTGGCAGTAGAATGGCCTTACTGAAGAGCTCAGTGACTTTCAACGTGGCACCGTCATAGGATGCCACCTTTCCAACAAGTCAGTTTGTCAAATTGCTAGATCTGCCCCAGTCAACAGTAAGTGCTGTTATTGTGAAGTAGAAATGTCTAGGAGCAACAACGGCTCAGCCGCGAAGTGGTAGGCCACACAAGCTCACAGAATGGGACCACCGAGTGCTGAAGAGTGTAGCGCGTAAAAATCGCCTGTCTTCGGTTGCAACACTCACTACTGAGTTCCAAGCTGCCTCTGGAAGCAACGTCAGCACAAGAACTGTTCATCAGGAGCTTCATGAAATGGCTTTCCATGGCTGTAAAGTTTGGTGGATGAGGAATAATGGTCTGGGGCTGTTTTTCATTGGTTTGGGCCACTTAGTTCCAGGGAAGGGAAATCTTAATGCTACAGCATACAATGATATTCTAGACGATTCCGTGCTTCCAACTTTGTGACAACAGTTTGGGGAAGGCCCTTTCCTGTTTCAGCATGACAATTCCAGAAATGTGCTGTTCTGTTGAGCTGTTGACGTGAGCTGACAGAAACGTGCTGTTCTGTTGAAGTGAGCTAATAGAGCCTTGTGTAAACATACAAATTCAACACCGTTGTATATATGACAGTCACAGTCTGCACCCTAGTGGCCAATGGTTACATTTTTATAGTGACATTTCCCTTTTAAGCAAAATGTCGCGGGTATGGGGTCATGGCTGGAATGGGTCCAGCTTTCTGACCAATTTAGTGTCAGAAGTGGAACATTTTTGCACTAACCCTAACCCTTTTCCTAACCTTAACCTAATTATTCTAACCTGCTTAAATTAATTCTCCTAACCTGTATTTTTTGTGACTCAAGTATTTTTTGACAATCATTAGATACACGTTTCACGTGGAAAGTCAAGTCAACATAACATTTGCCCAAATAGCATACTTTTTTTTTTTACACAAATAAGTGCTGTAGTAAATTAGATTGTCTTTGCAGTTGTTCATACTACAATGTTCGATCTGTTCATGTCATTTTTTTCCATCCAGGCATTGTTCATGATAAACAGGGTCTTTGAGGTCAAAATATGACCCTTTTCGGTAATGTAGAAAAGGAATAGCATTAACAAATTTCTTCAACTTCTTTAAATTATGTCATTATCATCATTATTGGGGTGACTGTTTAGGGCAAGGGTGTCAAACTCATTCCACGTAGGGCCGAGTATCAGCGTTCTTTTTGGGGGTGGGGGGTTCCTTTCAATTAACTCGGCCCTCCATCAAATGGGTTTGACACGTAGATTAGAGTTTAATAATGGACAATATACCATAGCATCTGCAGTACATTTAGCATTTATTTCAACTCTCTCTCTCTCTCTCTCTCTCTTTGTCATGATCATCATTATTGGGGTGAGGGGTTAGGGCAAGGGTGTCAAACTCATTCCACGTAGGGCCGAGTATCAGCGTTCTTTTTTTGTGGGGGGGGGGGGTGTTCCTTTCAATTTAAGTCCAAGATGACCAGAAGAGTGGTGGAAGGAGTTGGAGTTGGTCTCCTTCCACAACTTCCTCTCTCTCTTTGTTGCCCCTGGGCGTGTTGAGTAGGTCTCCTTCCACAACTTCATCTCTCTCTCTTTGTTGCCCCTAGGCGTGTTGAGTTGGTCTCCTTCCACAACTTCCTCTCTCTCTTTGTTGCCCCTAGGCGTGTTGAGTTGGTCTCCTTCCACAACTTCCTCTCTCTCTTTGTTGCCCCTGGGCGTGTTGAGTTGGTCTCTTTCCACAACTTCATCTCTCTCTCTTTGTTGCCCCTAGGCGTGTTGAGTTGGTCTCATTCCACAACTTCCTCTCTCTCTTTGTTGCCCCTGGGCGTGTTGAGTTTGTCTCCTTCCACAACTTCATCTCTCTCTCTTTGTTGCCCCTAGGCGTGTTGAGTTGGTCTCCTTCCACAACTTCCTCTCTCTCTTTGTTGCCCCTGGGCGTGTTGAGTTTGTCTCCTTCCACAACTTCCTCTCTCTCTCTTTGTTGCCCCTAGGCGTGTTGAGTTGGTCTCCTTCCACAACTTCCTCTCTCTCTTTGTTGCCCCTGGGCGTGTTGAGTTAGTCTATTTCACAACTTCCTTCCCTCTCTCTTTGTTGCCCCTGGGCGTGTTGAGTTGGTCTCCTTCCACAACTTCCTCTCTCTCTTTATTGCCCCTAGGCCTGTTGAGTTGGTCTCCTTCCACAACTTCCTCTCTCTCTCTTTCTTGCCCCTAGGCGTGTTGAGTTGGTCTCCTTCCACAACTTCCTCTCTCTCTTTGTTGCCCCTGGGCGTGTTGAGTAGGTCTCCTTCCACAACTTCCTCTCTCTCTTTGTTGCCCCTAGGCCTGTTGAGTTGGTCTCCTTCCACAACTTCCTCTCTCTCTTTGTTGCCCCTGGGCGTGTTGAGTAGGTCTCCTTCCACAACTTCCTCTCTCTCTTTGTTGCCCCTAGGCCTGTTGAGTTGGTCTCCTTCCACAACTTCCTCTCTCTCTTTATTGCCCCTGGGCGTGTTGAGTTAGTCTCTTTCACAACTTCTGCAAAAATGTTATGCTTTAGCTTCATCCTGAGACCCTATGCTCCACTAGGAGGCTACTGAGACTCTATGCTCCACTAGAAGGCTACTGAGACTCTATGCTCCACTAGGAGGCTACTGAGACCCTATGTTCCACTAGGAGGCTACTGAGACCCTATGTTCCACTAGGAGGCTACTGAGACTCTATGTTCCACTAGGAGGCTACTGAGACTCTATGTTCCACTAGGAGGCTACTGAGACTCTATGTTCCACTAGGAGGCTACTGAGACTCTATGTTCCACTAGGAGGCTACTGAGACTCTATGCTCCACTAGGAGGCTACTGAGACTCTATGCTCCACTAGAAGGCTACTGAGACTCTATGTTCCACTAGGAGGCTACTGAGACTCTATGTTCCACTAGAAGGCTACTGAGACTCTATGCTCCACTAGGAGGCTACTGAGACTCTATGTTCCACTAGGAGGCTACTGAGACCCTATGTTCCACTAGGTAGGCTACTGAGGCCCTATGTTCCACTAGGAGAATACTGAGACTATATGCTCCACTAGGAGGCTACTGAGACCCTATGTTCCACTAGGAGGCTACTGAGACTCTATACTCCACTAGGAGGCTACTGAGACTCTATGTTCCACTAGGAGGTTACTGAGACTCTATGTTCCACTAGGAGGCTACTGAGACTCTATGTTCCACTAGGAGGCTACTGAGACTCTATGTTCCACTAGGAGGCTACTGAGACTCTATGTTCCACTAGGAGGCTACTGAGACTCTATGTTCCACTAGGAGGCTACTGAGACTCTATGTTCCACTAGGAGGCTACTGAGACCTTATGTTCCACTAGGAGGCTACTGAGACTCTATGCTCCACTAGGAGGCTACTGAGACCCTATGTTCCACTAGGAGGCTACTGAGACTCTATGTTCCACTAGGAGGCTACTGAGACCTTATGTTCCACTAGGAGGCTACTGAGACTCTATACTCCACCAGGAGGCTACTGAGACTCTATGCTCCACTAGGAGGCTACTGAGACTCTATACTCCACTAGGAGGCTACTGAGACTCTATACTCCATTAGGAGGCTACTGAGGCCTATGTTCCACTAGGAGGCTACTGAGACTCTATGTTCCACTAGGAGGCTACTGAGACTCTATGCTCCACTAGGAGGCTACTGAGACTCTATGTTACACTAGGAGGCTACTGAGACCCTATGTTCCACTAGGAGGCTACTGAGACCCTATGTTCCACTAGGAGGCTACTGAGACTCTATGTTCCACTAGGAGGCTACTGAGACTCTATACTCCACTAGGAGGCTACTGAGACTCTATACTCCACTAGGACGCTACTGAGACTCTATACTCCACTAGGAGGCTACTGAGACTCTATACTCCACTAGGAGGCTACTGAGACTCTATACTCCACTAGGAGGCTACTGAGACCCTATGCTCCACTAGGAGGCTACTGAGACCCTATGTTCCACTAGGAGGCTACTGAGACTCTATACTCCACTAGGAGGCTACTGAGACCCTATGCTCCACTAGGAGGCTACTGAGACCCTATGTTCCACTAGGAGGCTACTGAGACTCTATGTTCCACTAGGAGGCTACTGAGACTCTATGTTCCACTAGGAGGCTACTGAGACCCTATGTTCCACTAGGAGGCTACTGAGACTCTATGTTCCACTAGGAGGCTACTGAGACTCTATGTTCCACTAGGAGGCTACTGAGACCCTATATTCCACTAGGAGGCTACTGAGACTCTATGTTCCACTAGGAGGCTACTGAGACTCTATACTCCACTAGGAGGCTACTGAGACTCTATACTCCACTAGGAGGCTACTGAGACCCTATGCTCCACTAGGAGGCTACTGAGACCCTATGTTCCACTAGGAGGCTACTGAGACTCTATACTCCACTAGGAGGCTACTGAGACCCTATGCTCCACTAGGAGGCTACTGAGACCCTATGTTCCACTAGGAGGCTACTGAGACTCTATGTTCCACTAGGAGGCTACTGAGACTCTATGTTCCACTAGGAGGCTACTGAGACCCTATGTTCCACTAGGAGGCTACTGAGACTCTATGTTCCACTAGGAGGCTACTGAGACTCTATGTTCCACTAGGAGGCTACTGAGACCCTATATTCCACTAGGAGGCTACTGAGACTCTATGTTCCACTAGGAGGCTACTGAGACCCTATGTTCCACTAGGAGGCTACTGAGACTCTATGTTCCACTAGGAGGCTACTGAGACTCTATGTTCCACTAGGAGGCTACTGAGACCCTATATTCCACTAGGAGGCTACTGAGACTCTATGTTCCACTAGGAGGCTACTGAGACTCTATGCTCCACTAGGAGGCTACTGAGACCCTATGTTCCACTAGGAGGCTACTGAGACCCTATGTTCCACTAGGAGGCTACTGAGACTCTATGTTCCACTAGGAGGCTACTGAGACTCTATGTTCCACTAGGAGGCTACTGAGCCTCTATGTTCCACTAGGAGGCTACTGAGACTCTATGTTCCACTAGGAGGCTACTGAGACTCTATGTTACACTAGGAGGCTACTGAGACTCTATGTTCCACTTGGAGGCTACTGAGACCCTATGTTCCACTAGGAGGCTACTGAGACTCTATGCTCCACTAGGAGGCTACTGAGACTCTATGTTCCACTAGGAGGCTACTGAGACCCTATGCTCCACTAGGAGGCTACTGAGACTCTATGTTCCACTAGGAGGCTACTGAGACTCTATGTTCCACTAGGAGGCTACTGAGACCTTATGTTCTAGGAGGCTACTGAGACTCTATGCTCCACTAGGAGGCTACTGAGACTCTATGCTCCACTAGGAGGCTACTGAGACTCTATGTTCCACTAGGAGGCTACTGAGACTCTATGCTCCACTAGGAGGCTACTGAGACTCTATGTTCCACTAGGAGGCTACTGAGACTCTATACTCCACTAGGAGGCTACTGAGACTCTATACTCCACTAGGAGGCTACTCAGACCCTATGTTCCACTAGGAGGCTACTGAGACTCTATGTTCCACTAGGAGGCTACTGAGACCCTATGTTCCACTAGGAGGCTACTGAGACCCTATGTTCCACTAGGAGGCTACTGAGACCCTATGTTCCACTAGGAGGCTACTGAGACTCTATGTTCCACTAGGAGGTTACTGAGACTCTATGTTCCACTAGGAGGCTACTTTTTTCCCCAAAGCATTTGACATAATGGTTGTGTCAATATTTAATGCCAAACAACTGTTGTGTTAAATGTGTTGTACAACCTGACAGGGGTATGTGGGCAATGTGTGTTTGTTTTTTCAGTTCTCTCCCTCCAGCCCTCATCAAGAGTAGGAGTGGGGAGAATTATATCAAATCAAGTGTGTGTGTGTGTGTGTGTGTGTGTGTGTGTGTGTGTGTGTGTGTGTGTGTGTGTGTGTGTGTGTGTGTGTGTGTGTGTGTGTGTGTGTGCGTGTGCGTTGTGTGTGTGAGACCAGTTCATATACTGTGTGAAAAATTACCTGATTAAATAAAAACTAGTTTTATGAAACCCTTGACTAAGACTGTTGAATCCCTGAAAATATATTTTGTTCCTTCATAGACCGATTGCTTTGTGAGGTTCAACCAACCTTTTGTCTCAGAAAGGGGGTCATTGGTTAATCTGAATAGATAAAGCCTGACAAAATACTAACTCTATATCCTGTGGTCTATATCCTGGGGTTCACCAAGGATCTCTTCCAGTATGAATGGTTTACAAAGGATCTCTTCCAGTATGAATGGTTTACCAAGGGCCTCTTCCAGTATGAAGGGTTCACCAAGGATCTCTTCCAGTATGAATGGTTTACCAAGGGCCTCTTCCAGTATGAATGGTTTACCAAGGGCCTCTTCCAGTATGAATGGTTTACAAAGGATCTCTTCCAGTATGAATGGTTAACCAAGGGCCTCTTCCAGTATGAATGGTTTACCAAGGGCCTCTTCCAGTTTGAAGGGTTTACCAAGGATCTCTTCCAGTATGAATGGTTTACCAAGGGCCTCTTCCAGTATGAGTGGTTAACCAAGGGCCTCTTCCAGGGTAGCCTAGTGGTTAGTGTTTTGGACTAGTAACTGGAAGGTTCAAATCCCCGAGCTGACAAGGTATACTGTCGTTCTGCCCCAGAACTTTTGTTCTGCCACTGTTCCTAGGCCGTAATTGAAAATAAGAATTTGTTCTTAACTGACTTGCCTTGTTAAATAAATGTTAAAAAATGGTTTCCCTCGGGCCTCCTCAAGCATCACCACAGCAGCCAGGCAAATGCTGATGCGAGACTCCAAGCCAAACATGCAGGTTTATTCATAGGGTCACAGTCACCCTAATGGATTCCAATGAAAACCTTGTAGATATAGGAAAAATGATATTCAAAGATTTAAACTTCATTTTTCTCATGATGTATAGCATGTCTCAAATAAGTCAATTTGGGAACCACTATGTCAGACACGTGTCCTCATTCTCATGACAGAAAGCGCTGTGAAAACAATGAATACAATATATATTTTAGGATGTAAACCAGAAATATGAATCACTGTTTATCCATCCTGTTCTGATCTAATGAGATAGATATAGGGTCTTCTGGTATCTATCCCAGTCATGGAGGACAGAAACAGATGTGCCCCTCCCTGAAGACCACTACTGAATTGTGGGTAGGATAGAATATTGTGGTAGTACATCCATTTGACACAGGTTAGGGCATGGTATTTCATGTCAGACTCTTCAATGCCACTTTTTCAACATCTTCGACCCCAAAGGCTGTCAATTAACCCCTTTTAAGCTCTGTCGCTCTGGATTAGAGCATCTGCTAAATGACTACTATGTAAACATGTAAATACCACTCCAGCTAAAAACAGCTGCTGTGTGTGAACCACTAAATAACAAAATATGGAGAGTGAAGTATGGAGCCACTAGAAATCTCCATGACGAAACAACGCCCTTCTCAGGCAGAACATTCAGGTAAACAAATGACCCTCCTCGGGCAGAACATTCAGGTAAACAAACAACCCTCCTCAGGCAGAACATTCAGGTAAACAAACGACCCTCCTCAGGCTTCTGAGATTAGTTGTTTCCCTGTTTGCTACGCAAAGATATTTGACTTATTAAATAGACATAATTTACTGCAATACACTGCGGAACCTTCACAGACCCATTGTAAAATGAGAGGCCTGGCTCCGTAATAATGTGTCCTAGTGCATGAGTGCATGAGTAATAACATGCCTAGCTCCGCCCACTGGGGGCGTGGTTTACAGAATGAACTGTAAAATAATATGCGTGTCTATCATCTTGACACTGTTGCCAGTTATCTCACCACACCGGCAGTGAGTATGCACACAATAGTCAAATAAATATAACAGTGTGATTGAAACGTTTACATGCTTTGCAGGAAGAACAATTTCCCTAATAATCTTGTTTCCATGGACACATCTGAAATCAGTCTATCTGATCCTGTTTCCATGGACACATCTGAAATCAGTCTACCTGATCCTGTTTCCATGGACACATCTGAAATCAGTCTATCTGATCCTGTTTCCATGGACACATCTGAAATCAGTCTACCTGATCCTGTTTCCATGGACACATCTGAAATCAGTCTATCTGATCCTGTTTCCATGGACACATCTGAAATCAGTCTACCTGATCCTGTTTCCATGGACACATCTGAAATCAGTCTATCTGATCCTGTTTCCATGGACACATCTGAAATCAGTCTACCTGATCCTGTTTCCATGGACACATCTGAAATCAGTCTACCTGATCCTGTTTCCATGGACACATCTGAAATCAGTCTATCTGATCCTGTTTCCATGGACACATCTGAAATCAGTCTATCTGATCCTGTTTCCATGGACACATCTGAAATCAGTCTACCTGATCCTGTTTCCATGGACACATCTGAAATCAGTCTATCTGATCCTGTTTCCATGGACACATCTGAAATCAGTCTACCTGATCCTGTTTCCATGGACACATCTGAAATCAGGCTACCTGATCCTGTTTCCATGGACACATCTGAAATCAGGCTACCTGATCCTGTTTCCATGGACACATCTGAAATCAGGCTACCTGAGGGATTTTGACATATGCATAAAAAATCGACAAAACAACATAAATGTTCAACCACAGCAACCATGTTATTTCAGGCATATAAACGTTATTTTCCCAGAAATCACTAATGTATAAGCATAGAGGGAGGCTGACGCTTCTGTTGTTGGCACATGATCAAACACACCCCTGCAGTTGACGTAGCCCCAATAGAGTAAATCCGTATGAATTCAATCACTTTTTTTGACAGCACCCCCTTTTCAATTTGAACGAAACCTTCCATACACATTTGTCCATTGTAGAAATGCTCAGAGAAAAAGATTTGACCTGAATGCCAAAAAACACAGAGATAAACATTTAAGCATACCGTGCCATACCATGAGACACATCTACATCTTCATCACTGGAAAATATATTTTTTTTAAGTTTAGATTTCTATAATTTTTAAGATTTTATTTTATCACTTCTGGAAAACAAACTATAACATCAATTACTTGATGTCCACATCACTAAGGAATTATCATGGTCCACACACATCAACACAGTTGTGAAGAGGGCACTAGAACACCTTGTCGCCCTCAGGAAGCTGAAAATACTGTTTTATGGGCCTTCAGATTCTCAAAAACGTATACAGCTGCATCACCGCTTTGTATGGCAACTGTTTGGCATCCGACCCGCAAAGGCGCTACAGAGGGTAGTGCATATGGCCCAGTACATCACTGGGGCCGAGCTTCCTGCCATCCAGAACATCTGTACCAGGCGGCGTCACAGGAAGACAATCAAAATTGTCAAAGACTCCAGCCACCCAAGTCATAGACTGTTTTATCTGCTACCTCACGGCAAGCGGTACCGATGCACCAAGTCTGGACCCAACAGGACCCTGAATAGCTTCTACCCCCAAGCCATAAGACTGCTAAATAGTTAGTTAAATAGTTAAGCAATAGCGACCCAGATGATTTGCATGGACCTTTTTTGCACTAACCTTTTTGACTCATCACAGACACTGTTGTTACTGTTTATTATCTGTCCTGGTGCCTCGTCACTTTATCTCTACCTATATGTACATAGCTACCTCAACTATCTCATACCCCTACACATCGACTCTGTACTGGTACTCAGTGTGGAGCAGCAGAGTAATGCCTTGGGGATCCATAATAAATACAAATATGTTCAGCAATCTCAGACTCCATGTCATCAGATATGACCTTGTGTTCATAGCTTCCTAGCTTCCTGGTTAGTCTCTAAATTGCTTCATCAAACTTTTTGCCGCACTCCTGGTATCAGGGCCTAAAAACTACAATCCATCTTCTAAATTAGCCTAGTTAGTGCACATCCACACTAGGCCCAAGCTCATTTATCCCGGATAAACTAGGGTCTTCACTAGTTACCGCAGCCACAAAATCATAATTATCACTACTCCACCTATTTCTACAATGTATATTCTTAAAATCTGATTTTAAACACACTGCTAACCTTTGTTTTGGAGGATGCATGACACGACCTTCGCCTCTCCCGAGCCCGTTGGGGAGGTACAGCGATGAGACATGATCGGAAAAGAGGGTAAAATACAAATAATAAAACAACTATATTTAATAAAAAATGTAATAAACATAAAAAAGGAAATGGTTTACCGTGGCGTGACGTTTTGATAACCATGCAAATCTCTCTAGGACATGGTGACTTTTATTAATATACTCCGCTCTGTTTACCCCCCCCAAAAAAATAAACGCTAATTAGCTGCTAATGTGGCCATCATAAAGAACTACAAATGCCATGATGATCTGGATGAGACTGACGAATCGAGGCAAAGATATGAATCTCTCTGGATTAACTATCTAATGTTAGCTAAACATAGTAATTAATACATTGGCTGTACTGTATGTCTTTATATTGACAATTCTGTGAACAGTCATGTGAAAGTTTTAAATTGACACAATTCCTGCTAGAGGAAGGTGTCAGCTCGAGATGACATGCAGGAGCTTGCTGGGATATGCGCGATGTCTACTTTGAAGCTAATTAGTATTTTCTTGACTCTGAGAGTAAACAGAGCCGAATATATTGATAAAAGTCACCTTGTCTGAGAGATTTGCATGGTTATCAAAACGTCATGCCAGGGTAAGACTACCCGACACAAAGACCTTATTTTAAGTGTTTTTAAAATCCCCTGTTGGAAAAATGGATGGTAGAAAAACGACTGTAACCATATATGTTTGACCGCTAGGTTTTATGGGTATTATGACACCTCCACTCTGGAGCTCTTGAGACGGAGCTGGACGTTTCTGAACTGTGACAAACCGGCAACCTCACCCAGCGCGGCTCGATGAGATATAGTGAATTTGCCAACACAGCCAGATGTATAACCTGTTAACAACTAACTATAATATGTGTTAATTAAATCGAACTTCATTAATATGAGTATTCCATAAATATCACCAGTTAATGAACACGATAAAACTCGAGATAAAACAAGTCTATAGATCACAATGACTACAATGAAATGGCTAAATGAATTCCGGACATTTAAGGGTCTTCCTCACTGATGTATAATGAGAATGGGACTTCCTCCTCTCGGGATAAAGAGCAGAGGAAACAAATGAAAAATAATATCGCGAGTGATTTAGGGATAATAAAAAAATGAAGGTAAAGTAATGGTAGCTCATTATTGTATTTGTTCTTTTTTCACCCACAATAAAATAAAAAAAGCTGAAAAAGATTCGGTTGGGCTGTGCCCGGTCCTTATGCTACCGGAAGCGCCACCATCCCACATTGCATTGCGAATGTGTTTGCTATTAGCATTAGCATTTAACATACAGTGGCGTTCGTGTTTTTGTAGGCAGGACGTGTTGGTTTAGTGAATAATAACCTACTTTTTAAATTAATAACGACTCTTATTGTATTAGGTACAGCACACGCAAACATGGAGATCGGTACAGAGATAAGCAAGAAAATACGGGTGAGGTCATTTCGATGCTAGCTATTCGTCTTATTAACCATCATGTTAACGTAGCTAACGCTAGCTAGCTCACTAAACCCATGAGATAATTTGTACATATTTACAAGCAACCCAAATAAATATGCCTATTAAGGCACCCAGTACTGCAACTCACATGTTGAAAGTCCATAACAGTTCTGAGGTGCCGAATAGGAATTTTGTACATTTTTATTTAGACCTTTTGTTTAGAAGTAACGTTAGCTAACTACATACCGGCGGTAACGGTGGTAAATTGAGGATAGCTAACGTTAGTTGCGATGTAACTCAACAAATATGGAGTTTAACGAACACATTTTGACATTAAAGCTTGCAGAGCTGCAGCTTTGGGACACAACATCGGAGTGTGTAGAATGGGAGTTTGAATCGGAGCTTTCTGGCCGAAAAATTGGGTTTCTATCACTGGTTCAGTTATGTCGAAATTTTATTTCAATGTCCAATATTTCAGTTCATTACCCAAACAAGGGGTGGGGAATAGACATTGTTATTGTTTCTACTGCTAATTGCTGCTTTACATTTTCAACCGGTAATGGTACCTAGTAGTTAAGTTGTTTTCTGGCCTAAGACTAGCAATTGACAATATATTGTTATTTTCTCCCAGGCTGCTATCAAGGGGAAGCTTCAAGAACTCGGTGCCTATGTTGGTAAGTGTGAATATTGACATCGGCTTCTGATCTGCAGCAATTAATCTGACTGCTGTTGACATTATATATAAATACAATTATAATATTTCTATGGATCTTGACCTTCTACCAAGGGTTCTAGAATATAATACGTTCTTCTGAATGTTCTCTCTCCCCCTAGACGAAGAGTTACCAGACTATATCATGGTGATGGTGGCCAACAAGAAGACTTCCCAGCAGATGTCTGATGACCTGTCCCTCTTCCTCGGCAACAATACCATCAAGTTTACTGTCTGGTACGTATGCAACCAGCTAGGCCTGGTCCCAGATATTCTAAAGTTATTGTCTCGCTGTTTGGCAGCTACAGCAAGTGTCTTGAGTTGAGAGGATTCTTTGGGTGTAACTTTGTATTTTCTATTTCAATGGTTCTAAGTATGGTGTGTTGTTGTTACAGGTTACATGGAGTCCTGGAGAAGCTGAGGTCTGTGGCAGTAGGTAAGTTCAGGTTACATGGAGTCCCTGAGAAGCTGAGGTCAGTAGGTAAGTTCCAGTGACCACAAAAGGAGAACCAGCTCCCTAGCTGAAAAAGTCCAAATATACTGTATTTTGACTTTTTACTAGGGTGATATACTGTATTGAAGTCTATCACCCTATGTATTTATTTAACCTTTATTTAACTAGGCAAGTAGGTTAAGAACAAATTCTTGTTTACAATGACGGCCTACACCGGCCAAACCCGGACGACGCAGGGCCAATTGTGCGCCGCCCTATGGGACTCCCAATCACGACCGGATGTTATACAGCCTAGACTACAGGGACTGTAGGGGCGCCCCTTGCACTGAGATACAGTGCTTTAGACCGCTGCACCACTAGATTCCCACCCTAGTGGGAATTGAAAGACCTTGAGTCGTTCGATGCCAAAACAAACAACCCCTAAGAGAGGATTTGTAACAGTCTTATCAAGGCTAGGAACTTCACAACACAATAGCATAAAGTAGTCTAGCTATTTGAATGTGTAGTAGAGCTGGCCTTGACAATATTATAGTAGTATATCTACCCATGTATAGCTAAATTGACAATCTCTCTGTGTGTATCAAGAACCCGCGTCCCTGAGGCCTCAGCTGTACTCTGACACTGGCACCTCGTCAGGGAAGAGTGAGTGGAAGGGGGAGGAGTCAAAGGGCCTTGCGGTGTCCAGCTCACGCTCTGATAGGACAGAGGCCCGCGTGTCGAGCTCCGCCCATGAGCACAGGTAAGGGTTGATTTTCAAACATTGATTAGCTATGTATTGAAAAGAAAGGCCATGCTCACTGAAATCAGCATGGTTCAAGTTGGCTTGGATCATATGAAAGACCTCTAACACATTTATTTCATTCAGAAGTTGCTCCTCAGACGAGACCTCAACACCTACATGTGGATCAATTAATTGACGTGAAGCTTTGTCATTTTATTGCAACCAAACAGGGTGAAACAGCCCAGCTCATACTCACACACACACTAACGTCACTGTCATTCTGTCCAGAATGGTCTCCTCAGACAAAACCTCGTCCCGCCTCACCTCCACAGTCAAGCCCCTGATGGACCCTCCCTCCTCCGAGGCCGTCATCGACATCAAGCCCGAGCTAGACGATGACCTCATCGGCGAGGACCCCGTGGACATGGGCGTCCTCCCAGGTCGCCTGCGTGGATCCACCTCCTCCGGAGGAGGACGGGCATCAGCTCAGATCTACAGGCCACCCCAGGGCAGGTCCTCCTCGGGGACAGGCAGGTCGGCGGAGGCCTATAGGTCCTCAGATGGGTCCTTGGGGTCACACAGCAGGCAGCAGCACAGCAGCTATCACCTGGACAGTAGGAGCAGCAGAGACGGCAGGACATACAGAGAAGGAGGCAGCAGCAGCAGCAGGGTGCAGATTGTTTACTTATTACCTTTTATTAAGTCAAGGGCCTTGCTCCAATATAACAGAAATACATCCTTCCTCATTGTCTTGACATAATCAGAGATCAAGAAGTGATTTAGATTGGTGAAAACCACCGTATTGCTTTAATCATTCCAACCAATGAGATCTCTGCTTACTTCAAAAGAAAGAAGGATGCTTTTCTTCTTAATCGTTTGAAAAGGATCAAACTACGTACGGCTTTTCCGTATCTGTCGGCAACCATCTCTGGTCTTGTTGTCTCCAGCAGCAGCAGGAGGAGGCTTCGAGGAAGCGCAAAGCCCCAGTGGTGAGCTCCGTGGTGCGGGTGAACCAGGCAGCAGACGGGGGCCGAGACAGTGATGATGATGATGAGGAGGATGATGATGAGGAAGATGAAGGATACGGGGTCAAGAACTTGTCCAGCAGAGTGTCCCTGCCTTCCAAACCAGAACGCAAGTAAGGGAACGCGCACACACACACTATTCGTCTACCTCTGTTACTCTCTCCTTTCCACACGTTCATCTACTCTGTATGTTTTGCTTCTAGTTGTGTTGAGCAGCGACTCTTGATTCCAGTTAGTTAAAGTGAACACCTTAGGACAGCAGCAGAACTGGTTTCAACATCCCTCCTTTCACATTACTGCTACACTCTGTTGGGACCCCCAGGGGGGTTGTCTGTGTGGTGGGACCCCCAGGGGGGTTGTCTGTGTGGTGGGACCCCCAGGGGGGTTGTCTGTGTGGTGGGACCCCCAGGGGCTTGTCTGTGTGGTGGGACCCCCAGGGGCTTGTCTGTGTGTTGACCCATGTCTCTGTGTTTCTAGACCCTCCCTGCCCCCGGCCAAACAAGCCAACAAGAACCTGCTACTGAGGGCTATGTCTGAGGCCCAGATCTCTATCAACAAGACTGCAGCCTACCTACCTAGTACGTAACTCTCTGTCCATCTGCCTTAAACTAAGAGCACACCTGACTATTAGAAATTACCACCTGTGATGTGTCGTCCTGTTTATCATGACACCCATTACTGACTAAACTGTCAAAAGGAACTAATTGAACCTGTGTTTCCCCAGTACCACAGAGACAGACGGTTCCGGTGGCACCCAGGACACGGTCCACCACTGACGAGATGAACGCAGCCATCCAGCTGGTTCAGGAGCACCTCCACGGCCTGGTCCCCAGGGGGCAGTCTTACACCCCCTCAGAGCCTCAGCCCCAGCCCCCCAGGCAGCTAGGTAAATCCAGACTCCAAGGCCCAATCCCAAATTACCCATAATCCCTATGGGAGAGATGGCTGCCGTTTTACAGTCTCCTAACCAATTGTGCTATTGTGTGTCATTTGTAAATTGTTTTGTACATTTTTTCCGCAACTGTCATTTATGACCGAAAAGAGCTTCTAGATTACAGGACAGCGATTACTCACCTCGTACTGGACAAGTGTTTTTTTTTTCTTTAACGAATCAAGACCCGAAGGATTTACTTCCAACACATGACAAGACCCAAACTCCTGTGATTCGCATGAGAAAGAGACGGAGATATCGGGGACGTAGGTTTTGGGGTGCCGTGTAAGGATCCGATGGCAAGTGGGTAATCTGCCATTACCATTGGCCAACGTACAATCATTGGATAACAAAATAGAGCTACCATCACAAATATCCTACCAACGGGACATTAATATCTTTAATAATGTTTCACCGAGTCGTGGCTGAATTAATACAGCTGGCTGGTTTACGCTGCATCGGCAAGATAGAACAGCTGCTTCCAGTAAGACGAGGGCTGGCGGTTTGTGTATATTTGTAAACAACAGTTGGTTCACGAAATCTAATAGTAAGGAAGTCTCTAGGTTTTCCTCACCCGAGGTAGAGTATCTCATGATAAGCTTTAGACCACACTATTTACCAAGAGTTTTTATCTATTTTTCTTCTATGTTTATACTTCTATATTGAGTACACTTTTCAATTCCACTCAGCTCTCTGTCTCGAGTTGGAATTGGGCCCCATGACTCCTCATTACAGAAGGAGCATGAATGTTTCAGTGTCACGTGCACTATTACAGTGAAATGCCTTTTCTTTTTTTCTTTTTTTTTTTGCAAGCTCCAAATCCAACAATGACATAATCAATATTCCTGCATTGTCCTGACTATGACTGTACTGGTCTCTCCCAGTAGTTCAGTCTCGGTCCCTGGCCTCTCGGCTGCAGTTAGACGTGCCAGAAGACAACATGAGAGCGCAGCACAGTGACTATTTAGGTGAGTCTGTCACATCCTAACTAGAAGTCTTTACGGATCCACCAAGGCTCCAAATAAAATGTTATTAGTGGCGTAGACTTATTTTACAGATTAAATGCTGATGTTTCTATATCTATCAGCAGTAATGCCAAACAAAACAATACACACATTCCCCAAAAATAAGGACGTTTAAAGAAATATCAGAACGAGCAACGTCCGAGTCTGGACTGTACTGAACTAAAATATAAAAAATGTTGCCACAATATGTAAAGTGTTGGTTTCATGAGCTGAAATTAAAGATCCCAGAAATGTTCCAATACGAATGAAAAGCTTATTTCTCTCAAATGTTGTGCACAAATTTGTTTACATCACTGTTGGTGAACATTTGTCCTTTACCAAGATAATCCATCCACCTGACAGGTGTGGCATATCAAGAAGCTGATTAAACAGCATGATCATTACACAAGTGCACCTTGTGCTGCGGGACAATAAAAGGCCACTCTAAAATATGCCGTTTTGCTTATGGTAGAGAAATTAACTCTAAATTCTCTGCTAACAGCTCTTGTAGATATTCCTGCAGTCAGCATGCAAATTGCACGCTCCCTCAACTTGTTTTAGTGGCCTTTTATTGTCAGTATTCAGGCCCCCTCACTTTTTTCCACATTTTGTTACGTTACAACCTAAAATGTATTAAATTGTTTTTTTGCCCTCTTTTTTTTATCTCCCACACAATGCCCCATAATGACAAAGCAAAAACAGATTTTTAGAAATGTTTGCAGATTTTAAAAACTATGACATTTACATAGGTATTCAGACCTTTTACTTTGTTGAAGTACCTTTGGCAGTGATTACAGCCTCGAGTCTTCTTGGGTATGACACTACAAGCTTGGCACACCTGTATTTGGTGAGTTTCTCCCATTTGTTCTCTGCAGATCCTCTCAAGCTCTGTCAGATCGGATGGGGAGTGTTGCTGCATAGCTATTTTCAGGTCTCTCCGGAGATGTTCGATCGGGTTCAAGTCCGGGCTCTGGCAGGGCAACTCAGACAATCAGAAACTTGTTCTGATACCACTCCTGCATTGTCTTTGCTGTGTGCTTAGGTGCATAGTCTTGTTGGAAGGTGAATCTTTGCCCTCTGGAGCAGGTTTTCATCAATGATCTCTGTACTTTGCTCTGTTCATCTTTCCCTCTATTCTGACTAGTCTCCCATTCCCTGCTGCTGAAAAACATCCCTACAGCATGATGCTGCCACCACCATGCTTCACCGTAGGGATGGTATTGGCCAGGAGATGAGCAGTGCTTGGTTTCCTCCAGACGTGATGTTTGGCATTCAGACCAAAGAGTTCAATCTTCACCAGACTAGATAATCTTGTTTCTCATGATCTGAGTCCTTTAGTTGCCTTTTGGCAAATTCCAAGTGGGCTGTCATGCCTTTTACTGAGGAGTGGCTTTCGTCTTGCCACTCTACCATAAAGGCCTGATTTGTGGAGTGCTGCAGAGATTTGGTTTTTCTTTCTGGAAGGTCCTCCCATCTTCAGAGGAACTCTGGAGCTTTGTCAGAGTGACCATTTGGGTTCTTGGTCACCTCCCTGACCAAAGCCCTTCTCCCCCGATTGCTCAGTTTGGTCGGGCAGCCAGCTCTAGGAAGTCTTGGTGGTTCCAAACTTCTTCCATTCAAGAATGATGGAGGCCACTGTGTTCTTGGGGACCTTAAATGCTGCAGAAATGTTTTGGTACCCTTCCCCAGATCTGTGCCTCGATACAATCCTGTCTCGGAGCTCTACGAACAATTCCTTCGACCTCATGGTTTGGTTTTTGTGCTGACTTCCACTGTCAACTGTGCAATGGATACAGGGTGCACCTGAGCCCAATATCAATTCTCATTACATAGGGTCTGAATACTTATGTAATTAAGCTATTTCTATTTTTAAGTTTTAGTACATTTTCAAAACAATCGTAGCCTGTTTTCGCTTTGTCGTTATGGGGTATTGTGTGTAGATTGAGGACTGTTTTGTCCAACATTGAGTGATTAGTGCTTTTTGAGGTTCGATTATATTATAGATTAAATAATTCAAAAGAAATTATGGGTTCATATACTTTTTTTTAGAGAATAGAAATTAAATAAATTAAATAGATTGAAATTATGACATTTATTTTTAGAGCTTTCTAATGGAAAAGCCAAAAATAGTGAACATTGATTTGCCAAAATATTCTGTCTCTGTCCAGGTCCACATTGGGTAGACATCAATGGAAAAATAACTAATTATAGTAAAATGTTACAATTAGTGTATATTACTTTAGTTTTTCTGTCGTTATTTTTATAATTTTTCATCTTTAAATTCTTCTCGTTTCTCCTCAGGAAGTATCAGCCAGACAACGTTCTCTCACTGTACTGTCTTTAGTCATCCTATTTAGATAGGCTAGCCTGCCTAAACATGCAGTCTGACAAAATAATTTGACTAGTTCTTCAAAACTTTTTTAAAAACTCTCTCTCTCCCCGTGTTGTGTACATTCCTCTCTCATACGGTCTGTGTGTATCTAACTTAAAGTTTGCAGGCATAAAAGTGTATCCATCTCTGTCCGAGCTGGAAAGAACAGGCACGATTGATTAGGGTCATTGCTGTTAATTACCACGTTTCTGCGCTGTGAACTAGGTTGCATATTTGCTTCATGAAAAGTAGAACTACCTTCAGCCCGGCGTCCCACGTAGTTCGTGATTCGATTTCTCTCATGAATGATTTGATTTCTCTCTAGAAAAACGGCACGTTGGGCTCACAAAAAAATAACAACGAAATGAAATTCAAGTAATGTAGCTGACATCTGTCAATTAGTTGTTTTTAATAACAAACATTTACCTGCATTTCAAGTTAATCGCTCACCGCAAATAACACACTGGAGAGTAGGACTGTTTAACTCCAGACCAACTCCCTCACGTCTGACTTGTTGTGATTGAACTAACAGAATATTGGTGTCTCACGTCGTCCTTGTGTAGCTCTGGAAGTGGCCGAGGGGAGTGCTCTGAAGCCGTTTGACACACGCTCCTTCATCGTGAGGAGGCCTGAACTGGAGGAGGAGCTGGTTTCTGTCCGGAACAGACTGGGACAACTGGACAGGGTGATGATGATGATGATCATAACAACTTGTCTCCATTACCCCCCCCCCTCCATGTCACCATGGAAATACATTGACAGGCTGAATTCTATGCTGTTGGGGGTGGGGGGGGAGGTTCTACTAGGCTAACATGTGGAATTGTTTTAATATGGCCATACCATAGATCATTTAGCTATTTGATTTAGTATTTTAGGACCCCTTTAGGTATTTAATTTTTATTTTATTTAACCAGGTAGGCCAATTGAGAAAGAGTTCTCATTTACAATTGTTTTACTTTATTGCTTGAACAATTATAGAATTTGGCCTTTACTACTAATAGACCAGAGAAACGCATTGAATAACAAAACAAACAATTAATCATAAGGTTTTGAAGTGTCTGTCCTGAATCTAGGACCGGGGTATTCAACTCTGACCCTGTGAGGTCCGGGGCCTGCTTCTTTACTCTTCTACCTGATTATTAATTGCAGACACCTGGTGTCCCAGGTCTAAATCGGGCCCTGATTTAGACCCGGGAACCACCCACCTGGTGTCCGGGGTCTAAATCGGGCCCTGATTTAGACCCGGGAACCACCCACCTGGTGTCCCGGGGTCTAAATCGGGCCCTGATTTAGACCGCGGGGAACCACCCACCTGGTGTGTCCCCGGGGTCTAAATCGGGCCCTGATTTAGACCGCGGGGAACCACCCACCTGGTGTGTCCCCGGGGTCTAAATCGGGCCCTGATTTAGACCCGGGAACCACCCACCTGGTGTGTCCCCGGGGTCTAAATCGGGCCCTGATTTAGACCCCGGGGAACCACCCACCTGGTGTGTCCCCGGGGTCTAAATCAGCCTCCATTGTCGTAGAGCAAAATGGAGAACACCCTCGTGTTCGTGAGTCATCTTTCCATAGAGGTGTCATATTTAGTTTGTTGATCAAAGTGTTTTTGTGAGACCTGGGCAGATGGCTTGAGACATGAAGATACACGTAACCCCTCTATTGTGATCTCATAGAGAGTAAACGACTGTATTTTTAAAAGTCATTCAGTATAACACAATCCAACCTGAATATCTTATTTTCCATTGTGATCCTGTTAGGTGCCTATGACGAGTAGGCTGGGGTTAGAGGAGATGCCCCCACCTATGAGGAGTGGACTGGAGGAAGTGGCACCTCCTATTAGGAGTAGACTGGGACTGGAGGAAGTGGCACCTCCTATGAGGAGCAGACGGGAGGAGACCACCGTGCCAATGAGGAGCAGGCTGGGAGCCATGGTCAAGGAGGAGATCCAGCCAGCTACTCCACGCATGGTGCAGCCAGCCAGGTATATCATAGTGGCTGCCCTCTTTGTGACTCATAGTGGCTACCCTCTTTGTGACTCATAGTGGCTACCCTCTTTGTGACTCATAGTGGCTGCCCTCTTTGTGACTCATAGTGGCTGCCCTCTTTGTGACTCATAGTGGCTGCCCTCTTTGTGACTCATAGTGGCTGCCCTCTTTGTGACTCGTAGTGGCTGCCCTCTTTGTGACTCGTAGTGGCTGCCCTCTTTGTGACTCGTAGTGGCTGCCCTCTTTGTGACTCGTAGTGGCTGCCCTCTTTGTGACTCGTAGTGGCTGCCCTCTTTGTGACTCGTAGTGGCTGCCCTCTTTGTGACTCGTAGTGGCTGCCCTCTTTGTGACTCGTAGTGGCTGCCCTCTTTGTGACTCGTAGTGGCTGCCCTCTTTGTGACTCGTAGTGGCTGCCCTCTTTGTGACTCGTAGTGGCTGCCCTCTTTGTGACTCGTAGTGGCTGCCCTCTTTGTGACTCGTAGTGGCTGCCCTCTTTGTGACTCGTAGTGGCTGCCCTCTTTGTGACTCGTAGTGGCTGCCCTCTTTGTGACTCGTAGTGGCTGCCCTCTTTGTGACTCGTAGTGGCTGCCCTCTTTGTGACTCGTAGTGGCTGCCCTCTTTGTGACTCGTAGTGGCTGCCCTCTTTGTGACTCGTAGTGGCTGCCCTCTTTGTGACTCGTAGTGGCTGCCCTCTTTGTGACTCGTAGTGGCTGCCCTCTTTGTGACTCGTAGTGGCTGCCCTCTTTGTGACTCGTAGTGGCTGCCCTCTTTGTGACTCGTAGTGGCTGCCCTCTTTGTGACTCGTAGTGGCTGCCCTCTTTGTGACTCGTAGTGGCTGCCCTCTTTGTGACTCGTAGTGGCTGCCCTCTTTGTGACTCGTAGTGGCTGCCCTCTTTGTGACTCGTAGTGGCTGCCCTCTTTGTGACTCGTAGTGGCTGCCCTCTTTGTGACTCGTAGTGGCTGCCCTCTTTGTGACTCGTAGTGGCTGCCCTCTTTGTGACTCGTAGTGGCTGCCCTCTTTGTGACTCGTAGTGGCTGCCCTCTTTGTGACTCGTAGTGGCTGCCCTCTTTGTGACTCGTAGTGGGCTTTCCCTCTTTGTGACTCGTAGGGGGCTTTCCCTCTTTGTGACTCGTAGGGGGCTTTCCCTCTTTGTGACTCGTAGTGGGCTTGCCCTCTGACTCGTAGTGGGCTTGCCCTCTGACTCGTAGTGGGCTTGCCCTCTGACTCGTAGTGGGCTGGCCCTCTGACTCGTAGTGGGCTGGCCCTCTTCGTGACTCGTAGTGGGCTGGCCCTCTTCGTGACTCGTAGTGGGCTGGCCCTCTTCGTGACTCGTAGTGGGCTGGCCCTCTTCGTGACTCGTAGTGGGCTGTCTCAGATATTTATTTTTTTTATACGTTGTTGTTGTTGCAGCAGGTTTCCAGCATGGCTCACTGAAAACAAGCTAAGTAAACAAAACTGTCATTTCCTCCCTCTCTCCTCTGCCTCCCTCCTAGCAGTGAGAAGGCTGAAGCCGCGGGGTCAGCCAGTCCTAAGTTCATTGTGACCCTGGATGGTGTTCCGAGCCCCCTGGGTAACCTAGGAGACTGTGACATGGAAGCAGATGACAGTTATCCTAAACCAGCCAAGACCACCATGCCTGAACCCTCCATTCACCTCGGAACAAAACCCAAACTCAGCATCCACCATAGACTGCAGGGGGAACCACAATACCCTGATGGTAAAGGGATTGAATTATTTATTTATTTATTGGCAAAAATGGTTATAAATAAAAATGAATTATTTTTGCTTCTATAATTAGTATTAGGGTGTTTTATTTTTTATTTACCTTTATTTAACCAGGCAAGTCAGTTAAGAACAAATTCTTATTTTCAATGACGGTCTAGGAACAGTGGGTTAACTGCCTGTTCATGGGCAGAACGACAGATTTGTACCTTGTCAGCTCGGGGATTTGAACTTGCAACCTTCCAGTTACTAGTCCAATGCTCAAACCACTAGGCTACCTGCCTCCTCTACACTCTAACCACTAGGCTACCCTGCCGCCCCTCCACTCTAACCACTAGGCTACCCTGCCGCCCCTCCACTCTAACCACTAGGCTGCCCTGCCGCCTCTACACTCTAACCACTAGGCTGCCCTGCCGCCCCTCCACTCTAACCACTAGGCTACCCTGCCGCCCCTCCACTCTAACCACCAGGCTGCCCTGCCGCCTCTACACTCTAACCACTAGGCTACCCTGCCGCCCCTCCACTCTAACCACTAGGCTGCCCTGCCGCCTCTACACTCTAACCACTAGGCTACCCTGCCGCCTCTACACTCTAACCACTAGGCCTCCCTGCCGCCTCTACACTCTAACCACCAGGCTGCCCTGCCGCCTCTACACTCTAACCACTAGGCTGCCCTGCCGCCCCTCCACTCTAACCACTAGGCTGCCCTGCCGCCTCTACACTCTAACCACTAGGCTACCCTGCCGCCCCTACACTCTAACCACTAGGCTGCCCTGCCGCCTCTACACTAACCACTAGGCTACCCTGCCGCCCCTCCACTCTAACCACTAGGCTGCCCTGCCGCCTCTACACTCTAACCACTAGGCTACCCTGCCGCCCCTCCACTCTAACCACTAGGCTGCCCTGCCGCCTCTACACTCTAACCACTAGGCTGCCCTGCCGCCTCTACACTCTAACCACTAGGCTACCCTGCCGCCCCTCCACTCTAACCACTAGGCTGCCCTGCCGCCTCTACACTCTAACCACTAGGCTACCCTGCCGCCCCTCCACTCTAACCACTAGGCTGCCCTGCCGCCCCTCCACTCTAACCACTAGGCTGCCCTGCCGCCTCTACACTCTAACCACTAGGCTACCCTGCCGCCCCTCCACTCTAACCACTAGGCTGCCCTGCCGCCTCTACACTCTAACCACTAGGCTACCCTGCCGCCACTGGTGTGAGCCTTGACACTCGGGTATTACAATTGTGAAGGCTTTTTCAATGGTTAAACACTTCCACTTGTCAGCACTTGATTCGTCATTATTACTAGTGACTGATCATAACAGCTGAGGCTACCACACCAGATGTTGTTCTGATTGGCTGTCTCTGTATAACAGCTGAGGCTACCACACCAGATGTTGTTCTGATTGGCTGTCTCTGTATAACAGCTGAGGCTACCACACCAGATGTTGTTCTGATTGGCTGCCTCTGTATAACAGCTGAGGCTACCACACCAGATGTTGTTCTGATTGGCTGTCTCTGTATAACAGCTGAGGCAACCACACCAGATGTTGTTCTGATAGGCTGTCTCTGTATAACAGCTGAGGCTACCACACCAGATGTTGTTCTGATTGGCTGCCTCTGTATAACAGCTGAGGCTACCACACCAGATGTTGTTCTGATTGGCTGTCTCTGTATAACAGCTGAGGCTACCACACCAGATGTTGTTCTGATTGGCTGCCTCTGTACAACAGCTGAGGCTACCACACCAGATGTTGTTCTGATTGGCTGTCTCTGTATAACAGCTGAGGCTACCACACCAGATGTTGTTCTGATTGGCTGTCTCTGTATAACAGCTGAGGCTACCACACCAGATGTTGTTCTGATTGGCTGTCTCTGTATAACAGCTGAGGCTACCACACCAGATGTTGTTCTGATTGGCTGTCTCTGTACAACAGCTGAGGCTACCACACCAGATGTTGTTCTGATTGGCTGTCTCTGTACAACAGCTGAGGCTACCACACCAGATGTTGTTCTGATTGGCTGTCTCTGTACAACAGCTGAGGCTACCACACCAGATGTTGTTCTGATTGGCTGCCTCTGTACAACAGCTGAGGCTACCACACCAGATGTTGTTCTGATTGGCTGCCTCTGTACAACAGCTGAGGCTACCACACCAGATGTTGTTCTGATTGGCTGTCTCTGTACAACAGCTGAGGCTACCACACCAGATGTTGTTCTGATTGGCTGTCTCTGTACAACAGCTGAGGCTACCACACCAGATGTTGTTCTGATTGGCTGCCTCTGTATAACAGCTGAGGCTACCACACCAGATGTTGTTCTGATTGGCTGTCTCTGTATAACAGCTGAGGCTACCACACCAGATGTTGTTCTGATTGGCTGTCTCTGTATAACAGCTGAGGCAACCACACCAGATGTTGTTCTGATTGGCTGCCTCTGTATAACAGCTGAGGCTACAGCTCCTCTCGGGTTTCAACGTTGTCTTAAGTGACCTGACTGGGGATGTTCACCGGTCACTACTGTCAATGTCAGCGACCAAACTACAAGAAATCTGTATTTATTTATTTTTCAATGGAAGGAGATTCTGGTAAGGTAAGGAGACTTTGTGCTGACCAAGGTTCTCACTAAACAGCTTTGACACTGCTGGATAAGGTACGAGTCAATGTTTTGTTTGGTATGCTTTCTGTAAGAAACATCGACCTAGCTCTCTGGGTAACTTTCTACAGAGTCGTTTCTGGTCTGGAAAGCCGCCCCTCATCTAAACTCTCATCATGTCGTTCCTCAGTTTCAGAGTTAGGGATGGAGACGGAGGAGGAGGAGGAGGAGGAGGCGGGTCCTGTGAAGAGACAGAAGGTTCTGGAGAGGTGTAAGTTCTGGCCCGTCTGTAAGAGTGGAGATGAGTGCGTTTACCACCACCCTACCACTCAGTGCAAGTAAGAACCGCCTGGCCCAGATGGTTTTCCCTTTGAGTAAAGACCAATAGGCACTCTGTGAATTGAAAATCAAAACAATGTCTGCATTTTAGTCTGTTTTTTTTTATGGAATTGTGGGGTTTTAAACCCTAAAACTACATACATTTATTTAGATTTGTATTGGCTTGACTAATATGTTGTTCCCTCCCACGTCCCCCTCTCTCTTGTGTCTAGAACTTTCCCCAGCTGTAAGTTTGGGGACAAATGCCTGTTCGTCCATCCTAACTGTAAGTTCGACGGCAAGTGTTCCAAACCAGATTGTCCCTTCACTCACGTCAGCCGCAGAGGACCTGCCCCCTACACCCCTCCAGTCAGACCAGGTACAGACACACCCCCTTTAAGCCCCTCCCTCTTATGCTGCATTCAAGGCATGTGGGGGAAACTGAGAGAATGGTACGTGTAAACTGGAAGTGACGAGTCGTTTGCGTTCATGTGCTTTGAACCGATTTGAACGGCGATCGCCAATGGCGAACAAGCTGGGTCAACCATAAACTCAAAGTACAGTTGTCATACTCCTATTATAATGGTAAAGAAAAAAAAACATATGTTTTACGAGATGTTATGAGCACAGCATTAGATTAGGATGTTTTGTATATATATGTTGGTTATTAAATGTGTAAATATTATCAGTTGAGATGTTACCACTTTTTTTTATGTCTTCTACCTTTGTCTGTCTCTAACAGCAGTGTCTTTGTCTGTCTCTAACAGCAGTGTCTTTGTCTGTCTCTAACAGCAGTGTCTTTGTCTGTCTCTAACAGCAGTGTCTTTGTCTGTCTCTAACAGCAGTGTCTTTGTCTGTCTCTAACAGCAGTGTTTTAACGGGTTGTTGGTTTAATTACAGTGCCTCCAGTCCAGACCAGCAGCGTTTGCCGTTTCTTCCCAGAGTGTAAGAAGATGGACTGTCTCTTCTACCACCCCAAGGTCAGAACAATACTCTACAACCATGAGGTTGAAAGGAGTTTGTCCTCAAATACCTGTTTTGAGCTGTTTTGTTATACAATCTTCCATTAGACACTAGTAAGGATTGTCTTGGGTGCTGATCAAAATGTTGCTGTATCAACTTCAAGATGACGTTTTGAACACTGGTTTCTTGTCTCTGTCAGCCTTGTCGGTTTGGAGCCCAGTGTAAACGCACTGGCTGCACCTTCTACCACCCTACTGCCTCTGTCCCTCCCAGACACGCCCTCAAGTGGACCAAGGCCCAGAGCAGGTAACCAGGCATTACATACCTAGCAATACATACCCAGAGCAGGTAACCAGGCATTACATACCTAGCAATACATACCCAGAGCAGGTAACCAGGCATTACATACCCAGTATTACCTACCTAGAACAGGTAACCAGGCATTACATACCCAGTATTACCTACCTAGAACAGGTAACCAGGCATTACATACCCAGTATTACCTACCCAGAACAAACTCTACATACTTAACGTTACCTCTCATAACTTCCGTGGTGTGTTTTTAAAAGTTCGAACACATGATGTTTCATCATCCATTTTGTTACGCAACATCTTTTACTGGTACTTCGAGTCCAAGTAACTTTCATGAGATGCCATTTTCAATCTCCGTTTGTCAATCTCCAAACTGTGTCCTATTTGGTCCTAATGCTCTTCTTTATTTTCCTTGTAATCTTCCTAGCTAGACGACAAGAGTACCTGAGACTGACCGAGTCAAGATGATGTGAAGCTATAGAACAGGGTTTCTCCAACTGGTGGCCCGCTGGCTGAATTTGGCCCGCAGGTGATTTTATTTGCCCCTCCCCAAGTTTTCTGAGCAAAATAAAGTGTTTGTTATTGGACATAAGACTGTAAAAACACCAGCATTTCAGCTTCAAGTGATTTATTATTTTTTTTTTACTTTGGGAGTGTGTACCAAAACTATTCCCATGCATAATGGAGAGATTTGTTTGTATACAAATGTAAGCGAAGTGTGAAGTCATTGTTTTAGTCAAATATATCTGTTTGGGCTTCTTGCTGTCAATTTGCAGTCTACAATAGTTTTATGTTCCGACCCCCTGAACATCCTATTAGGAAAATACATTTGCCCCGTGGCTGAATCTTGTTGATCCCTGTTGTAGAAGATGTGGTTATACTGTTTCGTTATTGTTTTATTCTCTTTACGGTTTAATTATCAACGATCTGGTCGGTCCTTTATTTCATTTTGTGAAACTGACTTTTTTTTTTAACCAGACAGAACTTACAGGGTTTTGTAAAGTTGTTGTACTGCACTTTTTTTTTTTTTTTTTTTTTGATAATGTTGAAAGTATATTAAAATACTCCATGTCAAATTTGCTGGTCTGTGTATTTTCATAACCTCGTCCCCAGGCTCAGTTGAGGGAGAGACCGATCATTACGCTGCTGGACTGACTGGGTGCCACCGCTTAGAACTGTGTGGACCTGCTGTTTCCACACTGAACATCAATCAAATGTATTTTAGGAAGCCCTTTCTACATCAGCAGATGTCACCAAGGGCTTATACAGAAATCCAGCCAAAAACCCCCAAAGAGCAAACAATGCAGATGTAGAAGCACTGTGGTTAGGAAAAACTCCCTAGAAAGGCAGGAACCTAGGAAGAAACCTAGAGAGGAACCAGGCTCTGACGGGATCGTCTGATGAGAGGTGGGCACTGAGGAGCCCGGTTCCCCAATGGGTTGGCACTGAGGAGCCTGGTTCCCCAATGGGTGGGTGCTGAGGAGCCCGGTTCCCCAATGGGTGGGCGCTGAGGAGCCCGGTTCCCCAATGGGTTGGCACTGAGGAGCCTGGTTCCCCAATGGGTGGGTGCTGAGGAGCCCGGTTCCCCAATGGGTGGGTGCTGAGGAGCCCGGTTCCCCAATTGGTGGGTGCTGAGGAGCCCGGTTCCCCAATGGGTGGGTGCTGAGGAGCCCGGTTCCCCAATGGGTGGGCGCTGAGGAGCCCGGTTCCCCAATGGGTGAGCGCTGAGGAGCCCGGTTCCCCAATGGGTGAGTGCTAAGGAGCCCGGTTCCCCAATGGGTGGGCGCTGAGGAGCCCGGTTCCCCAATGGGTGGGCGCTGAGGAGCCCGGTTCCCCAATGGGTGGGCGCTGAGGAGCCCGGTTCCCCAATGGGTGAGCGCTGAGGAGCCCGGTTCCCCAATGGGTTGGCGCTGAGGAGCCCGGTTCCCCAATGGGTGGGTGCTGAGGAGCCCGGTTCCCCAATGGGTGGGTGCTGAGGAGCCCGGTTCCCCAATGGGTTGGTGCTGAGGAGCCCGGTTCCCCAATGGGTTGGCGCTGAGGAGCCCGGTTCCCCAATGGGTGGGCGCTGAGGAGCCCGGTTCCCCAATGGGTGGGCGCTGAGGAGCCCGGTTCCCCAATGGGTGGGCGCTGAGGAGCCCGGTTCCCCAATGGGTGGGCGCTGAGGAGCCCGGTTCCCCAATGGGTGGGCGCTGAGGAGCCCGGTTCCCCAATGGGTGAGCGCTGAGGAGCCCGGTTCCCCAATGGGTGGGCGCTGAGGAGCCCGGTTCCCCAATGGGTGAGTGCTGAGGAGCCCGGTTCCCCAATGGGTGGGCGCTGAGGAGCCCGGTTCCCCAATGGGTGGGCGCTGAGGAGCCCGGTTCCCCAATGGGTGAGTGCTGAGGAGCCCGGTTCCCCAATGGGTGGGCGCCGAGGAGCCCGGTTCCCCAATGGGTGAGTGCCGAGGAGCCCGGTTCCCCAATGGGTGGGCGCTGAGGAGCCTGGTTCCCCAATGGGTGGGCCTTGGCTGCTCCCCTGCCCAGTCATGTGAAATCCATAGATTAGGTCCTAATGAATTTACTTCAATTGACTGATTTCCTTCTATGAACTGTAACTCAGTAAAATCTTTGAAATTGTTGTATTTGTATTTTTGTGTGTGTACGTATATATCCACACACACACACACGTGTACACCTCTTCAAATTAGTGGATTCGGCTCACAGAGCGGGACCACTGAGTGCTGAAGTGAGTTTTGTGTAAAAAAATTGCCTGTCCTCGGTTGCAACACTCCTTACTGAGTTCCAAACTGCCTCTGGAAGCAACGTCAGCACATGAACTGTTCGGCGGGATCTTCATGAAATGGGTTTCCATGGCCAAGCAGCCACACACAAGCCAAAGATCCACATGCGCAATGCCATGCGTCCGTTGGAGTGGCGTAAAGATCGCCGCCATTGGACTCTGGAGTGATGGATCACGCTTCACCGTCTGGCAGTCCAACGGACTAATCTGGGTTTGTTGGATGCCATAAGAATGCTACCTGCCCCAATGCATAGTGCCAACTGTAAAGTTTGGTGGAGTAGGGATCATAGTCTGGGGCTATTTTTCATGATTTGGGTTAGGTCCCTTAGTTCCAGTGAAGGAAAATCTTAACCCTAAGGGCAATACAATGACCCTAACCCTAACCCTAGACGATTCTGTGCTTCCAACTTTGTGGCAACAGTTCGGGGAAGGCCCTTTCCTGTTTCAGCATGACAATGCCCCTGTGCACAAAGCGAGGTCCATACAGAACTGGTTTGTTGAGATCGGTGTGGAAGAACTTGACTGGCCTGCTCAGAGCCCTGACCTCAACCTCGAAGGACAACTTTGGGACGAATTGGAACGCCGACTGCGAGCCAGGCCTTATCGCCCAACATTAGTGCCCGACCTCACTAATACTCTTGTGGCTGAATGGATGCAAATCCCTCCCAGAAGAGGGAATACGGTTGTTGTAGCTGCAAAAAGGGGACACCAACTCCAAATTGATGCCCGTGATTGTGGAATGAGATGTTGGACGAGCAGGTGTCCACATACTTTTGGTAATGTAGAGTATCTCAGATTGCCACTCTAAGCTGTTGTACACCATCGCATAATATGGAAACCGTTACTATGGAAATCGTTACTATGGAAACCAATAATATGCAAATCATGTCCTTTTCAGGATCACTTAGTGTCAGGAACCAGTTCACACCAAGTAAAACGTACATCATTTATCATCTTTGTCCTTCAATAAAAATGAATGAACTGTTACAAGACACAAGACTTAACTTAGCACCGGAGTTTCTTTTTCTTTCTTTCTGCTCTCGAAGGACCTGCGCCCTCAGGACTACCTGACCTGAGGACTCCTTGCTGTCCCCAGTCCACCTGGCCGTGGTGCTGCTCCAGTTTCAACTGTTCTGCCTATGTTCTGCCTGTTCGGCTATGAAACCCTGACCTGTTCACCGGACGTGCTACCTTGTCATCTTTGAACATCTTGGCCATGTTCTGTTATAGGACTGGCCACCCCTCATAGCCTGGTTCCTCTCTCGGTTTCTTCCTAGCCACCGTGCTTCTACATCTGCATTGCTTGCTGTTTGGGGTTTTAGGCTGTGTTTCTGTATAAGCACTTTGTGAGTTCACCGGACGTGCTACCTTGTCATCTTTGAACATTTTGGCCATGTTCTGTTATAGGACTGGCCACCCCTCATAGCCTGGTTCCTCTCTCGGTTTCTTCCTAGCCACCGTGCTTCTACATCTGCATTGCTTGCTGTTTGGGGTTTTAGGCTGTGTTTCTGTATAAGCACTTTGTGACATCGGCTGATGTAAAAAGGGCTTTATAAAATACATTTGATTGATTGAGTTTACTGAGACAATAGTTAATTAAGATTTTTTTTATAGTTATACAATACATTTACGTCATTTAGCAGACGCTCTTATCCAGAGCAACTTATAACAGTTAGTGGATTCACCTTACGGTAGCTCGGACAACCACATAGATATCACGGTAATAGTAAGTATATTTTGAACAATAAAGTCATTATTTGTAAAGTCAGTGCTACAAGGAAAAGACAAGTGCGAGTGTTAGTACTTAAAAAAACATAAACAACTGGGCAGGATTTCAACACGGAAGGCAAGCAAAATTTTAACACCACTGCAATATCGTATGCCACCGCAACAGGTCGCTGTTGCCCACACTCGACGCCGTGTGACGCGTGGGTTGACGTCACGAATTTAACTTGAAATGCCCTAAAAATCCTCTGTTCTCTCGCCGGGCGCAGTGGCGTGCGCCTGTAATCCAAGTTGCTGGGAGGCTTAGGCTGGCGGATCGTTTGAGCTCAGGAGTTCTGAGCTCCAGTGGACTATGCCGATCGGGTGTCCGCACTAAGTTCGGTATCGATATGGTGCTCCTGGGGGAGCCCGGGACCACCAGGTCGTCTAAGGAGGGGTGCACCGGCCCAGGTCGGAAACGGAGCAGGCCAAAGCCCCCGTGCCGCTCAGTAGTGGGATCGCGCCTGTGAATAGACGCTGTAGTGCAGCCTGAGCAATACAGCGGGACCCAGTCTTTTTGTGCTTTTTTTTTTTCGTCCAAACATATTTATGAATCTGTTGGTTTGCATATGAAACAGAAATATGCTTTGACGACACATTTGTACACTTGTATCTTGAAGAAACAAAGCAGACGTCAATGTATAATATCCATTGAAAGTAAATGGAAACAACGTTGATTGTGTGTGTCCAGTGAGAACAACTTGTAGCGATAATGTCAATTCATTTGCTTCACTTTAGCCCGTTTCTCTGATTGAGCCACGATGTGACAAACACCTCCTGCTGGTGCTCCGGCGTAACTACAACTATCTTTCTGAATACTTCATCGAGAGTTCCAGTAGTGGGCGCTGTTCTGGCTTCATACTGGTAAGCAACGTCATTGTAAAGAAGTTATTTTCTTCTTTGAAATAACATTCTGTAAATTCTATTAAATTACAATGAAGTATGAAACAAAACGTTCTGAAACTTGCAGCAAATCATATTATAAAATACAAATCATTTTACAAATCATTGAAAAAGACGAAAACAAACCAAATGCAATCCATTGCATAAACCTTTTTATTTATTATAATTTTCTGTACACTGATTACAGTTTGTGGTCCTCGGGGTGGTAGAGTTCACTCATCAGCCGGTAGATGTAAGAGGGAGCGTTGCCGCCGATGTTCGAGATGAACAGAGTGATGAGTTCAGGAGGAACGTAGTCGAACACGGGGCAGTGCACGTTCACCTTGGATAGAATCTCTCCTACAGAGACAAACACACAGAGATCAGAATCTCTCCTACAGAGACAAACAGAGATCAGAATCTCTCCTACAGAGACAAACAGAGATCAGAATCTCTCCTACAGAGACAAACTGAGATCAGAATCTCTCCTACAGAGACAAACAGAGATCAGAATCTCTCCTACAGAGACAAACAGAGATCAGAATCTCTCCTACAGAGACAAACACATAGAGATCAGAATCTCTCCTACAGAGACAAACAGATAGAGATCAGAATCTCTCCTACAGAGACAAACACATAGAGGTCAGAATCTCTCCTACAGAGACAAACAGAGATCAGAATCTCTCCTACAGAGACAAACAGAGATCAGAATCTCTCCTACAGAGACAAACACATAGAGATCAGAATCTCTCCTACAGAGACAAACAGATAGAGATCAGAATCTCTCCTACAGAGACAAACAGAGATCAGAATATCTCCTACAGAGACAAACACATAGAGGTCAGAATCTCTCCTACAGAGACAAACACATAGAGGTCAGAATCTCTCCTACAGAGACAAACACATAGAGGTCAGAATCTCTCCTACAGAGACAAACACATAGAGGTCAGAATCTCTCCTAAAGAGACAAACACATAGAGATCAGAATCTCTCCTACAGAGACAAACAGATGAGGACATTTTTTTTTTTTAATCAGTCATTGCTAGCTTTTACAGACACACAGTTGATTACTTCTGGTGTTACAGACACTTTGGTAAAGAGTCTCAAGAGTATAAAACATAAAACATTCTCAATCAAAGTACTACCTGCTGCGAAGGGAAGCACCTCGTGTGGGGAGACAAACTTATGGAAAGTGTCCTCTTCATTGGGAAACTGAGAACAGGAAAACAACTATTTCTGTCATTCAATGATTTGATTTTATTTATTTTATTTCACCTTTATTTAACCAGGTAGGCCAGTTGAGAACAAGTTCTCATTTACAATTGCGACCTCTGGCCAAGATAAAGCAAAGCAGTTCGACACATACAACGACACAGAGTTACACATGGAGTAAAACAAACATACAGTCAATAATACAGTATAAACAAGTCTATATACGATTTGAGCAAATGAGGTGAGATAAGGGAGGTAAAGGCAAAAAAAGGCCATGGTGGCAAAGTAAATACAACATAGCAAGTAAAACACTGGAATGGTAGATTTGCAATGGAAGAATGTGCAAAGTAGAGAGAAATAATGGGGTGCAAAGGAGCAAAATAAATAAATAAAATTAAATACAGTAGGGAAAGAGGTAGTAGTTTGGGCTAAAATATAGGTGGGCTATGTACAGGTGCAGTAATCTGTGAGCTGCTCTGACAGTTGGTGCTTAAAGCTAGTGAGGGAGATAAGTGTTTCCAGTTTCAGTGCTTTTTGTAGTGATAAGGAGCTTTCAGGTGAAGACATGGCTCTCTGACATCCATCTCCACCCAGAAGGTGTTCATGTTCAGACCGATTATCAAATCAAATTTATAAAGCCTCGTCTTACATCAGCTGGTATCACAAAGTGCCGAAACAGAAACGCAGCCTAAAACCCCCAAACAGCAAGCAATGCAGCTGTAGAAGCACGGTGGCTAAGGGGAAAACTTCCCTGGAAAAGGCCAGAATATGGTTGTGAATACCTGAGGAGAGAGCTTGAACATGGGAGCACAGATGATGAGCGGAGTCGAGTGGTGCCTGGCTGCTAGAGCTACAGAGTGGGTTCCGTTGACCGCCCGGAGCCCGCCATTGGCCAGAACCGTCTGTGTGCCGATGATGACCTGTAAACCCCCACACCTGGTCCATTAACAGCAGTCAAGCTATCAATCGTTTAGAAAGAGACCGTTCTAAAAAAAAAAAAATAAGCAACATCACAGTAAAAACAAAAACAACAACAGTCAAACTCACCTTATTCACTCGGGACATCACTGCAAATATGGCAGCATCTGCTATTACAGTGGTCTCAATGCCCACTTTGGAGAGACCTGTAGCCATTTCATGACCCTTGGGAGAGGGACAAAGGTCATTACTGTAGCATATTATATCATGAAATATTATGGAGAGAAGAAATGAATTAAATAGATGCCTGCTTCCTTTAGCACTACTGTATATACATATAAATAGATAGAAGGAAGGGAGGGATGATGGATGGATAGAGGAAGGGAGGGATGATGGCTGGATAGAGGAAGGGAGGGATGATGGATGGATAGAGGGAGGGAGGGAGGGAGGGAGGGAGGGAGGGAGGGAGGGAGGGAGGGAGGGAGGGAGGGAGGGAGGGAGGGAGGGAGGGAGGGAGGGATGATGGATGGATAGAGGGAGGGAGGGAGAGATGATGGATGGATAGAGGGAGGGATGGATGATAGAGGGAGGGATGGATGATAGAGGGAGGGATGGATGATAGAGGGATAGAGGGAGGGATGGATGATGGAAGGATAGAGGGAGGGATGCTGGATGGATAGAGGGAGGGATGATGGATGGATAGAGGGAGGGATGATGGATGGATAGAGGGAGGCAGGGATGATGAATGGATAGAGGCAGGGATGATGGATGGATAGAGGGAGGGATGATGGATGGATAGAGGGAGGGATGATGGATGGATAGAGGGAGGGATGATGGATGGATAGAGGGAGGCAGGGATGATGAATGGATAGAGGCAGGGATGATGGATGGATAGAGGGAGGGATAGAGGGAGGGATGATGGATGGATAGAGGGAGGCAGGGATGATGAATGGATAGAGGCAGGGATGATGGATGGATAGAGGGAGGGATGATGGATGATAGAGGGAGGGATGATGGATGGATAGAGGGAGGGATGATGGATGATAGAGGGAGGGATGCTGGATGGATAGAGGTAGAGATGATGGAAAGGGGGAGGGAGGGAGGGATGATCGATGAAAGGATGGCGGATACCTGGCAGAAGGGGGCACACTCGGCCACGATGACGTGGAACTTGCGTTTCCTCGCTGCGTCTTTGAGGAAGGCCTCGACGGTGCGTGAGCGGCCGACAGTCATGATGACCTCGTTGGAGTGGATGTGCTCCAGGGCCTGCATGGCGATGTTGTCTGTGGTGCCCTCTGGGAGAGAGGAAAACGACAAGAAGGAGAATATAACAGTAAGCTCAGTGCTGCTTGACCAAGGATAATATTCTCATAGGATCTTTAGGAATAAGCAGTGCACAGATTAAAAGCACTAGAGAACGGGGGGGGGGGGGGCTGAAAGGGGGCTTCAGCTAATGCCAACTAACGTCCTCCAGATGAAACAGAGATACAGAGATACAGTCTGAGATGTTATTCTCCTTATGCTTCAGTTAAGCGACATGATTATATCTCCCTCACTAACTTTAAGCATCTGCTGTCAGAGCAGCTCACAGATCATTGCACCTGTACATAGCCCATCTGTAAATAGCCCATCCAACTACCTCATCCCCATACTGTTATGCTCCTTTGCACCCCAGTATCTCTACTTGCACATTCATCTTCTACACATCTACCACTCCAGTGTTAATTTGCTGAATTGTAATTATTTCTCCACTATGGCCTATTTATTGCCTCCCTAATCTTACCTCATTTGCACACACTGTATATAGAGACTTTTTCTACTGTATTATTGACTGTATGTTTTGTTTATTCCATGTGTAACTCTATGTTGTTGTTTGTGTCACACTGCTTTGCTCTATCTTGGCCAGAGGTTGCAGTTGTAAATGAGAACTTGTTCTCAACCAGCCTACCTGGTTAAATAAAAGGTGAAATTAAATAAATGAAAAAGCTTAACAGCTGCCGGAGAGTATTTGATAACAGTTGGTGTTAATATGTGTGTGCCATCAGTGAGAATCTTACCCAGTTCTGTGAGGAGTTCATTGATGGCCTCTATGACGTTGGCTTTGAGATGAACAAAGTGCTGTCTGAAGTTTTCCTCACTCAGCCCCCCCGCCGTCAGCAGCTTGTGGAGGGACTCCTGCTGCTCGGTCTCCTCACTGCTACCACGGGACCTGAGGAAACAAACACACAATAACAGTCTGGTGTTCAACCTTCCCAACTTCTCTCACGTCACCCCGCTCCTCCGCTCTCTCCACTGGCTTCCAGTTGAAGCTCGCATCCGCTACAAGACCATGGTGCTTGCCTACGGAGCTGTGAGGGGAACGGCACCGCAGTACCTCCAGGCTCTGATCAGGCCCTACACCCAAACAAGGGCACTGCGTTCATCCACCTCTGGCCTGCTCGCCTCCCTACCACTGAGGAAGTACAGTTCCCGCTCAGCCCAGTCAAAACTGTTCGCTGCTCTGGCCCCCCAATGGTGGAACAAACTCCCTCACGACGCCAGGACAGCGGAGTCAATCACCACCTTCCGGAGACACCTGAAACCCCGCCTCTTCAAGGAATACCTAGGATAGGATAAAGCAATCCTTCTCACCCCCCCTTAAATGATTTAGATGCACTATTGTAAAGTGGCTGTTCCACTGGATGTCAGAAGGTGAATTCACCAATTTGTAAGTCGCTCTGGATAAGAGCGTCTGCTAAATGACTTAAATGTAAATGTAATAGTTGACATGAGAAGAGAGTGACAAGCTGGGTATATTTCAAGTGAAATGACCATAGAAACAACAAGACATTGTACAGATGGTAGCTTTAACATGAGTAGAGTGGCAACTGAGAGATCAGTCAACAAGTCCATCTATTACATAATTAACCAGATTCTGTTTAGCTAACGTTCCACTCGCTGTACTCCATGGCATATGCTCAAAAAGATGTTTAGCATGACAGGGTTGGTAAGGAGTGGAACGATAGCGAAACAGATTGGTACCCAGACTATGAGATGGACAACCATAACAAGGGCATCAGACACCAGATGAGCAATGTTGATTACAAACCGTCAGCCTGTTCTTTGAAGGAATATCCCCCAGAATCCCCCATCTCTCTCACCTGGCAGACTCCTCCTCCCTGGTGATAAACCCACCTGGCATACTCCTCCCTGATGATAAACTCACCTGGCATACTCCTCCTCCCTGATGATAAACTCACCTGGCATACTCCTCCTCCCTGATGATAAACTCACCTGGCATACTCCTCCCTGATGATAAACTCACCTGGCATACTCCTCCTCCTCCCTGGTGATAAACTCACCTGGCATACTCCTCCTCCCTGATGATAAACTCACCTGGCCTACTCCTCCTCCCTGATGATAAACTCACCTGGCATACTCCTCCTCCCTGATGATAAACTCACCTGACATACTCCTCCTCCCTGATGATAAACTCACCTGGCATACTCCTCCTCCCTGATGATAAACTCACCTGGCATACTCCTCCTCCCTGATGATAAACTCACCTGGCATACTCCTCCCTGATGATAAACTCACCTGGCATACTCCTCCTCCTCCCTGGTGATAAACTCACCTGGCATACTCCTCCTCCCTGATGATAAACTCACCTGGCATACTCCTCCTCCCTGATGATAAACTCACCTGGCATACTCCTCCTCCTCCCTGATGATAAACTCACCTGGCATACTCCTCCTCCTCCCTGATGATAAACTCACCTGGCATACTCCTCCTCCTCCCTGATGATAAACTCACCTGGCATACTCCTCCTCCTCCCTGATGATAAACTCACCTGGCATACTCCTCCTCCTCCCTGATGATAAACTCACCTGGCATACTCCTCCTCCCTGATGATAAACTCACCTGGCATACTCCTCCTCCTCCCTGATGATAAACTCACCTGGCATACTCCTCCTCCTCCCTGATGATAAACTCACCTGGCATACTCCTCCTCCCTGATGATAAACTCACCTGGCATACTCCTCCTCCCTGATGATAAACTCACCTGGCATACTCCTCCTCCCTGATGATAAACTCACCTGGCATACTCCTCCCTGATGATAAACTCACCTGGCATACTCCTCCTCCCTGATGATAAACTCACCTGGCATACTCCTCCTCCCTGATGATAAACTCACCTGGCATACTCCTCCTCCCTGATGATAAACTCACCTGGCATACTCCTCCTCCCTGGTGATAAACTCACCTGGCATACTCCTCCTCCCTGGTGATAAACTCACCTGGCATACTCCTCCTCCCTGATGATAAACTCACCTGGCATACTCCTCCTCCTTGATGATAAACTCACCTGGCATACTCCTCCTCCCTGATGATAAACTCACCTGGCATACTCCTCCTCCTCCCTGATGATAAACTCACCTGGCATACTCCTCCTCCCTGATGATAAACTCACCTGGCATACTCCTCCTCCTCCCTGATGATAAACTCACCTGGCATACTCCTCCTCCTCCCTGATGATAAACTCACCTGGCATACTCCTCCTCCCTGATGATAAACCCACCTGGCATACTCCTCCTCCTCCCTGATGATAAACTCACCTGGCATACTCCTCCTCCTCCCTGATGATAAACCCACCTGGCATACTCCTCCCTGATGATAAACTCACCTGGCATACTCCTCCTCCCTGATGATAAACTCACCTGGCATACTCCTCCTCCTCCCTGATGATAAACTCACCTGGCATACTCCTCCTCCTCCCTGATGATAAACTCACCTGGCATACTCCTCCTCCTCCCTGATGATAAACTCACCTGGCATACTCCTCCTCCTCCCTGATGATAAACTCACCTGGCATACTCCTCCTCCTCCCTGATGATAAACCCACCTGGCATACTCCTCCTCCCTGATGATAAACTCACCTGGCATACTCCTCCTCCTCCCTGATGATAAACTCACCTGGCATACTCCTCCTCCCTGATGATAAACTCACCTGGCATACTCCTCCCTGATGATAAACTCACCTGGCATACTCCTCCTCCCTGATGATAAACTCACCTGGCATACTCCTCCTCCCTGATGATAAACCCACCTGGCATACTCCTCCTCCCTGATGATAAACCCACCTGGCATACTCCTCCTCCCTGATGATAAACTCACCTGGCATACTCCTCACTGATGATAAACTCACCTGGCATACTCCTCCTCCCTGATGATAAACTCACCTGGCATACTCCTCCTCCTCCCTGATGATAAACTCACCTGGCATACTCCTCCTCCCTGATGATAAACTCACCTGGCATACTCCTCCTCCCTGATGATAAACCCACCTGGCAGACTCCTCCCTGATGATAAACTCACCTGGCATACTCCTCCCTGATGATAAACTCACCTGGCATACTCCTCCTCCCTGGTGATAAACCCACCTGGCATACTCCTCCTCCCTGATGATAAACTCACCTGGCATACTCCTCCTCCCTGATGATAAACTCACCTGGCATACTCCTCCTCCCTGGTGATAAACCCACCTGGCATACTCCTCCTCCCTGATGATAAACTCACCTGGCATACTCCTCCTCCCTGATGATAAACCCACCTGGCAGACTCCTCCCTGATGATAAACTCACCTGGCATACTCCTCCTCCCTGATGATAAACCCACCTGGCATACTCCTCCTCCCTGATGATAAACTCACCTGGCATACTCCTCCTCCCTGGTGATAAACCCACCTGGCATACTCCTCCTCCCTGATGATAAACTCACCTGGCATACTCCTCCTCCTCCCTGGTGATAAACCCACCTGGCATACTCCTCCTCCCTGATGATAAACTCACCTGGCATACTCCTCCTCCCTGATGATAAACTCACCTGGCATACTCCTCCTCCCTGATGATAAACTCACCTGGCATACTCCTCCTCCTCCCTGATGATAAACTCACCTGGCATACTCCTCCCTGATGATAAACTCACCTGGCATACTCCTCCTCCTCCCTGATGATAAACTCACCTGGCATACTCCTCCTCCCTGATGATAAACTCACCTGGCATACTCCTCCCTGATGATAAACTCACCTGGCATACTCCTCCTCCCTGATGATAAACTCACCTGGCATACTCCTCCTCCCTGATGATAAACCCACCTGGCATACTCCTCCTCCCTGATGATAAACCCACCTGGCATACTCCTCCTCCCTGATGATAAACTCACCTGGCATACTCCTCCTCCCTGATGATAAACTCACCTGGCATACTCCTCCTCCTCCCTGATGATAAACTCACCTGGCATACTCCTCCTCCCTGATGATAAACTCACCTGGCATACTCCTCCTCCCTGATGATAAACCCACCTGGCAGACTCCTCCCTGATGATAAACCCACCTGGCATACTCCTCCTCCCTGATGATAAACTCACCTGGCATACTCCTCCTCCTCCCTGATGATAAACTCACCTGGCATACTCCTCCTCCCTGATGATAAACCCACCTGGCATACTCCTCCTCCCTGATGATAAACTCACCTGGCATACTCCTCCTCCCTGATGATAAACTCACCTGGCATACTCCTCCTCCCTGATGATAAACCCACCTGGCATACTCCTCCTCCCTGATGATAAACTCACCTGGCATACTCCTCCTCCCTGATGATAAACTCACCTGGCATACTCCTCCTCCCTGATGATAAACTTACCTGGCATACTCCTCCTCCCTGATGATAAACCCACCTGGCATACTCCTCCTCCCTGATGATAAACTCACCTGGCATACTCCTCCTCCCTGATGATAAACCCACCTGGCATACTCCTCCCTGATGATAAACTCACCTGGCATACTCCTCCTCCCTGATGATAAACTCACCTGGCATACTCCTCCTCCCTGATGATAAACTCACCTGGCATACTCCTCCCTGATGATCTTGAGCACGCGCCGTACCATGTTGCCCACGGTGGTCTCGGACGGTTGGGCGGCCGTCATTCTCCTTCCCTCATTGCGAATGATCTCCATCAGGTCACCTGTTATGACATACAAGAGGATTTCATTGTCACACGTCATTCCAGGTAAGTGAATAGAGAAATAGTATTGGCGTTTTTTTGTAGGAACCAACTCCACCTACGGGGAATGTTATTCACGGTTTTTAAGGGGTTTCGGATAAAACGCTGAAAATTAAGTCTGTGATAAAACACAGGCTTAGGATATCTTATATGTTTTGTTATACGAGAATCTTTATTAGCTAACTTCACTTTTTGTGAATTTTGAAGAATGTATGTAATGATAAATAAAATAAAAAACACAAAGCACTTAAAGCCTTCATAATTCATAAAGGTCATGTTAACTGACTGGTATTATCGCATAGAACAATAAGATCTGTATAAGATCTCCTAAGCCTGTGTTAACCTCAGACCTTATTTTCGGTATGTATTATTTATTCCCCATATGGACGAGCCAGAGAGAACTTATTTCCGGGTTTTACGGGTTTTAGGACTACAAATTGGCGCGCTCTATTATCAAAGACTTTTAAAAATAACCCAAGATAGACCACAGCCTGTCGTTTCCAATGGGAGCAAATTAAATCATAGTGGTCAGAACAGGCAAGGAGATAGTGAGCTCCTATTGGCGCGTTCTAGCATTTATTTGCATATTTCCGTTAGGTAACGCCTACTATATGAAGTGCGCGTGTTCATTAACTTTATTCACCCTTGCTCTCCTAAACAATGGCATGTTTTTAAACTTGGCAAAGGTTAAAGTCTAAAAAAAACGCAATCCATTTTGTTTGATACAGATTCTAGTTTTGGAAACAGAAAACTGTATAGAGTTCAAAATGTTTAACGATGAGAAAATTAGCAGAATGTCGGACAAAATCCATTTCACTCCAACTTCTCCCACTGGGCTTCCTCTCATCACCATATTTGGTAGTGAGTAGAAACGTCAAGCGGATGCTTCACATTTTTAATCCGGTGAAATATCTGTGCTATTATGTTCAGACATAACACCATTGACCAGTTTCAAAATTACATCAGCTTTTCGTGGCTGTTCATATTTTGACAGCTGGCTAAAGTTACTATCACAATGTGTCTTATAGCGGATAAAACGTTGGTCACAAATGTAATTTACAAAAACACTTACAGCTTGCTTAAGAACTAGAAAACCATTAATCTAGCCATCGAATAAACTAGCTAGAGTGCAGCTGTTAACGTATACCTGCGCTGCTCCATCGTGCTTGGGCTGTTATTCTCCGAAGCAAATATGTGGTTTCTCTGGCCATTACCCCCGACCCTCGGAGGGGTCCTGTCCCACTGCCTCCCCGCTTCAAATCGGCAAGAAAAGCCTCGATTCGTTCCGTAAGATCTGTTTCCTTGTCTGCCCCAGGCATATTGTTTTTTTTAAGTTCACTTGCTAGATGCTGTATAAAAAACTATTTGATGTTGTCACACATTTACTGAAGAGGGAAATTGAACCGGAACTACATTGTGCGTGAAGGAAGGCGCTTCCGGGTCATTATATTAGTCCAATGCTGATTAGACCAAATGATTAGAAACGCACATCTTGCAATATTTTCATAGATTTCATAATTTATTCATAATCATTTTACATTATTAGGTAGACAGTGACAGGTAGACAGTACTCGTGTAACCTTTATAAAATTATGTATATTATATCGCTCCATCTTCATCTTATATATGATCCACTTGAAGATGCCATAATGACAAAGATGTTTAGAACCAAGAAGGAGCTAGTGAGATCCTGGTGGTGCCTTAGGGAACTCCTCCTCTGTGAAGCGCTTGTGCAGTAACTCAATTCACCCATGCACTCTTTCTAAACAACGCTCTTAGTAGAAACGTTGGTAAAGTCTGCAAAATGCGCTCCACTGATACATATTTTAGTTTTGGAAACAGAAAGCTATATGGAATTAAAAATGTTTAAATCGACGAGAACATGCAGAATGTCGGCTAAAACCCACTGCCGGACACTTGGCTTCCTCTCATCACCATATTTGGTAGTGAGTGGAACCGCCAACTGGATTTTTCACATTTACACATCTGGTGAAATATTTGGCTCATTGTTCTGTGATAATGCTGCGTGAATGTCCTTTGGTCATCCCATCACAAAATCTCAAGCAACATTTTTTTTGTAAATCCATCCAATATTTTATTGAATACAAGCCTAACACAAACCTTTTCCAAATTGATCTGAATCAACATAGAAATCATTGACTGAAAACATAGCAAATGTTCACTGTTTTTAAAAATGGATGTACCCCACATAATTGGTTAATGCAGTAGCTTAATGAGTGACAAAAAAAATAGTTGGAATATATTTTAACCAACTCCAAACCCTCATGTAAACCAGACCCCATAATTATCTCCCCGAAAGAATGTTGGATGGATCTTGAAAGCCTGGTAGCAGATCGGTGTGTACTCTTACGACCTCAATTGCCGTCCTTGTCACACCAAACCTGACAAGGAGTTGCCATGATAACACAAAGAGTGTGACACTCAGGCTAGGATCTTGGATGTTAAGTGTTGTTTAAATCGATCCCCAAAAATCAATGAGCAATAGCCTGGTCCCAGATCTGTTTGTGTTGTCTTGCTTTGTCAACTCCCATTGGCAAAAACACAGATCTGGGACCAGGCTAAAGAAGCAAATAATTTCCCCTGAAATTGCAAAACAAAAAAACACAATACACTAGCCTGCTCAAATGGAACACATCCAAGGAAGAGTTGGGATATTTTCCATGTTACTACAAAACTACCACCGATGCAAAGCACGTAAAATGGCACTACAATCCTACTATCCTGATGTTGATGATAGTATACATGTCTTCCCTTTTTTAAAGTAACTAAAGGTTTGACATGCATTTGTGAGTCAGGTTCTAATAGCCAGATTCAAGGGTTCTCAAAAGAGGAAGAGCAATTCATACAGGGAACTACTACTCGACTTAAAAACACATTCAGATGGCAATGTAGATGCGTGGCTGTTATCTTTTGTACATCTTAAAATAAAATAAAAACTTAAGAACTAGCAACAAAGTGTTCTTCTAGAAATGACCTAGTTTTCAAAATTATATTTACCGCATCCAAAATTACAGCCTATTCCCTAAATAGTGCACTACTTTTGACCAGGGCCCAATGCACTTTATATGGAATAGGGTGCCATTTAAGACAACCAACCATTCATTCCCTGATAACTTATGAAACCCTCTCCAACAAAAATACCTGCCCTGCGATAGCATTTACAAAATTAAAACAAACTAAAAGGAAGCTGTCAAATTTAGTTACCAAACACAGTATTCAAATGAATTAACCGACAAAGCACAGAAGAAGTTCAGTGGTTGCCATAGTTTTTCTCTTTTGAGTTAGACCTCATTCCACCTGCTGTTCAATAAAGGCTTCACTTAAAAAGGGCAACGATATAACAATGTACACCTCAAATGGCACCCTATTGCAATGCTTTGACCAGAGCCCTATGGGACCCGGTCTAAAGTAGTGCACAATATAGGGAATAGGGTGCCGTTTTGGCGACGCCCAGCACACTATAGCCTTTAGCTCGCTTGGCATGGCCAAGACTTTTTACAACGATATAAAGGGGGGCCATAGACATTCTCTCAAGGGGGCAACCATTCATCACAACAAAATAAACATCACTCCAAATCAAACTGTACACATTAAATGACAATCTGAGAGATGTAAATTAGAAACAACACATGGAACATTCTCGCTCTCTGATGATAAATCTGTGTATAATTCTACATTTCTACCGGTACTTTTAAAAATTGAATAATTTCACTCTGCTGAATGAGCCACAGGTGTATATAGTTTTCAGAGAATAGGCTACCCCTTGGTGCAGACTCACACTACCAAAACTAGTAGAGCTGTTCTGCACAATCCTTTGTTTTGTCATGATTGGATAGGTTCGAAACGGTGCCCTGGTTATTCCCTGTATAATGCACAACTTTTAACTAGAGTCTACGGGCTTTCGGGCAAAAACTTCAGCCTACGGGGCTCTGGTCAAAAGTAGTTCACTATACAGGGTGTCATTTTGGACAAAGCCATAGTCCGAGGAGGGTGAAGGTTGATCGGGTAGCATTGGCTGCTCCCCCTGGGTGTAGTGGTGATGCCTCTCTACTCAATCAGCTTCTTTGCCTTGAAGAAGCGTCGCAGGTAGAAGACCTGCCAGGTGGCCAAGCCAATCAGACAGCACATAGAGAAGATGCTGAAGTACAGGACGCGTGTGTTGGTGGACTCTGGAAGGAGAACAGAGTTAGAAATAAATACATACATACATACATACATACATACATACATACATACGACTATGCATTAGAATAATCACATGTATAACTTGAAATTCTGCATAAAAATATGTATTGATGGTCAAGAGAAGATTTCTCAAAATGGACGGACCGAGAAGTTCACAATCACACACAACACAAGTCCATGTCAGACTAGTAAATGGGACTACTACTAGCAATACTGTGCTCTTCTTACCGTTGGTATCCCTCATCTCCTCCTCCCTCCTCTTCATGTAGGCAAAGTCATTGACGATGGACTCGGATAGGTCCTCCAGTCGCCTTAGCTCCACCTCCAGGGGCTTCAGCTTCTCCACTTTGGCGATCTGAGTGGACGAGAGAGCCTCCAATCAACAACAAAAACAACACAACGCCACAATTCATCCCTTGCCGGTAGGTGTTTATTGGTTTATTGGATTGGATTTCCTTTGGACAGTGCAGCAGGAAAGGGATGAACATTTATAAATCAGGAAATTCTAGATGGAAGCTTGGACTGTGTTGGACTGTGTCCCAGTTTGTCCAGTAGGTGTCACTCTCGAGCTGTGCAGTTGCAGTGCCAGTGTTCCCAGTAGTTCAACATGAACAGGAACACAATGTAATCTGGTCTGGTCTGCAGAACGCTTTACCCCTCCTCTCTCTAGTTTTACAGAATTTCTCTTCCCACAAGCTACAGCTAAAACATATAAACTCAGCAACTGTGTTTTTCAGAGTCAGTAGAAAGGCCTCTTTAGTGTCCTATGTTTTCATTACTGTGACCTTAATTGCCTACCGTTTGTAAGTTGTTAGTGTCCTATCGACCGTTCCACAGGTGCATGTTCTTTAATTGTTTATGGTTCTTTGAACAAGCATGGGGAACAGTATTAAACCCTTTACAATTAAGATCTGTGAAGTTATTTGGATTTTTATGAATTATCTTTGAAAGACAGGGTCCTGAAAAAGGGACGTTTTTTTGTTGTTGCTGAGTTTATAAAGAAATTGGATCAGGACAATATTGAAATAAATCTGTATTTTGGCTAGGGGATTGGGCAGTTTCAAATATATATACACGAATGGAGGGTGTCAGAAAAACAGGAAAATCACATTTCTCAACCAATTAAATCAAATAAATAACTTTGTACCATTGGAAATTATGTACTTCTGGTTTACCAAAACGCAATGACGTTGTCAGTCTAATCGAGGCATAAGAACAATAGAGAACAAGTGAAATCAAGCTGACCAGACAGACCAGGTGACCAGACAGACGTCACAGTAGCAGGCCATTGCGTTGGTTACAGACAAGACAGGGATTCTAGCCAACTTGCACTTCCTGGTTTCCTTGCCAACAAGGCTCTACTCTAACTCCACACGTTGACGTTACGTAGCCAAGTACGCATGTACTGTACAGTGTTCACCCACATAGGCATGCCCACATTAACACAGACACTGGCCTAGTCCTCCAACCCACGCATGAGCTTCGGGCTCAATCAGTATGTGTGGGGTGTGGGTAGAGTGGATTATCAATTCACAATGCAAGTCAGCAGAACAGTGTATGCAGTGTTTACTCAACATTTTGTTTTGTTACAGCCTGAATTTAAAATGAATTGTGTCACTGGCCTATACACCATACCCCTTAACGTCAAAGTATAATGTTTTTGGGTTGTTTTTTTCAAACACAGATTCAATCGCAAAGCCCAGGGAGGTTTCCAATGCCTTGTAAAGAAGGGCTCCTATTGGTAGATGGGTAAAAAGATGGCAGACATTGAATATCCCTTTGAGCATGGTGAAGTTATTAATTACACTTTGGATGGTGTATCAATACACCCAGTCACTAAAGATACAGGCGTCCTTCCTAACTCAGTTGCCGGAGAGGAAGGAAACCGCTCAGGGATTTCACAATGAGGCTAATGGTGACTTTAAAACAGTTACAGAGTTTAATGGCTGTGATAGAAAACTAAGGATGGATCAACAACATTGTAGTTACTCCACAATACTAACCTAACCTGCTTTGTAATGATCCTAAAACAATAAATGTATTACTAGTAAGAAGTAATGTGGTATATTGTTTAATTTCATCTTTTGTGTCCTGGGTCTTTTAACCCCCCCTAAAAAAATTCACCTGGCCCTTTAAGGTTACCATGGTAATGTGACTCCAGTCATGTTTGTACTAGAGGTTGACCGATTAATCGGAATGGCCGATTAATTAGGGCCGATTTCAAGTTTTCATAACAATCGGAAATCGGTATTTTTGGGCGCTGATTTGCCTTTTTTTTCTTACACCTTTATTTAACTAGGCAAGTCAGTTAAGAACACATTCTTATTTTCAATGAGGTAGAACGACAGATTTGTTCATGTCTTCCATACAGAATGTCTTGATCTACTTCCAATAAGGTCTGTGTTTCGTGCTTAAACCACCGCCTCTGCGTTTTGATACCCGTGTAAATCTCACTAGGATAAGGTAACGTTTGTCAAAATATTTTCATAAATCCACTCTACAAAAAACATGATATTCGCTTATATTTAGCCAATATTGATCAGAGTTACCTTGTCCTATGGATATTTACACAGTTATAAAATTGGCAAGGTGGTGTAAGCCTACACGAAACACAGACCTTATTTTAAGTGAATCTAAAAAATATCCTATGGAATAAATGAATGAAGGAACCACTTTTCAGATTTTGCTAGAAGGTGTCATGGGAATTATGACTCGCACTTTGGTAGTCAATTCTTACCATGTCCATTATTAAAATAGGATTTCCTGCATATAGAAATGACAGTTTTTGTTTTCAACATTCATCACAGGCAACTTAAACTTAAACTCTATTTTTATTCAAACAGTTGCGAGTATTTGTCTCCTAAGCAGACTCTTCAGTATCATTGTCACTTCAGAGCTGTGTGTGTGTGTGTGTGTGTGTGTGTGTTTGTTTTACAGATGGCAGAGAAAAGCAGAGCACCAGTGTGGGACTATTACATGGAATTGGCACCAGGGAAAGCTAGGTGTCTTATTTGTGATAAAGATGTAAGCGTCAGGTCAGCAACAACTAAATCAAAACATACCACCAACCTGTGGAATCACCTTAAGAACACCCATCCAAAGCCCATAATATGTAGTATATTAAGTTAAAATAAAAGTGTTCAATCAGTATTGTTGCAATTGTCATAATTGCAAAAGTGTGTATATATATTTATATCAATGGGAGTCACATGACAAACTTTTTTTCTCTTCATTTTTTTAGATTGTCTAGTTTTTATTTTGGTGGTTGTTAGTTCTCACTGAAGATGATCTTATAAAATATATTGTATATCTCCATTGACATACTTTATATCTGTTTACTTTACATTAGCTAGGTTTACATCCAAATGGACGACAGATTATTCACGCGAATATTCTAAAAATCTACATTAAAAACAATATGAGCATTTTCCAACCATGTTGTTTCCATTAAACTGACTTGTTGCAGATAAAAAGCTGTGCTTGATGACGTAGTGCATATAATAATAATAAACTTTTTTTTTTTTTTTTACTTTAATTATTATTTTTTTTTAAACAAGTTAAATGGGTTTCCATCTAGTTTAACTCTACTGCGTTATATAGCGAATGTGCCCACTCTGGTCTTGGCATGTCTGCTCCAGCCAACAGATTCGCTGATACAGTGAGGGTAAACTACCTACAGTACATGAGATCATTATGGACAAAAGATCTAGATCATTTTTATTTGTCAAAACGGCCGGCCAACCATCGATTATCACCAGAATAAGACCCTCGATCATCACCGTGCACTTTCACCAACTTGTGAAATTCATCATCATTTATTTAATCCGTAGTCTACTAAACTGCATGCCTTTCCCCGAGTCGTAGTGGGAGGACCACACACCACGCCATCGCGTAACTCCAAGTTTACTTCAATATTCGTTATTATATCAATATTTGCGCATAAAATGTTTTCACCGCCATTTCATTCAGAATTTATTTTACAGACACAAAAAATAAATCCCACCTTGTCTAGAGTATATATTGTTTTGTCGACATTTGGAATGTTCAGGCCTGTCAGGACATTTTTATCTGACGCACTTAACTCGCATTAAAAATATAAAAACTGAAAGGAAACCTGGTTACTGAAAACTGTCTGCCATCGCCAAAATCATTTTAGACTTTTTGTTTTGCGGTGGCACATTACAATAAACATTTTGTCCCTCAAAATCTGATGAAATGCTTCCTAAGTCCCTACCAAAATGTTGGCACCAAATTAACAAGTCATACTATTCCAGCCCAGTGTGCAGAGGGGCTTCTTTAAACAATTTCGACTATCATGTAACATTTCCTAGACACTGGGCCTGCAAAGCAAATAAGCAATCCCTTAATGGTGCAAGAGTGTACGTGCATTTCAGTTTCACTTTGAAGAGGTACCAGCAGCGGTACCAGCAGCGGTACCAGCAGCGGTACCAGCAGCGGTACCAGCGACTCACCTCTTCATAGTTCTTGGCCTCCACTCCGTGCTTCATGTCCAGATTAAGCAGCTGGTCGGGGATCCTCCCAGTTCCTGGGTGACAGAACAAACACATTATTTACTACATTTACAAGGCATGGGTGGCTTTATTCAGCTCATTCAATAACAGCAATAAAACAAGTTGGAAGGACTTCTTCCAGTCACATGGACCGTGTTTGGCAGGACACAATGTTTTGTTTCATTCAGATAGAAATATGCTACGTAGCGCAAACAATGTTCCCATTTCTATCTGAAACGTTTAACAGAGTTTGGGTACTGAATGTGACCCAGCTATAAACCTATCCCGTCCTAACTTATCACCTGCTGCTTCATTCACTTATTGGTTGCTGACTGACTGGCCTCCATTAAGTGTTTAAACAGAGTAGTGTTCTCAGAACCCTGACCCAAATTGTGCATGTTTTGGCCAGCTATAGCCTGAAATCCAGAGCAGATGGGTACTCAGGCAAATCTGTCAACAAATGACTACTTGTGGAGGAAAGCAGTTAGGCGAACAATTGCATTGAACAATGCCTGCTCCTTGCAAACATCTAGGTTAAAGAGATGGGTACTCAGGCAAATCTGTCAACAAATGACTACTTGTGGAGGAAAGCAGTTAGGCGAACAATTGCATTGAACAATGCCTGCTCCTTGCAAACATCTAGGTTAAAGATTACCATCACTTTAAGCACCACAAAATAAATACTATGCACTTTGACTTACCCATGGGCGATTTGCTCTCAAAGCACACTTCAAACATGTCATAATCCTCTGTTGTGAAGGCAAACTTCCCTTTCGTTGCACCTTCCTTTGAGTATAGGATGTGTCCCGACGAGTCTGTGATCTAACGTTAAACACACGTGATATAGTACAACAACATAAAGAGCAGAAAATACAACACGTGTATTGACAGCTGGTGCATGAGTGTTGGCAACAGGCAATGTTTATACCCAATGGCGTGTGAATGTAAACTCTCACACAACATCAACTAACTTTGCCCACGTAGTAGGCAAATTATAGACTTGTATGATTATGATTTGTATGAGTTTGTCAAAGTCTTATTCTAACCCTGCATCCACTTTGTTGACATCACCCTCATGAGCAAGATTATACTGCATGCTAACATCGCTAGCTAACTTAGTAGCTACACGTTTCACAGAGTGGATGAGGGGAGTTAAGACTGACGTGTAACATCCTGAAATTAGTTTTCACCATCTCAACTGGTACTAAACATTTAAATAAAATAATTCAGTTGAATTACCTTTTACGTATTTAACATTATACACACTTCGTTTGCTAAAAAAAAAAAAAGTACAATTCTGCTATTTCAATTAAAACCATTTAAAAGCGCAAGAACCAGGAAGGAACTGTCACAGGCCCAACCAGGCTAACGTTTAGCTACCAGGCTAACGTTTAGCTACCAGGCTAACGTTTAGCTACCAGGCTAACGTTTGGCTACCAGGCTAACGTTTAGCTACCAGGCTAACGTTTAGCTACCAGGCTAACGTTTAGCTACCAGGCTAACGTTTAGCTACCAGGCTAACGTTTAGCTACCAGGCTAACGTTTAGCTACCAGGCTAACATTAGTTAGCAAGATAACAGCAGCTGTCAACAAGAGCTAGCCAGCTGTTATGAATAGCAATTTATATGAACACGGTTGCATTTCCACGTATTGTTTTAGAGTCACATCTCATCAAACAATGAAATGAACAAACTGCGTTTGGGCCTTTCAATGTTAATAACAATTAGTAGCTAGTTAGTTTAGCTTATCCGTCAGTACCGTATTACCAACAGCATCAAACTCACCTTCAGGTTGGTCTTTGTGTTGGACTGGTCGCTGATTTCATACTCCCCCGTGACCAGCACGTCTTTGTGGATCTCTTCCCGTAAACATTTCCTTGAATTTACCGGTAAAAAGAATGAAATTGATAATACCGATTCAATGAAAACCGGTAAAAGAAGCAGGGTAGCGAACCGAGCCATGGCTACTAGCCGAAATAAACATGCGCAACAGCTTAGAAAGCTACTGCAGTTTGAGTTGCCTCGGATCTCTCCATAGCGCCGCAACGCAAAGGAGGTCTGTGAGGGACCAAATGGATGGATGTTACCACAGCCACAAAGTCAAAATGGGTTACATCTTAAAAATGCATTCAAGGATGGAGTTATGCATGAGGTTATAAATGTGGTTAAGGGGAGGGTTCATATCAGGGTTAGGTTTAAATCATAGTTTAAAAGGATAACTTGTAGAAATTGGGTTTCTGACTTTGTGGCTGTGGTAACTAGTGACAACCGTGGCTGGACAGATGGATGGATCGATAGACAGATAGATTACACAATAACCTAACCAGACAGTACAGTAAATGTTTAATCCTCAACAGCATTATATAACAGGCCATATCACATTCACAGATACCGGGGTATTCTGAAGATCCCCAAAACTATTATTATCTTGTCAGCCGCAGCTCAGAGATGAACGAATCCGGGAGAATACGTCACTCCACTCGGCTTGCTTCTCAAATGGCACCCTATGCTCTATTTAGTGCACTACCCCCGCTTAGTACATCAAACAACCAATCTGAATGTCTCTCTCCCTGACAGTTTTTTCAAGTGCCATTAACCACATGTTTGATGTTATTTAACCACTATTTATGTAGGTTATTCTCACTGACTGGGATCCAATATATTGCCACAATAGATCTGGATTGGGGCCAATTCCATTTCAATTCCAGACAATTCAGAAAGACAACCAAATTAAAAATTACAAACATTTCCTATTTGAAAATCATTGAAGAAAACCAAAAATTCTGTGTGCCTCCTGAATTGACTGAAATTTTTATTTTTTGTAACCTTTATTTAACCAGGCAAGTCAGTTAAGAACAAATTCTTATTTACAATGACAGCCTGGGAACAGTGGGTTAACTGCCTGCTCTGGGGCAGAACAACAGATTTGTACCTTGTCAGCTCAGGGGTTTGAACTTGCAACCTTCCGATTACTAGTCCAACGCTCTAACCACTAGGATACCCTTCCTCCACAGAATTGAGCCCGAACCTTCAAAAAAAGGATCATGAACAAATTCTACCCCCAAGCCATAAGACTGCTAAACAAGGCTGCTAAATAGTTAACCAAATTGCTACCTGCATTGACTCTTTTTTGACTCGATGCACACACACTAGACTACCCACACACTCACACATATTTACACTGACACTCCAACACATGCATACACACACACACACTCACTGTTGGCACACCGTCTACACACACACACTTCCACATTCATCACATATGCTGCTGCTACTGTCTATTATCTATCATGTTGTCTAGTCGCTTTACCCCCTACCTATATGTACATATCTACCTTAATTTCCTCGTACCTCACACATCGGCTCAGTACTGGTAACCCATGTATATAGCCAAATTATCATCGGTTCAGTACTGGTAACCCATGTATATAGCCAAGTTATCATCGGTTCAGTACTGGTAACCCATGTATATAGCCAAGCTATCATCGGTTCAGTACTGGTAACCCATGTATATAGCCAAATTATCATCAGTTCAGTACTGGTAACCCATGTATATAGCCAAGCTATCATCGTTTCAGTACTGGTAACCCATGTATATAGCCAAGCTATCATCGGTTCAGTACTGGTAACCCATGTATATAGCCAAGCTATCATCGGTTCAGTACTGGTTCTACGTGTACGGTGTATATAGCCAAGCTATCATCGGTTCAGTACTGGTTCTACGTGTACGGTGTATATAGCCAAGCTATCATTGCTCATTGTGTATTTATTCCTTGTGTAACACATTTTGTTTCTATTATTATTATTTCAATTGTTTTATTGTATTCTGCATTGTTGGGAAGGGCCTGTAAATAAGTATTTCACTGTTAGTCTACGCCTGTTGTTTACCAAGCATGTGATGTTATTCTACTGGCAAAATGCTATGTACATGAAACTGATGTGCCATTTCTACCTGAGTCATAGATAAATCTACTGACCTGCCTCCATAGAGCCATCGATCAAGCTACTGACCTGCCTCTATAGAGCCATCAATCAAGCTACTGACCTGCCTCTATAGAGCCATAGATAAATCTACTGACCTGCCTCCATAGAGCCATCGATAAATCTACTGACCTGCCTCTATAGAGCCATAGATAAATCTACTGACCTGCCTCTATAGATCCATAGATAAATCTACTGACCTGCCTCCATAGAGCCATCGATAAATCTACTGACCTGCCTCTATAGAGCCATAGATAAATCTACTGACCTGCCTCTATAGAGCCATAGATAAATCTACTGACCTGCCTCTATAGAGCCATAGATCAAGCTACTGACCTGCCTCTATAGAGCCATATATAAAGCTACTGACCTGCCTCTATAGAGCCATAGATAAATCTACTGACCTGCCTCCATAGAGCCATCGGTCAAGCTACTGACCTGCCTCTATAGAGCCATAGATAAATCTACTGACCTGCCTCTATAGAGCCATCGATCAAGCTACTGACCTGCCTCTATAGAGCCATAGATAAATCTACTGACCTGCCTCTATAGATCCATAGATAAAGCTACTGACCTGCCTCTATAGATCCATAGATAAAGCTACTGACCTGCCTCTATAGAGCCATATATAAAGCTACTGACCTGCCTCTATAGATCCATAGATAAAGCTACTGACCTGCCTCTATAGAGTCAAAGATGAAGCTACTGACCTGCCTCTATAGAGCCATATATAAAGCTACTGACCTGCCTCTATAGATCCATAGATAAAGCTACTGACCTGCCTCTATAGAGCCAAAGATCAAGCTACTGACCTGCCTCTATAGAGCCATATATAAAGCTACTGACCTGCCTCTATAGATCCATAGACAAAGCTACTGACCTGCCTCTATAGAGCCATAGATCAAGCTACTGACCTGCCTCTATAGAGCCATATATAAAGCTACTGACCTGCCTCTATAGATCCATAGATAAAGCTACTGACCTGCCTCTATAGAGCCAAAGATCAAGCTACTGACCTGCCTCTATAGAGCCATATATAAAGCTACTGACCTGCCTCTATAGATCCATAGACAAAGCTACTGACCTGCCTCTATAGAGCCATAGATACATTTATATAAATAGTATATGGACCTGGTCTTCATCTGGGAGTGATGATAAGGGTAATAGACCTGTTATGACCTGTTACGACCTGTTTTGACGTGGTATGACCTTTTACGACCTGTTATAACCTGTAACGACCTGTTATGACATGTTACGACCTGTTACGACCTGTTACAACCTTGTTATGACATGTTAGGACCTGGTATTACCTGTTATGACCTGTTATGACCTGTTACGAGCTGTTATAACCTTGTTATAACCTGTTATGACCTGGTATGACCTGTTACGACCTGTTACGACCTGTTACAACCTTGTTATGACCTGTTAGGACCTGGTATGACCTGTTATGACCTGTTATGACCTGTTAAGACCTGTTACAACCTTGTTATGACCTGTTATGACCTGTTACAACCTTGTTATGACCTGTTATGACCTGTTATGACCTGTTATGACCTGTTACGACCTGTTACGACCTGTTACGACCTGTTATGACCTGGTATGACCTGGTATGACCTGTTAGGACCTGGTATGACCTGGTATGACCTGTTATGACCTGTTATGACCTGTTACGACCTGTTACAACCTTGTTATGACCTGTTATAACGACTCTAATTACTGGTTCCATGGCCAATGTCATAATCCAAGCCAGATGTTGAGGATTAACATCTCTCACAAGTTTCAAGTGTTATCAGTTGTATGTACGGGATGGTATACATTGTCCAACTAAATGCTTACTTGCAGGTTCTTTCTCGACAATGCAACAACAATAAGAAATAATAAAGATAAGAATAGGAACATAAAGTAAATGACTCAGTAAAAATATAATAAACATTTTAGCAATCAGTATAATACAGAAAGGCACAATTTATAGTCCAATATTTGCACATGTATTGATGAAGGGGTAAGAATCCTTGTTAGTAGAATCCTTGGTAGTAGAATCCTTGGCAGTAGAATCCTTGGTAGTAGAATCCTTGGCAGTAGAATCCTTGGTAGTAGAATCCTTGGCAGTAGAATCCTTGGTAGTAGAATCCTTGGCAGTAGAATCCTTGGTAGTAGAATCCTTGGCAGTAGAATCCTTGGTAGTAGAATCCTTGGCAGTAGAATCCTTGGTAGTAGAATCCTTGGTAGTAGAATCATTGGTAGTAGAATCCTTGGCAGTAGAATCCTTGGCAGTAGAATCCTTGGTAGTAGAATCCTTGGTAGTAGAATCCTTGGTAGTAGAATCATTGGTAGTAGAATCATTGGCAGTAGAATCCTTGGCAGTAAGAATCCTTTCACCTTTATTTAACAAGGTAGGCCAGTTGAGAACAAGTTGTCACGTATAAATTGTTCAGTATAATACGATCCTGGTAGCAGCAGTTGTCATGTGTGTGTCACACCCTGATCTGTTTCACCTGTCTTTGTGATTGTCCCCCCCCCTCCAGGTGTTGCCCATCTTCCCTATTATCCCCTGTGTATTTATACCTGTGTTCTCTGTTTGTCTGTTGCCAGTTCGTTCTTGTTCGTTAAAACCTACCAGTCTTTGTTTCCCTGCTCCTGCCTGTTTTCCTGCCCCTGGTTATCAGTCCTTCCTGGTTTTGAATGTTCTTCCTGCCCTGACCCTGAGACTGCCTGCCGTTTTGTACCTTCCCTCACTGTTCTGGATTATTGACCCCTGCCTGCCCTGACCTGTCGTTTGCCTGCCCCTGTTGTTGTAATAAACTCTTGTTACTTCTACACCGTCTGCATCTGGGTCTTATCTAAACGTGATAGTGTGTGTGGCATGAATGAGGGATTGAGTGTGTGCTAAGGTGCAGAGAATCAGAGCAGGTGGTCAGTCCAGTTCAAGTGTTCAGCAGTCTGATTGCTTGTAGAAAGAAACTGTCTCTGAGCCTGTTGGTGTCAGACCTCATGCTCCGATACAGTCTGCCTGGCAGTAAAGGAGGGAATGGCTGGAGGGTGTTGGGTCCTTGATGATGCTGTGTTCCGTCCTCAGGCACCGTTTCGAGTAGACGTCCTCAATGGGTGGGAACACGTTGCCAGTGATATACTGGGAAGTATTCAGCACCCTCTGGAGGGCCACGGTCCCAGTGATGTACTGGGCAGTCTTCACCACCCTCTGGAGGGCCACGGTCCCAGTGATATACTGGGAAGTATTCAGCACCCTTTGGAGGGCCACGGTCCCAGTGATGTGCTGGGCAGTATTCACCACCCTCTGGTGGGCCTTGCGGTCATGGACGGAGCAATTCCAGTACCAGGCCGTGACGCAACCGTTGAGGACGCTCTCGCTTGTGAAGCGGTAGTATTTGGAGCGGATTCTCAAGCAATCCCAGGGTCGTGTCCAGACCCAGGGTGATGTCCAGACCCAGGGTGGTGTCCAGACCCAGGGTGATGTCCAGACCCAGGGCTTGGTGTCCAGACCCAGGTTGGTACCCAGACCCAGGGTGATGTCCAGACCCAGAGTGGTGTCCAGACCCAGGTTGGTACCCAGACCCAGGGTGATGTCCAGACCCAGGGTGGTGTCCAGACCCAGGGTGGTGTCCAGACCCAGGGTGGTCTCCAGACCCAGGGCTTGGAGTCGAGCTTGAAGAGAACAATAGTGTTGAATGCTGAACTGTAGTAAATGAACAGCGTTCTCACATACACTGAGTGTAAAAACATTGCTCTTTCCATGATATAGACTGACCAGGTGAATCCAGGTGAAACCTATGATCCCTTATTGATGTCGCCTGTTAAATCCACTTCAATCAGTGTAGATGAAGGGGAGGAGACGGGTTTAAGAAGGATTTTTAAGCCTTGAGACAACTGAGACATGGATTGTGCTTTTGTGCCATTCAGAGGGTGAATGGGCAAAACAAAAGATTTAAGTGCCTTTTAACAGGGTATGGTAGTAGGTGCCAGGCGCACCAGTTTGAGTGTGTCAAGAACTGCAATGCTGCTGGGTTTTTCATGCTCAACAGTTTCCCGTGTGTATGAAGAATGGTCCACCACCCAAAGGCCATCCAGCCAACTGGACACTACTGTGGGAAGCATTGAAGTCAACATGGACCAGAAGCCCTGTGGAACGCTTTTCGACACCTTGTAGAGTCCACGCCCCAACGAATTGAGTCTGTTCTGAGGACAAAAGGAGGGCATGCAACTCAAAACATTAGAAAGCTGTTCCTAATGTTTTGGACACTCAGTGTATGTGTATGTGAGTGGAAGTGTACTCTTCCACAATGAATAGATGGCGGGATGACGCAATCATGTCTCCACACCCTCCAGATATATTGCCCTCCCTGTCTGAGTCAATGACCTTTATTACTGGAGCTCTTGTACAAACAACTATTATAGACTCCAGTCATTGATACTGTATATGTCACTCATGACGTCATCTCTCATTGACCCGACTGCATAACATAATTGGTATCGTGCATCTGATCCAATTAAAGGAAATGTGTTAGTTAACAGAGATTACTCAAGGTGCTGTGTTTACCTAGAATGTATTTCAACACCAGATATCAGACTGGTCGTGCGTGGTCATTGCTTAGTGACAGCATGGAAAAGTTTGATTTTATTTAAGCCTATATATAAATATCATCACAGGTATTAAATATGATGCAGACATCATCTCCCTCGACAGTGTGTATGAGAAATAGGTAATTCACATTTGTGTCATTATACATTTATATATGAGACATTACCAACGGTGGCCTGTGGAGATTTGTTTTCTCAGTGTGTCTGTCTATTTGATATAATAAGCAAACCGTATCATGGTGTGATTGAGTCAGAAAATAAACAGACAGAGGAGATGTAAATATTTTTTTTCTTTGATTTCTAAAGAATTCCATTTCCTGACTCCTGGGAGTTAAGAGGTGTCAAAGGATGAGGATGGGTCTACCAATGAAAATGGAGATGGCAGGGAGACGAACTCAGCTCTCCCCCTCTCCATCATCACTGCACTCAGAATTACATCCAGTCGCTCATTCTCTCTCTCTCTCTCTCTCTCTCTCTCTCTCTCTCTCTCTCTCTCTCTCCCTCTCTATACTTCTGCTATCTACCTCTCCCTCTCCATCCTTCTGCTCTCTCTCGACCTCTTCCGCTCTCTCCCTCTCTCTTTCTTTCTCTCTCTCTCTTTCTCTACCTCTTCCTCTCTCTACCTCTCACCCTCTACATATCTATCTACCTCTTTCCCTCTCTCTACATCCCTCTCTCTCCCTCTTTCCCTCTCTCTACATCCCTCTCTCTCCCTCTTTCCCTCTCTCTACATCTCTCTCTCCCTCCTTCTTTTCCTTTGTTCCCTCCCTCCCTCTGTTCTTTATTCTCAGACATACACTACTGCCTGCTTCCTCCCCTGGGTTGCAGCATCGACGCAGGTTGGCGTCACAGAGTTCTAATTTTACTGCTGTTGATGCTGATGTTAAAAGAAGCGACGAGCACCTGCTATTCCTGCCTCCGCTCCTTCTCCCTGGAGCTGGCAAGGCATATTAATAGTGACAGTTATTACTAACACACTGTATGAGCTGAGAAAAACATTGGAGCATCACTCGCTGCTGAGAGAAAAAATGTTCTATGTGTTCTAAAATCTATATTATAAATTCTAAATGTTCTAAAAAGCTCTAAAGAGGGGGGGGGGGCAGGTATTTTGTTAGATCTTAAAGGTGTTGTGTGTGTGTGGGCGCTGAATGCTTACGACATGAAGAGGATAGCGTCAGTAGGACTAGTTTCTCTCTCTCTCTCTCTCTCACATACGTCAAAACAAGATGCTTGTGATTGTGAACATGAGTTCCAGCAAGAGATTTGAACAAAGATTTTTGATTACAGCAACAGGGTAAAAAACAAAACATCAATATTGGTGTAGTTTTAACCCGTGACTCCTCTGGGGGTTCTGACACACATTCTAGGAAGAATTCACATTAAGGGAGCAAAAGATCAGGAGAGGTCATAAAGAATCACATGTGTAACAGCTGTGACACTTTCAAAATGATTGCAGAATAAAGGGTGTGTCTATGATAGACCAGTCAGTCAGAGTGAGAGCGGAAGTTCATTGTGTCTGTCGGTGTGTGATTGCTGACTTCCTTACCACGAACCGCCCTCCTCTAATTCACTAGATCACGCACGAAGCCTTTCCCGAGTACAGTTATGGATTAAACTGCCTCCATTTAGTCGATACAAAGGAAATATGAGGACATAGGAAATGACTGAATGGGTTTGATAAATGACTGGTTTTTATTTATTTATTTAACTTGTATTTTCACTGGTATTGGGGTGGGAAGGGGGAGGATGAGAGGGTAAAGATAAAGTCTCTCATAACATGTGAGTGATACTTGTACACATGCATATCTTGGGCCCGTCTCTCATAACATGTGAGTGATACTTGTACACATGCATATCTTGGGCCCGTCTCTCATAACATGTGAGTGATACTTGTACACATGCATATCTTGGGCCCGTCTCTCATAACATGTGAGTGATACTTGTACACATGCATACCTTGGGCCCGTCTCTCATAACATGTGAGTGATACTTGTACACATGCATACCTTGGGCCCGTCTCTTATAGCTCGTGAGTGATACTGTAAATTGAATATGATATGCTGTAGTGACAGAGATGTGAGATAAATAGGCTGAGGCATAGTGGTCAAGTATAGCGTAATTAACCTCGTCGTGATCATGGTACAGATCTCTGAAGACATTCTGATCACACCTGTCAGTTAAGACCATTAAAGACCTCCCTGAGCTTGGACCCCTTCTCCTCCAGACCACCACAACTCCTCCTGATGTCTTCCCAACATCTTACTATTTTCCCCTATGAATGAAAACTCATTCTCTACAGTGTGACCAGACTGTGTGCTCTGTACTCATTCTCTACAGTGTGACCAGACTGTGGGGTCTGTACTCATTCTCTACAGTGTGACCAGACTGTGTGCTCTGTACTCATTCTCTACAGTGTGACCAGACTGTGGGGTCTGTACTCATTCTCTACAGTGTGACCAGACTGTGGGGTCTGTACTCATTCTCTACAGTGTGACCAGACTGTGGGGTCTGTACTCATTCTCTACAGTGTGACCAGACTGTGGGGTCTGTACTCATTCTCTACAGTGTGACCAGACTGTGTGCTCTGTACTCATTCTCTACAGTGTGACCAGACTGTGGGGTCTGTACTCATTCTCTACAGTGTGACCAGACTGTGGGGTCTGTACTCATTCTCTACAGTGTGACCAGACTGTGTGCTCTGTACTCATTCTCTACAGTGTGACCAGACTGTGGGGTCTGTACTCATTCTCTACAGTGTGACCAGACTGTGGGGTCTGTACTCATTCTCTACAGTGTGACCAGACTGTGGGGTCTGTACTCATTCTCTACAGTGTGACCAGACTGTGGGGTCTGTACTCATTCTCTACAGTGTGACCAGACTGTGGGGTCTGTACTCATTCTCTACAGTGTGACCAGACTGTGGGGTCTGTACTCATTCTCTACAGTGTGACCAGACTGTGTGCTCTGTACTCATTCTCTACAGTGTGACCAGACTGTGGGGTCTGTACTCATTCTCTACAGTGTGACCAGACTGTGGGCTCTGTACTCATTCTCTACAGTGTGACCAGACTGTGGGGTCTGTACTCATTCTCTACAGTGTGACCAGACTGTGGGGTCTGTACTCATTCTCTACAGTGTGACCAGACTGTGGGGTCTGTACTCATTCTCTACAGTGTGACCAGACTGTGGGGTCTGTACTCATTCTCTACAGTGTGACCAGACTGTGTGCTCTGTACTCAATCTCTACAGTGTGACCAGACTGTGGGGTCTGTACTCATTCTCTACAGTGTGACCAGACTGTGGGGTCTGTACTCATTCTCTACAGTGTGACCAGACTGTGGGGTCTGTACTCATTCTCTACAGTGTGACCAGACTGTGGGGTCTGTACTCATTCTCTACAGTGTGACCAGACTGTGGGGTCTGTACTCAATCTCTACAGTGTGACCAGACTGTGGGGTCTGTACTCAATCTCTACAGTGTGACCAGACTGTGGGGTCTGTACTCATTCTCTACAGTGTGACCAGACTGTGGGGTCTGTACTCATTCTCTACAGTGTGACCAGACTGTGTGCTCTGTACTCATTCTCTACAGTGTGACCAGACTGTGGGGTCTGTACTCATTCTCTACAGTGTGACCAGACTGTGGGGTCTGTACTCATTCTCTACAGTGTGACCAGACTGTGGGGTCTGTACTCATTCTCTACAGTGTGACCAGACTGTGTGCTCTGTACTCATTCTCTACAGTGTGACCAGACTGTGGGGTCTGTACTCATTCTCTACAGTGTGACCAGACTGTGTGCTCTGTACTCATTCTCTACAGTGTGACCAGACTGTGGGCTCTGTACTCATTCTCTACAGTGTGACCAGACTGTGGGCTCTGTACTCATTCTCTACAGTGTGACCAGACTGTGGGGTCTGTACTCATTCTCTACAGTGTGACCAGACTGTGGGGTCTGTACTCATTCTCTACAGTGTGACCAGACTGTGGGGTCTGTACTCATTCTCTACAGTGTGACCAGACTGTGTGCTCTGTACTCATTCTCTACAGTGTGACCAGACTGTGGGGTCTGTACTCATTCTCTACAGTGTGACCAGACTGTGTGCTCTGTACTCAATCTCTACAGTGTGACCAGACTGTGTGCTCTGTACTCATTCTCTACAGTGTGACCAGACTGTGTGCTCTGTACTCATTCTCTACAGTGTGACCAGACTGTGTGCTCTGTACTCATTCTCTACAGTGTGACCAGACTGTGTGCTCTGTACTCATTCTCTACAGTGTGACCAGACTGTGTGCTCTGTACTCAATCTCTACAGTGTGACCAGACTGTGTGGTCTGTACCTTAAAAAGCCAAGTTTAGCATCAGAGTAGAGTACGATCGTGGGGGTATATGAATAATTTAATATAACATCGCTTTGCTCTTAAAAACGGGAGTCTTCTCACCACACCACCACTCTTGTTCCCTGTTATAGCTGTCTGTGGTCTGTGGCCCTACTATGTCCATTATTGCCCAGAACATTAGACCTAGTCTAAAGGTTTCTGCTTTTAAATGTAGCCCACATCAGCAGCCCCATGCCTCACCATTTTATTAAACATCTTTATTCTTTACTTCAAAAGTTAGACATATATATTTATATATATATTTTACAATACCTTTTTCTGTATGAGGGTAAAGATGTCAAAATAATCAAATTGAATATTTCCTCTAATAGAGAAATTTTCTTCACGACAAAATACAAGTGGATACCCCCTCTATTCAACACATGACATAAATCGCTTTTAGTGTCAGATACAGACCTCAGCATTCTGCTGGTGCACAGACTAAAGCACGATACTCTGGTAATGTTGCAGGCAATGAGATGACAAAAATCCTGCCGTTTTTTTGAGGATTGTTTCATGCAAAAGCTTTAGCTTATATATTGTTGCAATCTTATCGAAAATGTCCCAGACTGAACTCTCCAGCTGTTTCAGTAGCCTTCAGTAGCGTGAGCAGTCCCGAGGGATCGAATAGTGACAAGTCCTTCATAATAAAAACACAAGATTGCATCGAGTTAGAGCATTGTCAGACATTTAGCTAAACCCTAATTAGCTCCAAATGCTGTATGCTGTTGCATGCATCCCGACAGCGAGAGAGCATTCTGTGATGCAGAAGAGAATATATAAATCTGATTGACATACAGTTGCTCATGTAAAACGGGTTAAAAAAAAGTGGAAAGCAATTGATTGCCAACGCGGTTTAAGCCGAATACGTTCCAGAAATATTATCAGCCGTTGAGGCAGCAACATCTATATTTGGGCACGGAAGTGGAGGTCACCGCGCAGCGTTCCGTTGCCCAGTGAGAAAAAAAACAACGGATAAGCACGCACTGACGTAAGAGCGCTCTGACGTTGAGTCGACCTTGGCAACAGAGCGATGGAACATTAAACAGACAACGCATGGAGATCCTGGAGAGGAGTAGACTGGCCAATCCCGCAGAGCCTGGTTCCTCTAGGTTTCTTCTTCCTAGCCACGGCGCTTCTACAGCTGTATTGCTTGCCGTTTTAGGTTGGGTTTCTGCTGATGTAAAATGGGCTTTATAAAATAATCATATTTTTATGGTCCAATTTTAGACAATTGTGTAAATGCCCCTATAGAACACTGTTATTCTATATAAAGTATTTCAGTGTAAATTGTGTGTTTTAGACAAAGGGGGAAGAAGCAAAGAGATCATTTTAAATATTTCATTTCCTTTTTATTTGTTAGGTTTACAAAGGTTGTTTGCTTTGTAGTTCATTTAAATAAATAAAAAATTACATGTAATAAATTAAATACTAACGTTTTCACAGAAAACTCTCATACTAAGATATAGACCACTCAGACCATAGTTAGAGAAGCTCATCATGTTTTTTTTTATATATACCACAAACAAGTTCACATTCCATCAACCAGAAAACAAACCGGTCAAGATAACTATATTGCGCTGAAGAACAAGTCAACAACTTTGTTATCTAGAGCCATAAAATCAATATACGGTTTGTAAACCCAAACTATTATGTGTTTTAAGTTAAACATGCTTTAACTTGCTACATAGTTGAAAGAGGCAAGTAATAACCGATTATAGTCGAGACAACTTGGTAAACAAATCAAATGTGTCGCTTCCTGGTTGTGTGTCCAAGTCCATAGCCCTGCGATCATTCTGCACAGCTAACACTGTACATGAAGTGCCAAATGTGCTCTAGAGGAAGTCGTGTTGTGTGGAAGAGGGGGGGGGGGGTCCCCTAGTGCACTGCGTTTGACCAGAGCCCAAAGCAGTGCACTACATAGAGAGCCAGTTGGGTAACTCAACTTGAAGTTCTTCTCACAGGGCTAGGAGGGTAGGGGAGCTGAGGGAATCAGAGGACTGGTCATTGCTGGTGCTGCCTCTCCGGTGGGCTACACCACAGGTAGGGAAAGCCTCCGCCTCTGGGTAGGTAAAGACGAATGAAGACGTATAGGTAGTGCAGGATGGGGTGCAGGTGACCACGGGGGTGCACAGGGGCTCAAAGTCATTATTGGCTGTACTGTAGAGAGGCTCCCAGTCCTGGGTGTACAGGGAGCTGGTCAGATCGACCTCGGGCACCGACCGGGCCGTCTCCATCTCCGTCTTGACGAGGAGAGACAGGGACTCCAGGCAGGCCGTGTCCAAGTCGGCCATCTTGACGTCGGAGACGGAGGCATTGGACAGGAAGGGACTGCTGGAGAATATGGAGGCAGAGGTTGAGAGGGTGGAGGTGGACTGGATGGAGGCGAGGGGAGCGGCGGAGCTGGATACCATGCGCTGTGGTGGGGACAGCTGGATGGAGACCCCATGGGAGGGAGAGCTGGAGGGGTACGTTGTGTCCATATCAGAAGGGATCTTGCAGATGGGCTGGTGGGCCGCCAGGATAAACTCCAACTTCTCCTTCTCTTTGAGCAGGTTGGCGATGTCGTTCTGGAGAGCGGACTTCTCGTCCTCCAGCTCGTCGGTTTCACCCTGCAGAGTGTCGGTGAGTTCCTTCCTCCTGTTGCGACATTTAGCTGCTGCCTGCTTGTTCCTCTCTCTACGGACTCGCTTCTTCTCCTCTTCCTCAGGCGAAAGCTATAGAACAAAAAAAAGAAAGAAAATATTAAGTCCCTGTAGTTCTCCAATTTAATGCAAATGTCATCATTAAAACGCTACATGCACGGTTTTCCATATTCAAAACGAAAGCAGTGTACATACATTGTTGCAACACTATAGTACCATAGACCAGCTTTAAGATCAGTTAAGAGAATTACCTGTTCCATTTTGCCTCTGCGCCCAGAGCTGTGGCCCTTGTTCCTCATGGCTCTACTGTAGGTTGGGGGGCTGGCACTGTAGGGATGGGCTCTGTAAGAAGGTGCCACAGAGGATAGCGGCTGGACCAACCACTGCAGGTCTGGGCTGGCAGAGATGGCCGTAACAGTAGGGATGAAGGACGGACCACTGGACACTGAATTCAGGTCTGTGAAGTCCTGTTGCAGAAGGAGGGTAAATCAGTCAGTACAGTAGAATGTATATAGACAGAGGGTCAGCTACTAAGGAGGGTGGGTGGTACTGCTGCTGAAGCAATGCACCAGCATCATTTCACTCATGCATATGAATGAAGTCGGTTGGTTGGTCGGTCTATTAAAAGCCATAGCGTTTATAAATATCCCTAGTGATGTAGGCTATGACGCTTAACTTCTATGGAGTTTCCTCGCTGCTTGTTAAATGAATGAACTACAGGAGCGTGTAGCCAGTGCTCTGTTGCAGAGCATAACAGTGATACTTTAGAAGCGTCTAGCTTTATATGCGTCAACCTCCACTATGCACATTCATGCATTGTTATAACATGTTAAAGTGTAAGATACGATATTGATAAAGGTTTAGTTGCATACGGTATCGCTGGAATTGCATGGTTTATAATCCACCATTACTGCGTCGTTATTACACTTATAAAACAGGTATTTAATGTAATTATAAAAAAGGCAATACGCCACATTGACTGATGTATATACCTGAGATTGGGGAGAGCCCATGCTGGAGTAAGATCCCTCAGGAGAGTTGAAGTAAACCAGCTTGTCGCCGGGTGGAGAAGCTGTACTACAGCGAGAAGAAGAGTCACAATCGGTGTTGAAAGCGGAGTACATCATCGTTTCAGGAGATCACGAAGAAACTCGATAAAATTCCAAATCAAGTGAAACGAAAGTAAGCCTCGGCTAAAGCTGTCAAAGTCAAGTGATCCTTTTGGCAGGTTAGCTGATGTCTCTTTCGTTTGTTACAGTATCTCTCTTCTGCTGCGGAAAGTTTGACTACCGACTTTGACAGTTCACATGGTTTTTATAGGCTTGCTGACCGTCTGGCGAGGAAATAATCGTGACGTAGAATTGGGACGTACCTTCCTTGAATGGGTGAGGAGCACAACATAACAACGGTTTATGAAAATACTAAACACAAATGATGAGACTTGTAACACATTTTTAACTATCGAATAAATTAATTTTGTGCTTAAAAGTGCTTTTATTGGCAAACAAAAAAAAAGTTTAAAAAAAGTTAGAACTTCAAAGTTCCCTTTCTCAAGAAATGGAACGTTCCAGAAGGAGATCCCGTCAACGTAATTTACCTTATATGGTGCATCCTGTTAAATGGGCGGGCCCTGCTGGGAAACGCAGAACTATTGAAGATGGGAAGGTTGAAGACGATGAAGTAATTCCATACAGAAGCGTCCGAAAAGAAACAAATTCATAGGACCAGCTCCATTGATAACTACTAGCGCCGTTGCTAAATTGCAAAGAGTTCTGGGATATTATAATCCTCCTGTTTTAATTAACCTGTATATTTTGAACCTAGACAGGAACATGACGTTAAGGAAAGACAACACAGAACTAACTGGCTGTTGTGAAAACTGGAATATGGGATACTAAATGGTCAGCTATGGCAGAATATAACAAAGTAAAGCTATTTATGGTTAACATTATTTATAGTTACTTTCAACAAAAAATGCAATAGTTTCTATAGGATTTAATGCTGTGTTATTTGTGTTTTACCAGAGGACCTATTATTGTCCAATGGTGATGATGTGGAATATAGGTTAATTCTCCTATCCAGGTTAGTTTCACAGCCTACAGGCCCTACGCCTATTTTAAATACCAATGTGGTGCACACCCTAGTCCTAATCTAGACCCCATAATAATTGATCATAAGGGATATAAGGCAGGTAGCCTAGTGGTAAGAGCTTTGGGACTAGTAACCGAAAGGTTGCTGGATTGATTCCCCGAGCTGACAAGGTAAAAATCTGTCGTTCTGCCTCTGAACAGGCAGTTAAACCACTGTTCCCCGTCATTGTAAATAATAATTTGTTCTTGACTGACTTGCCTAGTTAAAGAAAATTTTATATATATATATATATATATATATATATATATATATATATATATATATATATATATATATATATATATATATATATATATATATATATATATATATATATATATATATACGCAACTTCCCTATTTACTGAAGAAAATATTGAACAACTTGACATTGGGTAGAATTTAGGAGGGTCCCGATGCCTATGTAGTATTTAACATTACATGTAATTTCAGTTAGGTCCTTGAAAATATGCTAAAGTTCTTCACGAGTGTAAACTGATTCAACAATGTACAGGTGTTACTAATACCTGAACAACGATCAATTACGTGTAATGCATACAGAATAGTCTATAGAAATACGGGCATTCTAGAACTATTGCACAAATCACAAAACAGAGATCAATAATAATACCATACAGCTGCTGTAACTGAGGCCAACAACATGCACTTTGGCCCGAGGCAATGTTTGTACCTGTCGGTTCCAGGTGAGGTAATGCGAGGGCATGGCAGCAAGTGAAGCAACAAGTCGGTCAGGAAAGACTTTTCCATTGTTGTGGTTGAGTGCAGTCGTCTTACGTCGCATTAGATGGTCATAACGAAGGTGTTCCCTATGAGTGATTTATATGCAGTAGCCTCGTAGTGACTGTCGGGATCCCTGTTCTTCAGAACTACTAGAATTTCTATTAGGACGGCATGTGGTGAGACGATGTGTATCATCAGCTCAAAACACACAGGAGTAAATAAATGTACCAATGTAGACAGCTGAGCCTTTTAATATGGACTTAATGTTTTTTTTTTGGGGGGGGGGGGGTATGATTATAAATCCTGGATAGGCATGAATGTAGCTAAAGAACATCTCAAACTATTATTCATAGGCCTAATGTACAAAACAAACTATATTGTTTTGCTTCTATTCTGCTTTTAATAAACATGTTTAGATGTGGATGGAAAACGACACTCTAATAGACCAGTAGTCTACAAAAGGGTTCCCTCTCCCCCACGCATTTAAATATGCCCTATAAGCGTCCTCTCGGCGGGACTATAAACTTGGTGCTTGGCGGTGTTTCACCGGCTCATGTTTTGTTGAACAAGTCTGCGTTGTCCGGGTAACGCTCCACCCCTTCGCATCAGTGACGCTCTGGCTTTGCACAGCAGTTTTTCAGAGCGGAGCAAATGGAAAGGAAGGCATAGTTAGTTGACAACTGTTTATTTAGGTAGCAAGAGTGGTTGGCAAGACTCAATATAGGCCTACACAACATCGGACTACAGGGCTTGCGTTAATGCAATGTTTATTTTGAGTGAATTTCAGATGTTATGAATTTACAGTCAATTGCAGTTTATTTAGGCTGCATTGCCAGTCATTGTATAGGCCTAAATACAATGTATGTTGTCAAGGTTTTACACAAGCGGAGCCTACTTTATAGTCAGACAGCTTTATGAAATTGCTATACACATCAGAGCATGCTCCTTTTAGGCCACGGGATCTTATGCTTGAGATCAAATGCTTGAGTTATAGGCTATAATGTAAAAATGAAATGTTTATGCATTGGTTGTGAGTATTCAAGTGTTATTTAGCCTTTATCAGAATGAACCTTCCCATAAATGCAACTTAAAGTCATCGGGAAAACTAAGTCCTTTGAAGTGTTGCTTCTTTTCAACAGTGCACAAAAAGTTGCCTATTCAGACTTCTCTCCCATCAACGGGTCGGCTAAACGTTGTGATCTGTCACTCGGTTTCCCAAAATCCCAGTGATGTCATCTATTGATCCCTAATAAGCTCTAGATCTAAATATAGCGTTCCAAAGTTCCAAAGCATTTCCCACATTCACGCTTGAGTGACCCCGGTGAAAACATGTATTTGTCCTGAACTTAGGGCAGGGGTCTATAATTGTCTGAAGCTCATATCTCAGGCCCTAAAACCGACCAGCGATCTGGTGACAGAATGAAAGAGAGTGCAGACCACCCTAATGAACTACCAGTAAATATAGAGGGGGCGTGGTTGCCGGGAAGCGCTAGGCAGACCCTCATTCACAGGGAGGCCCCCGTCTTTTTCTTCTGTTCTCACGTTTCATCGTTCCATGGTTCTATCGCCCCGGGCCACTACTTGAGAGGAGTTGTGAGGTCATCCGAAATGAAATAAAAAATAGCTGTCCGTAATATTTACTGAAGTACCTGTTTAGAAAAAGACCATTCATGTGCAAGAAAATGAAAATCTGCGTCCCAAATGTCTCTCTATTCCCTAGTGCTGCACTACTATCCTGGGGTGCCATTTGGGACGTAGTCCAGGACACGCTGCCTCCAACTCCTTGATAATAATAGTCTACGGCTGCTGTCACGAAATTGCAAGAATACGATTTAATCATTATTATATGAATATGTTATACAACGTTATGACGCCTCTATTTATAGAGTGAATGACGGACACGGGTTAATTTAAAGGCATAATTTCATTTTTTTCCCCCTCTAGGCTATGCTACAGTGTTTGAATGGTCGAATTTTAGCCCCTCACTCAAATATGACGCAACGTGTGAACCGGAAACTCCACATATGGTCCTAATGGTGTCCTCTCTGATTGGTTATCTGTCTGCAGCGTAAAGTCTGTTGCTGGAGCTATAGTTCATGTTGTGGGCCATGCATTAATAATTATCACAGTCTCTGGAGCAGGTTTGTAAAGGTACAAAACCTCAAACCAAACCCTTTTCAATGTATGTTATAACAGGAATAACACTTTATTAATTTTCTGTTTAAAAAAACATATTTTTTAAAATGTATTTTTATTTTTTACCTTTATTTGACTAGGCAAGTCAGTTAAGAACAAATTCTTATTTTCAATGACGGCCTAGGAACAGTGGCTAACTGCCTGTTCAGGGGCAGAACGACAGATTTGCACCTTGTTACCTGAATGGATGCAGAAAACATCTGCTATTCCATTCAGATACATCCACAATTGTACTGATGTTATTGAATGATTATAACAAAGAACACAGGTTATCAAATATTACAATACTAGGTTGTGTGGATACGGAAGCCAACAGAGGATTGCTGTGTTTTGGATGACATTGTAGGTCAGTGCTGAAGCCAGTGGTTCTCAAACCACTCTTCCGGAAACCACAGATGGTTTGTTTTCTCCCTGAACTATCTCACCTGATTCATATAATCTAGGGCTTGATGATTGGTTGACTAGTTGACTCAGGTGTGCTGGTTCTGGAATAGATCACAAACAAGGAAACGGCTGGGGGTTCCTGAGGAGAGGTTTGGAACGGCTGGGGGTCCCTGAGGAGAGGTTTGGAAAGGCTGGGGTTCCCTGAGGAGAGGTTTGGAAAGGCTGGGGTTCCCTGAGGAGAGGTTTGGAAAGGCTGGGGTTCCCTGAGGAGAGGTTTGGAACGGCTGGGGGTCCCTGAGGAGAGGTTTGGAATGGTTGGGGGTCCCTGAGGAGAGGTTTGGAACGGCTGGGGTTCCCTGAGGAGAGGTTTGGAAAGGCTGGGGTTCCCTGAGGAGAGGTTTGGAACGGCTGGGGGTCCCTGAGGAGAGGTTTGGAATGGTTGGGGGTCCCTGAGGAGAGGTTTGGAACGGCTGGGGTTCCCTGAGGAGAGGTTTGGAACGGCTGGGGGTCCCTGAGGAGAGGTTTGGAACGGCTGGGGTCCCTGAGGAGAGGTTTGGAACGGCTGGGGGTCCCTGAGGAGAGGTTTGGAACGGCTGGGGGTCCCTGAGGAGAGGTTTGGAACGGCTGGGGGTCCCTGAGGAGAGGTTTGGAACGGCTGGGGGTCCCTGAGGAGAGGTTTGGAACGGCTGGGGTTCCCTGAGGAGAGGTTTGGAACGGCTGGGGGTCCCTGAGGAGAGGTTTGGAACGGCTGGGGTTCCCTGAGGAGAGGTTTGGAACGGCTGGGGGTCCCTGAGGAGAGGTTTGGAACGGCTGGGGTTCCCTGAGGAGAGGTTTGGAACGGCTGGGGGTCCCTGAGGAGAGGTTTGGAACGGCTGGGGGTCCCTGAGGAGAGGTTTGAACGGCTGGGGGTCCCTGAGGAGAGGTTTGGAACGGCTGGGGGTCCCTGAGGAGAGGTTTGGAATGGTTGGGGGTCCCTGAGGAGAGGTTTGGAACGGCTGGGGGTCCCTGAGGAGAGGTTTGGAATGGTTGGGGGTCCCTGAGGAGAGGTTTGAGAAACAACTGCTGTAGTCTATAGGAAATACAAGATTGGCAAATGATTTTCAAAGCTATGTCAGTATAGGCTATACATAGTGTGGTACATACAGTATATGTTCTGTGCATTATCTTAAACGTGGCCATGTGTGTATTATGAAACCATGTTTTTACAAAGGAAACAGGTTATAACGTGTGTAATGCAAACCGCTGCACAGGATATAGCCTATGATGTGACGTAGTTCATTCACACGTTGGTGGTTACAACGTAGGCATCAATTTCTTGAAGAGGGCCTCAACATACAAACAATGTGGTCATATTTGAGCGGTACAATTAATCTGAAATACATTGAGACTGCTATCATCTCAGTTTAAAATGTGTGTGGGTAATATTGCAGCTCCGTTGCTAAAACAAGCCTGTTTATTCTAGCCTATAACACCCTACCCTCTTTGTGGAATGGTACCGTCTCTCCACACATATTTCATTAATAAAATTCAAGCTCACAATAAAACGAGGCGCGCTCCACTATCTGTAGCTACTACCATTCACTTGAAAGCGGTGAAAGTAATGCACAGAGGTGACAACAACAGGACAGTAGATTATAGAATACGATAATTTAATAGGGATAGTGATTTATTTTGTAAAGTTTTATTGTTAATACATTTTGTTGATAAGGCATCATCATGTATCCGGACTCGAGCCCAGACGACGATGACTCCTCGAGCTCGTCTATCAGCTGCAGCAGCAGCAGTACGAGCAGCACCTGCGCAGCATCGCCTACCGGAGATATCCCCCAGTGTAGCCAGCGATCTCCAGATTCACACAGGAACAAATCGTCAATGGACAGCAACATGTCGCAGGTATTTTTTTAGGATCTTATTAGAAACAAAAGGAAAACATTTGAATGTAATTGTCTTTTGCATTTTTGAAAATATTCATTATGTTTGTGTTGCATTGAGTTTGTGGCTAAATCAATCATTTATTAACAAAGAATAATAATAATTGCATATTAGGCCTAACTAATAAGACACGGTGATTCTAGCCAACTAGATCGCGAACCGCTCCTGTGAAATGTAGCATTGTCAGCACCATTACCTATTACATATTCAGATGTTTATGGAATGTTGAAAATGCCTTTATTGGGTAGGTAGGTAAGTAGGTACCGTACAGTCCAAGCCTACATGGCACCGTCAGACTGTTGACTGATTACCTTCAAATTCCTGACATTCCTAGCGTGGTATAGAAGGTCCATGTTGACCAAATTATAATTTAAGACTTGACTGATGCCATCATGCCAATAGATCATGATGGTGATGATGGTGATGATGATGATGATGATTGGTGTAGCTATTTTTGGCATCATGAGATGGACTGTCATTGATTAATTATGTGTGACGTCAGAAACCATTTAAAATGCTAATAAAAAAAATCATTCTAGATGTTGTAAATTAGTACAGAATTATCTTTGTAGATACTCCATAAATAGTGCTATAAATTTCACGCCAATAACCAAATCATTGACTGCACATCACACCCCTTTTTGGAAAGGTCAACCTTGCACATCATTGGATTCAATTGATTTGATTCAATAAATTCAACATTTCTTGTATTGTTTTTGCAGGATGTCTGCGGAGAAACAGACCCTCCGTGGCAGTCTCCCTTTGTTCCAACGGTGACTGCAATCTCAACCTCCCTGGATCTGCACTGGATGTTCCAACAGACCACCGTCATCACATCAGTCTCCTCCTCCTCCTCCTCCTCCTCCTCCTCCTCTTCCTCTTCCTCTTCCTCCTCCTCCAGTGGCCGTGCAAAGCTCAGCAGAGCGCATGGCGCAACCCAGTTGTCTTCCAGAGTGGAAGGCAGCAAGAAAGGGAAAAAACAGGCAAGCCTTGTTAAATATCAAGGAGAATTTTGATACATCTTTTTTTTTTTATAATCTTGAATGTCTGATGTGCGCGTGTGCACGTGACCTCTACCAGGTAGACTGTGCCAATGTTGTAGCATTTTACACACGTCTCAGTGATTGATTGGGTGTAGAGCCTCTCACTACGCATTACATTTGTATTCTAGGCAAGGAGAGTCTACATTCTTTAACAATGGCATATTTTCTGACACTGCATTGAAGGATGTGTAGGCTTCTTTCTTTCTTTAGGGCTACCCTTTGCCAAATGTTGAATTAGCCAAGTGATTAGACTGGCAAGATTCCTCATGCAGGTCAGGATATGCATTGACAGGGTTCTCATTTGTTGAGACTGATCTAGCCTTCATCAGAAGAGGACGAGAGGAGAAATATCAGGAGAGAAAGGAATAAAGTCGCTGCGGCCAAGTGTCGTAACAGACGGCGGGAGCTCACCGACACCCTGCAAGCCGTAAGTGCACCTTGGTTTCATCTGAAAAAAAACCCAACCTACAGTTATGTCCTTATGGAAATGCTTAGCAGAATGGATTTTACCCAAAGTGATTGAGGCTCTCCATACTTCGTACTAGACCAGATATCTTTTTTTTAAATTGTCATTTCATAAATGTGTTAATTGATTGATGTGTGGTTCTCCCCTTATATAGGAAACTGATCAGCTTGAGGGGGACAAAGAGGCCTTGCAGACAGAGATAGCCCACCTCCTGAAAGAGAAAGAGAGACTGGAACAGATCCTATCCACCCACCAACCAGCCTGCAAACTAGCCGTCGCTGAGGACGATGTCGAAAAGGAGATTGACGATGACATTGAAGGCATTCTACAAGACGCCCCAGATTCTGCCCAGTTGCTCTCCATCTTGGAGAATGCAGACAAACTCCAACTCCTAGAAGGCAATGCGACCGTAGTGACTGTGTCCAAGGGCCCCTTGTTCCAAGAAATGGACACCGTCCCCGTCCCAAGCATCTGCATCTCAGCCTCGGCAATCTTGGGTAACTCCAACATCCTACTGTGCTCCAGTGCTGAGGAAGAACCCATGGAGGATCTAGACTTCGACCAGGGTGACCTACAGGACCTGGTCCCCAGTCTGGAACTCAACATGGCTGTGGCCCCTGAGACCGCCCCGTCCGTTCCCGACATCGACCTCCTCGGGGGCCCCTTCTGCCTCTCAGACTGGGAGACCCTGTACAAGTCTGTGGCTAATGATCTGGAGCCCCTCTGCACCGCCACAATGATGTCTTCCAGTGACAGTCCTACATGTAGCAGTTATTACCGCTCTGTGTTTTCGTTCAATTACTCCGAGATAGATCATGTGGCTGAGGAGAAGGGGTGTTGTGAGAGCTCCGAGGGTCTCAAAGGAGTTGTTAGCGGTAGATCTGATTTGATTAACGGTAGTCTCAATTCTCCCACTCTGTTGGCCTTGTGAATCTGTTATGAACTGGTTGGAGAAATAGGGCCAGCTCCACACACACAGAATAAGCCTAGTCTTATTAAAAAGTAATAATAGCATATTCAATAATGATTCTCCATTGAAAGTGCTCTCCTAGTCCAGGACTTGGACTAGATCTGTGTCTTGGAAACTGGTCCATGAGGTTGATATTGAATCAATAAGCTATGGTCTATTTATCTATCTATCTATCTATCCCCTGATGTTTTGTTAACCTTTAACCTTAAGCACCAAATTAAATGGTTACTGTGACTGTAACAATGTTAACTTCTTCCAGATATATTGGTGCACCTGTGAGGGCTGTTCACTCTCTTGAATAGTGGTGGAAAAAGTACCCAATTGTCATACTTAAGTAAAAGAAAAGATTCCTTCATAGAACATAAGAGAGTCAAGTAAATGTGAAAGTCAACCAGTAAAATACTACTTGTGTAAAAATCTAAAAGTATTAGATTTTTAAATATACTTAAGTATTCAAAGTAAATGTAATTGCTAAAAAATATACTTAAGTCTCAAAAGTAAAAGTATAAATAATTACTTATATTAAGCAAACCAGATGCCACCATTTTCTTTTTTTTTTCTTTTTTTAAATTTACGGATAGCCAGGGACACACTCCCAACACTCAGGCATCATTTACAAACCAAGCGTTTGTGTTTAGTGAGTCGGCCAGATCAGTGGCAGTTGAGATGACCAGGGATGTTATCTTCATAAGTGTGTGGATTGGACCATTTTCCTGTCCTGCTAAGCATTCAATATGTAACTAGTACTTTTGGGTGTCAGGGGAAATGTATGTAGTAAACTCACTTTTTTTTTTAGGAATATAGTGAAGTTTAAAAATAGTCAGAAATATAAATAGTAAAGTACAGATACCTCCAAAAAAAGTACTTAAGTAGTACTTTAAAGTATTTTTACTTAAGTACTTTACACAAGTAGTACTTTAAAGTATTTTACTTAAGTACTTTACACAAGTAGTAATTTAAAGTATTTTTACTTAACTACTTTACACAAGTAGTAATTTAAAGTATTTTTACTTAAGTACTTTACACAAGTAGTACATTAAAGTATTTTTACTTAAGTACTTCACACCACTGCTCTTGAGAGAGATACATGTGTATATTGTTGGTATTGTGTCAAAATTAAATGCATGAAAAATCATACCATTCAAAATGGTGCTACATTTTTGTGTTCCATCCTTAAATATATATGTGAAACTAGACTGTGGTTTGTGTGGATGCCGTTATCAGATTGTGTCTGAACAGGTGAATTTACAGTTTAAGTAATGTGGACATTATTTTACTGTAAGGTGAGATTTCTTTCAGGTTTTCGCTGAAAACACAGTGCCATGTATTTTATTAAGATGTATTTTATGACATAGCTTATTTTTTTTTACATTCAAAGTTTTGACTAACTCTTGGTCAAATGCAAAAATAAAAAAATAGAACACAGACAAATAAAAATCTACCATTGACAAATCTTAGTTGTTGACTGTTTTAATGGTATACATTGCATTCTCATATATAGGCTGTTGTTCAGGTCTGTATAGGCCTATAATGATATTTCTGTCAGAATAGGTCATATAAGCTACTTCTTATGAAAGCCTACAGCTATGTCAAATACTCTTTCCATAAATAATTGTAATATTGGAACTATATAAATTCATCAAGGATAACATGTATTTTTAAACAACGAGATCATGTAAATGATTCATTATCGTTAATCTCTTGCCAATATTCTCCCTGTCAAGGCAATTTCAGATAAGAACACAGCACAGAGTGTACGGTTGCAGTATTTTTACATCACGACGTGTTTACGCTGCACACGATTGCGTTGCACTTCCATGTCCATATTTGGAGAGTTCAGACGTTTTGTCTCCATGGAGATGTTTTGGCAGTGTCGGGTTTCTCTCTGGAAGATTTTCCCGGAAAAAAAGACAAAGCAGGGCAGGCAGAGCGAGTGGAGGGAGAACCCGAGAGAACCGTTGTTTTCAGGAAACACACTCAGAGGAATTCCTATCGTAATAGGGTGCTGTGGAATTCATTTTACATTGCCTGTAGCTGTACGTGTTTATGTTGGCTTCAGTTTCATTATTAGCTTGTCTGCCTGCTCCTACCCATGAAAAAATAGAATTGCATTTTCTATTCTGTTCTATTCTCTTCTATCCTATTCTGTTCTAGAATTGCCTCTTCTTGCCGTGCAACCTAATACAGACAGTGCCAGACAACTAAACATGTTTCTTCTTAAATAAAAATGAATATATATCTAATATATATCTAACATCTAATATATATCACTTCTTCTTCTTCAACCGTAATAAATTACATTGCATGTTATACATTGTGTTTAGTTCTGCTCATCATCATTGACTGACTGACAATGTCAAAGCCACAAGATAGTGAAGCCATATTGAAGAAAGTGTCTTCATGTGTTATATAGTTAGGAAAAAGCATCCATATTTATATCTCAGAGCTAAATGGTATTCGTGCCAGAATACTGTTATCTGGGCATGAAATTCTGCTGAGCTGAGCAATTATGCAATAGAGTGAAAATACTTCCTCTTTATTCACAGTCTCTGATGCCCATTCCAGTCCATATCATCTCTCTGTGGCCTTCATCTTTATTCACAGTCTCTGATGCCCATTCCAGTCCATATTGTCTCTATGTGGCCTTCATCTTTATTCACAGTCTCTGATGCCCATTCCAGTCCCTATCATCTCTCTGTGGCCTTCATCTTTATTCACAGTCTCTGATGCCCATTCCAGTCCATATCGTCTCTCCGTGGCCTTCATCTTTATTCACAGTCTCTGATGCCCATTCCAGTCCATATTGTCTCTCTGTGGCCTTCATCTTTATATAAATTCTCTACTCAGCAAACTAGATGCAGTTTATCACATTGCCATCAGTTTTGTTACTAAAGCACCCTATACCACCCACCACTGCGACCTGTATGCTCTAGTCGGCTGGCCCTCGCTACATATTCGTCGCCAGACCCACTGGCTCCAGGTCATCTACAAGTCCATGCTAGGTAAAGCTCCGCCTTATCTCAGTTCACGATGGTCACGATGGCAACACCCACCCGTAGCACGCGCTCCAGCAGGTGTATCTCACTGATCATCCCTAAAGCCAACACCCCATTTGGCCGCCTTTCCTTCCAGTTCTCTGCTGCCTGTAACTGGAACAAATTGCAAAAATCGCTGAAGTTGGAGACTTTTATCTCCCTCACCAACTTTAAACATTGCTATCTGAGCAGCTAACCAATCGCTTCAGCTGTACATAGTCTATCGGTACATAGCCCACCCAATTTACCTACCTCATCCCCATACTGTTTATATTTATTTACTTTTCTGCTCTTTTGCACACCAGTATCTCTACCTGCACATGACCATCTGATCATTTATCACTCCAGTGTTAATCTGCAAAATTGTAATTATCCGCCTACCTCCTCATGCCTTTTGCACACAATGTATATAGACTCTTTTTTTCTACTGTGTTATTGACTTGTTTATTGTTTACTCCATGTGTAACTCTGTGTTGTTGTCTGTTCACACTTCTATGCTTTATCTTGGCCAGGTCGCAGTTGTAAATGAGAACTTGTTCTCAACTAGCCTACCTGGTTAAATAAAGGTGAATTTAAAAAAATATATAATAAATAAAAAATTCACAGTCTATGATGGCCATTCCAGTCCCTATCATCTCTCTGTGGCCTTCATCTCTTTATTCACAGTCTCTGATGCCCATTCCAGTCCCTATCATCTCTCTGTGGCCTTCATCTCTTTATTCACAGTCTCTGATGCCCATTCCAGTCACTAACATCTCCCTGAAGTGCACGAGGTTGGCTATATGCCATAACATAGTGTGTATGTGTGTGTTTGTGTATTTGTGCATTTTCTGATTCAGTTAGCTTCAAATAAGAGCACTAGAAGGAGCTGTGAAGAGGATTCTGTTCTACCACTAATGTTGTCTTAATGTAAGTAGTCCTACTACTGGGTTACTACAGGGGAATTATACTCTAGCTAGTAGCCCACCTTCATGGTCAACCTAACTCTACTGTACAAATATCCCACAGACAATTACCGGGGCAACCACCACACCCAAACACACAGCCTTTCCGTAATAAGAGTGGAGTGAGGCTTAGTGGAAAAGTTTCCACAGTTTGGGAGGGGACCACTGACAGGTTTGGGACGGGACCTCAGATTGGCCTCTGCCTGGGGCCTCCGAATCACTAAGTCCGCCGCCCTGGACACAGCCCTGGATATATCCCACATTAAACTGTCATGAAGCAGTGACCTCTTTTTTTTTTTACTGGGCATAAATGTCTATATTAAATTAGTATTATATGGAACCCTTGGTAGGAAGGTACGCATGGTGCATTTTACACCACCACAGTGTTTACATTTGGCAGGTCATGAAACGGCTGCAACTGGATGGATGTAATGTAGGGAGGGGTATTTTAGGACAGGTGAAAGAATGGTGAACAGTCAGTCAGAAGAAGCCATCCTATTCAGTATTCTATATACTACTCAGTATTCTATATATTATTCAGTACTATAGATACTGTTCATATTCTACATAATATACTATTCAATATCCTACTCAGTATTCTATATACTACTCAGTATTCTATATATTATTCAGTACTATAGATACTGTTCATATTCTACATAATATACTATTCAATATCCTAGTCAGTATTCTATATCCTATTTAGTATTCTATATATTATTCAGTATTATAGATACTGTTCATATTCTACATAATATACTATTCAATATCCTATTCAGTATTCTATATACTACTCAGTATTCTATATATTATTCAGTGTTATAGATACTGTTCATATTCTACATAATATACTATTCAATATCCTATTCAGTATTCTATATACTAGTCAGTATTCTATATACTACTCAGCATTATATATCCTATTCAGTATTCTATATCCTATTCAGTATTCTATATACTATTCAGTATTCTAGATACTGTTCATATTCTACATAATATACTATTCTATATCCTATTCTATATACTACTCAGTATTCTATATATTATTCAGCATTACATATCCTATTCAGTATTATATATCCCACTCAGTATTCTATATACTATTCAGTATTGTAACGGCTTTCCTCTGGTGGAAGAGAAGCGGACCAAAATGCAGCGTGGTATTTTTGAGACATGTTTAGTGACGAATGAAAAACGAACTATACAAAAACAACAAACGGAACGTGAAAACCTATACAGCCTATCTGGTGACAACAAACACAGAGACCGGAACAATCACCCACGAAATACTCAAAGAATATGGCTGCCTAAATATGGTTCCCAATCAGAGACAACGATAAACACCTGCCTCTGATTGAGAACCACTCCAGACAGCCACAGACTTTGCTAGATAACCCCACTTAGCCACACACCCAACACCCCACAAAACCCCAAGACAAAACACACCACAATAAACCCATGTCACACCCTGGCCTGACCAAATAAATGAAGACAAACACAATATATTACGACCAGGGCGTGACAAGTATTCTATATACTACTCAGTACTCTATATACTATTCAGTATTCTATATACTATTCAGTATTGTAGATACTGTTCATATTCTACATAATATACTATTCTATATCCTATTCAGTATTCTATATCCTACTCAGTATTCTATATCCTATTCAGTATTCTATATCCTATTCAGTATTCTATATAAAATTCACTATTCAATATCCTATTCAGTATGCTATATAAAATTCACTATTCTACATTTTCAGATACTGTACATCATAGATATTAGGGGATAGGTGGAAATATGACCTAACTAAAGTTTTAAAAAGCAATGACTTTTTATTGTCTATTCCAGTATGATACGTCTGTATGTAACAAAAGTATGACAAGGTCCGACCGAAACTTGACTTCAGCTTTTAACCCAGCCCCTCTGATTTGGAGAGATGTGGGGGGCTGCCACATTGGGCACCCAAAGAGCTGTTATATTGTGGGGGTTTAAAACCTCTACAGGATCAGTGGGTCCACCGCGGGACGGTTGAGCAAACGTAGGCTAATGTGATTAGCATGAGGTTGCAAGTAACAAGAACATTTCCCAGGACGTAGTCATAATCTAACTGCACTGTCTAGTTTACAGTAACTATTACAGTGAAAGAATACCATGCTATTGGCATTCGGGGTGGCAGGGTAGCCTAGTGGTTAGAGCGTTGGACTAGGAACCAGAAAGTTGCGAGTTCAAACCCCTGAGGCTTCAAGGTACAAATCTGTCGTTCTGCCCCTGAACAGGCAGTTAACCCACTGTTTCTAGGCCGTCATTGAAAATAAGAATTTGTTCTTAACTGACTTGCCTGGTTAAATAAATTTAAAAAATTAAAGGAGAGTGTACAGTTATGAACTAGAAAATGTATTAATAATCCAACTAGCCACATTTGGGCAGTCTTGATACAACATTTTGAATAGAAATGCAACGGTTCATTGGATCAGTCGAAAACTTTGCACATTAAAGCAACATCAGCATGACAACTGTATTAGGAGATTAATAGGCACAGGTGGGTGGCATAAATCTGTTTCCCCCTCAACTTCGGCTCTTTGCCTGGCACCTGAAGCTAGATAGAATATGCTAGAGCAATGAGTGGAAGGACTCGTGTACCTCATGAAGGTCTCTAGCCTGAAGAATAGATGCTGAGTTGGGGCGGCATGCACCAAACATGTTTGAGGGAGGACGGATGGACAAATTCCTATATATATTTTGCATTTAGTATGTTCATATCTTCTATTTTTTCTATCTTAAAATGCAACTTGAATCCTAGACAGGTTTGAACATCTTATTAACTTCAGGCATCCTGCAAATTATTCTCAGTTCCTTAATATGATATTAGTGTTTGCCGTTTGTCATCGTGCCCTGATAATATGGTCAAATATAGAACTGCTGTTAATAGTGCAGCCAGAGACTGAAATAACAATGTCTGAGACTCAGACAGACAGACAGACAGACAGACAGACAGACAGACAGACAGACAGACAGACAGACAGACAGACAGATGTGTTGATGTGACAGACAGACAGACAGACAGACAGACAGACAGACAGACAGACAGACAGACAGACAGACAGACAGATGTGTTGATGTGACAAACAGACAGACAGACAGACAGACAGACAGACAGACAGACAGACAGACGTGTTGATGTGACAAAAAGACAGACAGACAGACAGACAGACAGACAGACAGACAGACAGACAGACATACAGATGTGTTGATGTGACAAACAGACAGACAGACAGACAGACAGACAGATGTGTTGATGTGACAAACAGACAGACAGACAGACAGACAGACAGACAGACAGACGTGACCGACAGACAAAACAGCTGTCTGGGATTTATTTTAATGTAAGAAAAGGGAAGGAAGGAGTGAATTATGGAAGAGTGACATAAATAAAGAGGTCCGTCTGTCTGTTGTGGCTGCAGCTGGTGTGATGATACGATAGACAGAGAGTGAGTCAGAGAGGTGTCTGGGCTCCGAGGTTTGTGTTATATGGGGTACTCCCCAGAGACATGCACAGATTCAGCTGCAGCCAACCAATGTCAGCACGCAGAATGGAATAATGCAGTACCTTATTATATCACGACTCATGGGTTCATTGAGTGTGCTGGGCAGTAAAGCACATAACTTGACCATAAACCTGGAACTATTACATTTATGAGCAATAACCTTAGTTTTTTTTTAGGGCATTTGTGAATGAATGCTTCATAATATCAATTAAAAAACCTTAAATAACAAGGGTATATTTCCTGAAGTTATGAAACACCATTTCACTTACAGTTTTTACCTTGGTTCTATCTACTCTCCCTCCCACCCACACAGAACGAAACGCAAATTAATTTGGCTTTACGCCTCTCCTATAGAACCACAGGTTGAGATTCTCATCCATCGTCCACCTTTTGAGCAGATGCTGGCGAGAGCAGCCAACCTCATATATAGAGGCATTTTCAACCTGAGGCTGAATCCCAAATGCCAGTCTATTTATTCCCTATTTAATGCACTATTTCTGACCGGGACCCATAGGGCTCTGTTCAAAAGTAGTGCACTATTTCTGACCGGGACCCATAGGGCTCTGGTCAAAAGTAGTGCACTATATAGGGACTAGGGTGCCACTTGGGACATAAACTATCTCACACCACAGCCTTGATCGTAGTGCAGAAAGAAGTCAAGAGCAGAGGCTTTTAAAGTGGGCAAAAGGAAAAGGCAATCTTTAAACAGTCATTTTTCATTTTCTGATTCCTAGACTGATTTATTTTCTTCTAATTGAATGAAAATGGTTCAATCCATTTTTTTGTCTGGATTTTCGCCAAGAGATGAGAGAATCTCTCGTAATATAACCAAAGGAAATTAACATCAGTTTAATGTTACTTTGAATTGTCTCTATTTAGATTCAACAAATGTATATTAATTAACTGGTGGCATATTTCGACTTCATCATGCCCAGAGAGAGTGGTATATGTTCTTCAGAAATGTCATTCTTGAAAGCTTACTGTTTTTTTTTTTGGCAGCATAGTGTTATAGTGTAGGGCTTCTCCCCAGTGAGACCCAACAGTGCTGACCTGGCACACGGACCGTGTGGGTTCCTCTACTGATGGATATCTCTGGCTGGGCTGCCTCCCTCCTCATCAAGTCTTTGCTCAGACAGACAGAGCCAGGGAATACAGAGCCTTGACTCTCTGGTTGCCTGCAAAATTATGCCCTATCCCCTATAGAATGCATTACTTTTGACCATAGCCCAGGGCACTATATAGGGAATAGGTTGCGATTTGGGATGCAGATAGGGAATAGACTAGAGCCAGCCAGATAGGGAGCAAGTCAGATAGGGAATAGACTAGAGCCAGTCAGACAGGGAATAGACTACAGCCAGTCAGACAGGGAATAGACTAGAGCCAGTCAGACAGGGAATAGACTAGAGCCAGTCAGATAGGGAGTAGACTAGAGCCAGTCAGACAGGGAATAGACTAGAGCCAGTCAGACAGGGAGTAGACTAGAGCCAGTCAGACAGGGAATAGACTAGAGCCAGTCAGATAGGGAGTAGACTAGAGCCAGTCAGACAGGGAGTAGACTAGAGCCAGTCAGACAGGGAATAGACTAGAGCCAGTCAGATAGGGAATAGACTAGAGCCAGCCAGATAGGGAGCAAGTCAGATAGGGAATAGACTAGAGCCAGTCAGACAGGGAATAGACTACAGCCAGTCAGACAGGGAATAGACTAGAGCCAGTCAGACAGGGAATAGACTAGAGCCAGTCAGACAGGGAATAGACTAGAGCCAGTCAGATAGGGAGTAGACTAGAGCCAGTCAGACAGGGAATAGACTAGAGCCAGTCAGACAGGGAGTAGACTAGAGCCAGTCAGACAGGGAATAGACTAGAGCCAGTCAGATAGGGAGTAGACTAGAGCCAGTCAGACAGGGAATAGACTAGAGCCAGTCAGACAAGGAGTAGACTAGAGCCAGTCAGACAGGGAATAGACTAGAGCCAGTCAGATAGGGAATAGACTAGAGCCAGTCAGACAGGGAGTAGACTAGAGCCAGTCAGACAGGGAATAGACTAGAGCCAGTCAAACAGGGAGTAGACTAGAGCCAGTCAGACAGGGAATAGACTAGAGCCAGTCAGATAGGGAATAGACTAGAGCCAGACAGATAGGGAGCAAGTCAGATAGGGAATAGACTGGAGCCCATCAGATAGGGAATAGACTAGAGCCCGTCAGATAGGGAGTAGACTAGAGCCAGCCAGACAAGGAGTAGACTAGAGCCAGCCAGATAGAGAATAGACTAGAGCTCATCAGATAGGGAATAGACTAGAGCCCGTCAGATAGGGAGCCAGTCAGATAGGGAATAGACTAGAGCCAGTCAGAAAGGAAGTAGACTAGAGCCAGTCAGACAGGGAATAGGCTGGAGCCAGCCAGATAGGGAGCAAGTCAGATAGGGAATAGTCTACAGCCAGTCAGACAGGGAATAGACTAGAGCCAGTCAGATAGGAAGTAGACTAGAGCCAGTCAGACAGGGAGTAGACCAGAGCCAGTCAGACAGGGAATAGACTAGAGCCAGTCAGATAGGAAGTAGACTAGAGCCAGTCAGACAGGGAGTAGACTAGAGCCAGTCAGACAGGGAATAGACTAGAGCCAGTCAGATAGGAAGTAGACTAGAGCCAGTCAGACAGGGAGTAGACTAGAGCCAGTCAGACAGGGAATAGACTCGAGCCAGTCAGATAGGAAGTAGACTAGAGCAAGTCAGATAGGAAGTAGACTAGAGCCAGTCAGAGAGGGAATAGACTAGAGCCAGTCAGACAGGGAGTAGACTCGAGCCAGTCAGACAGGGAAGGAGTAGATCCAGCCAGATAGGGAATAGACGAGAGCCAGTCAAATAGGAAGTAGACTAGAGCCAGTCAGACAGGGAGTAGACTAGAGCCAGTCAGACAGGGAATAGACTAGAGCCAGTCAGATAGGAAGTAGACTAGAGCAAGTCAGATAGGAAGTAGACTAGAGCCAGTCAGAGAGGGAATAGACTAGAGCCAGTCAGACAGGGAGTAGACTCGAGCCAGTCAGACAGGGAAGGAGTAGATCCAGCCAGATAGGGAATAGACGAGAGCCAGTCAAATAGGAAGTAGACTAGAGCCAGTCAGACAGGGAGTAGACTAGAGCCAGTCAGACAGGGAATAGACTCGAGCCAGTCAGATAGGAAGTAGACTAGAGCAAGTCAGATAGGAAGTAGACTAGAGCCAGTCAGAGAGGGAATAGACTAGAGCCAGTCAGACAGGGAGTAGACTCGAGCCAGTCAGACAGGGAGTGAGTAGATCCAGCCAGATAGGGAATAGATTAGAGCCAGTCAGATAGTGAGTGAGTAGACCTGGGCGTTGCCACTCTCTCTCTCAAATTTAAATTCAGATGGCTTTATTTGCATGAAATACAACTTGTAGATATTGCCAAAGCAGTATAAGTGGTACAGCGTTTCAGTAAATCCAGTACAATGCAATGAGGATGATGAAATACAGTTCATTTCAGGAGTAATAATAATAGTACATATAACCATGGATACAGGTACAACACCACTACTGTTTTATTGGGGAACCATGGATACAGGTACAACACTACTACTGTTGTATTGGGGAACCATGGATACAGGTACAACACTACTACTGTTGTATTGGGAACCATGGATACAGGTACAACACTACTACTGTTGTATTGGGGAACCATGGATACAGGTACAACACCACTGCTGTTGTATTGGGGAACCATGGATACAGGAACAACACTACTACTGTTGTATTGGGGAACCATGGATACAGGTACAACACAACTACTGTTGTATTGGGGAACCATGGATACCGGTACAACACTACTACTGTTGTATTGGGGAACCATGGATACATGTACAACACTACTACTGTTGTATTGGGGAACCATGGATACAGGTACAACACTACTGCTGTTGTATTGGGGAACCATGGATACAGGTACAACACCACTACTGTTGTATTGGGGAACCATGGATACAGGTACAACACTACTACTGTTGTATTGGGGAACCATGGATACAGGTACAACACTACTGCTGTTGTATTGGGGAACCATGAATACAGGTACAACATTACTACTGTTGTATTGGGGAACCATGGATACAGGTACAACACTACTACTGTTGTATTGGGGAACCATGGATACAGGTACAACACTACTACTGTTGTATTGGGGAACCATGGATACAGGTACAACACTACTACTGTTGTATTGGGGAACCATGGATACAGGTACAACACTACTACTGTTGTATTGGGGAACCATGGATACGGGTACAACACTACTACTGTTGTATTGGGGAACCATGGATACAGGTACAACACTACTACTGTTGTATTGGGGAACCATGGATACAGGTACAACACTGCTACTGTTGTATTGGGGAACCATGGATACAGGTACAACACTACTACTGTTGTATTGGGGAACCATGGATACAGGTACAACACTACTACTGTTGTATTGGGGAACCATGGATACAGGTACAACACTACTACTGTTGTATTGGGGAACCATGGATACAGGTACAACACTACTACTGTTGTATTGGGGAACCATGGATACGGGTACAACACTACTACTGTTGTATTGGGGAACCATGGATACAGGTACAACACTGCTACTGTTGTATTGGGGAACCATGGATACAGGTACAACACTACTACTGTTGTATTGGGGAACCATGGATACAGGTACAACACTACTACTGTTGTATTGGGGAACCATGGATACAGGTACAACACTACTACTGTTGTATTGGGGAACCATGGATACAGGTACAACACTACTACTGTTGTATTGGGGAACCATGGATACAGGTACAACACCACTACTGTTGTATTGGGGAACCATGGATACAGGTACAACACTACTACTGTTGTATTGGGGAACCATGGATACAGGTACAATACTAATACTGTTGTATTGGGGAACCATGGATACAGGTACAACACTACTACTGTTGTATTGGGGAACCATGGATACATGTACAACACTACTACTGTTGTATTGGGGAACCATGGATACAGGTACAACACTACTGCTGTTGTATTGGGGAACCATGGATACAGGTACAACACCACTACTGTTGTATTGGGGAACCATGGATACAGGTACAACACTACTACTGTTGTATTGGGGAACCATGGATACAGGTACAACACTACTGCTGTTGTATTGGGGAACCATGAATACAGGTACAACATTACTACTGTTGTATTGGGGAACCATGGATACAGGTACAACACTACTACTGTTGTATTGGGGAACCATGGATACAGGTACAACACTACTACTGTTGTATTGGGGAACCATGGATACAGGTACAACACTACTACTGTTGTATTGGGGAACCATGGATACAGGTACAACACTACTACTGTTGTATTGGGGAACCATGGATACGGGTACAACACTACTACTGTTGTATTGGGGAACCATGGATACAGGTACAACACTACTACTGTTGTATTGGGGAACCATGGATACAGGTACAACACTGCTACTGTTGTATTGGGGAACCATGGATACAGGTACAACACTACTACTGTTGTATTGGGGAACCATGGATACAGGTACAACACTACTACTGTTGTATTGGGGAACCATGGATACAGGTACAACACTACTACTGTTGTATTGGGGAACCATGGATACAGGTACAACACTACTACTGTTGTATTGGGGAACCATGGATACGGGTACAACACTACTACTGTTGTATTGGGGAACCATGGATACAGGTACAACACTGCTACTGTTGTATTGGGGAACCATGGATACAGGTACAACACTACTACTGTTGTATTGGGGAACCATGGATACAGGTACAACACTACTACTGTTGTATTGGGGAACCATGGATACAGGTACAACACTACTACTGTTGTATTGGGGAACCATGGATACAGGTACAACACCACTACTGTTGTATTGGGGAACCATGGATACAGGTACAACACTACTACTGTTGTATTGGGGAACCATGGATACAGGTACAACACTACTACTGTTGTATTGGGGAACCATGGATACAGGTACAACACTGCTACTGTTGTATTGGGGAACCATGGATACAGGTACAACACTACTGCTGTTGTATTGGCGAACCATGGATACAGGTACAACATTACTGCTGTTGTATTGGGGAACCATGGATACAGGTACAACACTACTACTGTTGTATTGGGGAACCATGGATACAGGTACAACACTACTACTGTTGTAATGGGGAATCTTCGGGTTGATACATTTAATTAAATGTATTGACCCCCGTCTCTCTCTCTCTCTCTCTTTCTCTCTCTCTCTCCCTCTCTCTCTTTCCCTCTCTCTCTCTTTCTCCCTCTTTCCCCCTCCCTCTTCCCTCTCTCTCTCTTTCTCCCTCTTTCCCTCTCTCCCTCTTTCCCTCTCTCTCTCTTTCTCCCTCTTTCCCTCTCGCTCTCTTTCTCCCTCTTTCCCTCTCCCTCTCTTTCCCTCTCCTCTCTTCTCCTCTCTCTTTCCCCTCTCGCTCTCTTTCTCCCTCTTTCCCTCTCCCTCTCTTTCCCTCTCTCTCTCTCTCCCTCTCCCTCTCTCTCTCTTTCCCCCTCTTTCCCTCTCCCTCTTTCCCTCTCCCTCTTTCCCTCTCTCTCTCTTTCTCCCTCTTTACCTCTCTCTCTCTTTCTCCCTCTTTCCCTCTCCCTCTTTCCCTCTCTCTCTCTTTCCCTCTCCCTCTTTCCCTCTCTCTCTCTTTCCCTCTCCCTCTTTCCCTCTCTCCTTCTTTCCCTCTCCCTCTTTCCCTCTCTCTCTCTTTCTCCCTCTTTCCCTCTCTCTCTCTTTCTCCCTCTTTACCTCTCTCTCTCTTTCTCCCTCTTTACCTCTCCCTCTTTCCCTCTCTCTCTCTTTCACCCTCTTTACCTCTCTCTCTCTTTCTCCCTCTTTCCCTCTCTCTCTCTTTCACCCTCTTTCCCTCTCTCTCTTTCTCCCTCTTTACCTCTCTCTCTCTTTCTCCCTCTTTCCCTCTCCCTCTTTCCCTCTCTCTCTCTTTCACCCTCTTTCCCTCTCTCTCTTTCTCCCTCTTTACCTCTCTCTCTCTTTCTCCCTCTTTCCCTCTCCCTCTCTCCCTCTCTCTCTCTTTCACCCTCTTTCCCTCTCTCTCTTTCTCCTTCTTTCCCTCTCTCCCTCTTTCCCTCTCTCCTTCTTTCCCTCTTTCCCTCTCTCTCTCTTCCCCCTCTCTTTCTTTCTCTCTCCCTCTCTCCCTCTTTCCCTCTCCTCTCTCTCTCTTCTCCCTCTCTTTCCCTCTCCCTCTTTTCCTCTCTCCCTCTTTCCCCCTCCCTCTTCCTCTCTCTCTCTTTTTCTCCCTCTTTTTCCCTCTCTCCTTCTTTCCCTCTCCCTCTTTCCCTCTCCCTCTTTCCCTCTCCCTCTTCTCTCTTTCTCCTCTCTCTCTTCTTTCCCTCTCCCTCTTCCCTCTCTCCTCTCTTTCCCCTCTCCCTCTCCCTCTTCCTTTCCCTCTCCCTCTTTCCCTCTCTCTCTCTTTCCCTCTCCCTCTTTCCCTCTCTCCTTCTTTCCCTCTCCCTCTTTCCCTCTCTCTCTCTTTCTCCCTCTTTCCCTCTCTCTCTCTTTCTCCCTCTTTACCTCTCTCTCTCTTTCTCCCTCTTTCCCTCTCCCTCTTTCCCTCTCTCTCTCTTTCACCCTCTTTCCCTCTCTCTCTTTCTCCCTCTTTACCTCTCTCTCTCTTTCTCCCTCTTTTCCTCTCCCTCTCTCCCTCTCTCTCTCTTTCACCCTCTTTCCCTCTCTCTCTTTCTCCTTCTTTCCCTCTCTCCCTCTTTCCCTCTCTCCTTCTTTCCCTCTTCCCTCTCTCTCTCTTTCTCCCTCTTTACCTCTCTCTCTCTTTCTCCCTCTTTCCCTCTCCCTCTTTCCCTCTCTCTCTCTTTCACCCTCTTTCCCTCCCTCTCTCTCTCCCTCTTTCCCTCTCTCTCTCTTTCCCTCTCTCTCAGGTACTGGACACTAAATCACGGATGGTGAAACCAAATTAGAATCTATAAAAAATAAACAGAGGAAGGGACATTTGTGGTGGAAGTCCGGATTGAAGTACGCTTGTGCCAAGTGGCCCACGGCTGAGGACATCATGATTACGCAGGACTGTCGTTGACTTCAAGTGCCCTACAAATATCTAATATCTGAATCAAGACCCAGACAGAATCCTGTCTTGTGTAGAAGTACAGCTGCTCTTGATAGCACTATTGTAAAGTGGCTGTTCCACTGGATGTCAGAAGGTGAATTCACCAATTTGTAAGTCGCTCTGGATAAGAGCGTCTGCTAAATGACTTAAATGTAAATGTAAATAGAGGTGATTCAGGATAAGTACTTCAGTTACCGATGCCAAACAAACATATTTTATATTTTTAGTTCATCTGTTGATATGGTATACGTTTCATTGCATTGGCATTGTAGTTGTTTTGCATCCACTTAAAGGATTATCATTGATCAGAGTTGGTATATATAGGGTTATTAGCCTAATGACCAGTCTCATGTCCCAATCAAAAATATATATTGTCCCACTAGAGGGCGCTAATACTGCAAGGAATATTCCTGAGTGGCTCTTCAAATAAACAACCAGTGTTGTCACAACCAACCAAGTAATTTCTTGATTTATTTTCTTATTAAATTGCCTTGCACATTTCCCTTGCAGATGCCCAGCCCATTTAGGGTCTTAGATTAGAATACACTATATCAGGTCTAGTCTGTGACATGTAGATATCATGAAGTGTACGTGAGCTAAGGTTGAGTTAAAGTAGCCTCTTGTAGTAATAAAGCAAAGGTTAGCGGGTCAAAACATCTAATGCCTAAATATCTTATTAGTAACAGTTGAAATCTATCCCCTGGAATCGTAAGAGGGCATCAATAGAATTCCTGAACCCTTTAAATAGGACCCAAGGACACCAAATAAGAGCAGGTGTGACCATAGTGCGACTTGCAGAAGGGGAATCTATATGAAACTGATCTCTGGCTCTCCGGTCGCTCGCGTGCATGCGCACAACACAGACGCTCGCGTGCATGCGCACAACACAGGCATGGAAACTGTGTCAACAACAACTACAACAAAGCACTAATTATAGTCCATCATGTTTCCAAAATCACTTTCTTTGCTGGTACATATGTATGTCAAATTTATAAATAAGTAATAGATTTGTGTTTATAGACACAATTTGGCGTTTACAAAAATGAACACAAAAACAAAAATGATAATGTTAGCAGTGTAGTTAAGGTTACATTTATGTTTTAAAATCGCATTTGAATAAGAAGAGCTATTGTAGAAATAGGCGGGATGATGACTTTGGTTAAGTAGTGAAGACTCCTCCAACAGAGGAAGCTGAAAGTTTCCTCACAATCAGAATGTTGTGTGTTTTTTTGGTTGCTAGGGGTGGAGCGAACAATGCTTATTTCTGTTTTTCCCTTCTTCTTCTTCTTCTTCTTCCATTTAGCCCTGCGGTCTATTTCTATCGGCGCTTACGTCTGGGACAGCAAGTTCCGCATTCCCGTACCCTCCAAGATTCGGATCAGTATTTAAACGGACTGACGCAACGATTTTTCGATTTTTAGTCTCATAACGTAGCTTACGTCCGATTCACAAATAACAGACACACATTATATCACCTCGGATATTGGACCTAATAAAGGTAAATTAAGCAATTACTTCTGGCTTGGTTTATGAAACTTCGACTAACTCGATTAACAGTTCATTTTTGTTACACATTTTATATTTACTTTTATTCTGAAAAGTTTATTTTTTAAAAATGTTTTATCGTTTTCATAATTGTATTATTTTACTATATTTTATATTTTACGAGTTTTAGCTTGCAATCCCGAGATTTACAGCACTTCTACTATTGTAATTTTTTAGTCGTGGATTTTTTATTTATTTCATGTGCACAATATCTCTTTGTTGTTAGGTAACGTTACATTGTTACAACTGCGTTTTAAATCTCCATCAAACGGATATAAAGTATCGATTGAATACCCGTTTAGTTTTGAATACTACTGTAGAATAGATGGTAGAAATTTGCGAAAATACATTTTTCACTGTTACATTAACGAAGCGGTTGAAGTCTGAATATTGTCCACGCTGCCAAGTTCAACGTTACGTAAGTCTGTTATAGACGAAACATTACTGTGGGCTATCGGCAGTAGCCTATTTAGACCACAACGTCTAGAATAGACCCAAATACATTATTTTGTAGATTGTAGTTTTCTTGATTATTTTATTGCATTCGCACTTGTTTCACTTTGCTTTGTTAGGCTACTGCAGATTAGAAGCACACTCAAGTGTACATGTTTCACACAGACAGTCTGATCACCATGTTTGACTTGAAGTTACAAGGGCTAATGTGTAAACTCATTTCCATATTCATGGAAATCCATTTGATTGCGCTTATGCTATGTTTATTATGGTTATGGTGGTGAATCATTATCAGCCTCATCCCTCCTCACCATTTAGAAAGTTCAGATCTATCTATCTATCTATCTATCTATCTATCTATCTATCTATCTATCTATCTATCTATCTATCTATCTATCTATCTATCTATCTATCATCTATCTATCTATCTATCTATCTATCTATCTATCTATCTATAGTTGAAGTCGGAAGTTTACATACACCTTTTTTATTTTTTTATTTTACCTTTATTTAACTAGGCAAGTCAGTTAAGAACAAATTCTTATTTTCAATGACAGCCTAGGAACAGTGGGTTAACTGCCTGTTCAGGGGCAGAACGACAGATGTGTACCTTGTCAGCTCCCCAGCTTAGCCAAATACATTTAAACTCAGTTTTTTACAATTCCAGACATATGTCAGTTAAGATCACCACTTTATTTTAAGAATGTGAAATGTCAGAATAATAGTAGAGAATTATTTATTTAAGCTTTTATTTCTTTCATTACATTTGCAGTAGGTCAGAGGTCTACATGCACTCAATTAGTATTTGGTAGCATTGCCTTTAAATTGTTTAACTTGGGTCCAACGGTTCAGGTAGCCTTCCACAAGCTTCCTTCTGACAGAGCTGGTGTAACTGAGTCAGGTTTGTAGACCTCCTTGCTTGCACACACTTTTTCAGTTCTGCCCACAAATTGTATATAGGATTGAGGTTAGGGCTTTGTGATGGCCACTCCAATACCTTGACTTTGTTATCTTTAAGCCATTTTGCCACAACTTTGGAAGTATGCTTGGGGTCATTGTCATTTGCAAGACCCATTTGTGACCAAGATTTAACTTCCTGACTAATGTCTTGAGATGTTGCTTCAATATATCCACATAATTTTCCTTCCTCATGGTGCAATCTATTTTGTGAAGTGCACCAGTCACTCGTGTGACAAAGCACCCCCACAACATGATGTTGCCACCCCCGTGCTTCAGGGTTGGGATGGTGTTCTTCGGCTTGCAAGCCTCTCCCTTTTTCCTCCAAACAAAACGATGGTCATTATGGCCAAACCGTTCTATTTTTGTTTCATCAGACCAGGGGACATTTCTCCAAAAAGTACGATCTTTGTCCCCATGTGCAGTTGCAAACAATAGTCTGGCTTTTTTTATGGCGGTTTTGGAGCAGTGACTTCTTCCTTGCTGAGCGACCTTTCAGGTTATGTCGTAATAGGACTCATTTTACTGTGTATGTAGATACTTTTGTATCTGTTTCCTCTAGTATCTTCACACGATCCTTTGCTGTTGTTCTGGGATTTATTTGCACTTTTCGTACCAAAGTATGTTCATCTCTAGGAGACGGAACGTGTCTCTTCCTGAGCGGTATGACGGCTGCGTGGTCCCATGGTGTTTATACTCGCGCATTATTGTTTGTACAGATGAACGTGATACCTTCAGGCATTTGGAAGTTGCTCCCAAGGATGAACCAGACTTGTGGAGGTCCACATTTTTTTTTTCAGAGGTCTTGGCTGATTTCTTTTGATTTTCCCATGATATCAAGCAAAGAGGCACTGAGTTTGAAGGTAGGCCTTGAAATATATCCACAAGTACACCTCCACTTGACTCAAATGATATCAATTAGCCTATCAGAAGCTTCTAAAGCCATGACATCATTTTCTGGAATTTTCCAAGCTGTTTAAAGGCACAGTCAACTTAGTGTATGTAAACTTCTGACCCACTTTAATTGCGATACAATGAATTATAAGTGAAATAATCTGTCTGTAAACATTTGTTGGAAAAATTGCTTGTGTCTTGCACAAAGTAGATATCCTAACCGACTGGCCAAAACTATAGTTTGTTAACAAGAAATTTGTGAAGTGGTTTTCAAACGAGTTTTCATGACTCCAACCTAAGTGTATGTAAACTTCTGACTTCAACTGTATCTATCTATCTGAGGCATGTTTATCCTATTTTGAAACTGAGGTTATATGAGTTAAAATAACTATTATTCATATGTTTTTGCAGTGTCCAAAACACTGCTCCACCATTGGTGGAAGAGGATTGCAGTTCAACTTGTGAGTAAGTAGCCATTTAAAGTCTCATCATCTTTATCAAAATGACCTTATAACAAGGCTGCAGACATATCCGAGTTGTGTTTGCTCTCTTTCTCCCTCTCCCTCTTTCTCTGTCTCTCTCCCTGTCTCTCTCTCTGTCTCTCTGTTTGTCTCTCTCTCTCTCTGTCTCTCTCTGTCTCTCTCTCTCTCTCTCTCTCTCTCTCTCTCTCTCTCTCTCTCTCTCTCTCACGGTCTCTCTCTCTCTGTCTCTCTCTCTCTCTGTCTCTCTCTCTCTCTCTCACGGTCTCTCTCTCTCTGTCTCTGTCTCTCTCTCTCTCTGTCTCTCTCTCTCTCTCTCACGGTCTCTCACTCTATCTCACGGTCTCTCTCTCTCTCTCTCTCTCACGGTCTCTCTCTCTCTCTCTCTCTCTCTCTCTTTGCTCTCTTCCTGACATAACCATATTACAGTCTTTTATATGGCCTGGTTATACAGTGTTTTACAAGGCTGTTAGGGTTCCATCAGGGAAACAAACTGCCTGGAGCAGTAGTTCATCTCAGAGATGGTCTCTGTCACTGACTGTGTCTTAAATGGTACCCTATATAGTTCACTACTTTTGACCAGGGCCCATAGGGTGTTCCATACAGAGGTAAAAACATAAAATAAAAAAAATTGAATCAAATGACAGGGTGGTTAGATTGAAGAACCTAAATAAATAAAATATATTTAGATTTGTTTAACACTGTTTTTGTTTTTTGTTTTGTTTAGGTTACTACATGATTCCATATGTGTTATTTTCATAGTTTTGATGTTTTCACTATTATTCTACAATGTAGAAAATAGTTTTTTTTTAAATAAAAAATAAATAAAAAAGCTTGAATGAGTAGGTGTGTACAAACTTTTGACTGGTACTGTACATATAGGTAAGGGTAAAGTGACTAGGCAATCAGTATAGATAATAAACAGAGTAGCAACAGAGTATGTGAAGAGTGTGAAAGGGTGTCTGTGTGTTGGAGTGCCAGGGTCATGTGTGAGTGTGTGGTTAGAGTCCAGTGAGTGTACATCAAGCCTGTGCAAGCGAGTCAGTGCCAATAATAAGAATAAAATCAGGGTGTCAATGTAAATAGTCAGGGTAGCCATTTTGATGAACTGTTCAGCAGTCTAATGGGTTGGGGAGACTTTTGGTACCAGACTTGGTGTTCCGGTACCGCTTGCCATGCTGTAACAGAGAGAACAGTCTATGACGTGGGTGGCTAGAGTCTTTGACAATTTTTAGGGCCTTCCTCTGACACCTCCTGGTATAGAGGTCCTAGGCTCTAGCCTCGCTCTGGTGATTTACTGGGCCATACGCACTACCCTCTGTAGTGCCTTGCGGCCGGAGGTCGAGCAGTTGCCATACCAGGCGGTGATGAAACCAGCCAGGATGCTGTTGATGTTGCAGCTGTAGACATTTTTGAGGATCTGAGATCCAATGCCAAATCTTTTCAGCCTCCCGATGGGGTATAGGTGTTGTGCCCTCTTCATGACTGTTGGTGTGTGTAGACCACGATAGGTCCTTAGTGATGTTGACACTGAGGAACTTGAAGGTCTTAACCCGCCCCACTACAGCCCTGTCGATGTGAATGAGGTCGTGCCCGCCCTTCTGTTTCCTGTAGTCCACAATCCGCTCCTTTGTTTTGATCACATTGAGGAAGAGGTTGTTGTCATGGCACCACACTGCCAGGTCTATGACCTCCTCCCTATAGGCTGTCTCGTTCATCATCGGGAGGCAGGGTAGCCTAGTGGTTAGAGTGTTGGACTAGTAACCGAAAGGTTGCAAGTTCGAATCCCCGAGCTGACGTGGTACAAATCTGTCGTTCTGCCCCTGAACAGGCAGTTAACCCGTCATTGAAAATAAGAATTTGTTCTTAACTGACTTGCCTAGTCAGGTAAATAAAATAAAAATTGATGATGAGGCCTACCACTGTAGTGTCATCGACAAACTTAATGAAGGTTTTGGAGGCAGTCGTGGGTTACCAGGGAGTAGGGGAGGGCACTAAGCACGCAACCTTGACGTGCCCCCCGTGTTGAGGGTCAGCGTGGTGGATGTGTTGTTGCTTACCCTCACCACCTGGGGGCGGCCTATCAAGAATCCAGTTGCAGAGGGAGATGTTCAGTCCCAGGCTCCTTTGAGGGCACTATGGTGTTGAACGCTGAGCTGTAGTCAGTGAACAGCATTCTCAAGTAGGTGTTCCTTTTGTCCATGTGGGAAAGGGCAGTGTGGAGTGCAATAGAGATGGCTTCATCTGTGGATCTGTTGGGGCGGTATGCAAATTGGAGAGGGTCGAGGGTTTCTGGGATGATGGTGTTGATGTGAGCCATGACCAGCCTTTCAAAGCATTACATGGCTACAGATGGGAGTGCTACAGGGCGGTAGTCATTTAGGCAGGTTACCTTGGAATTCTTTGACACAGGGACTATGTTGGTCTGCTTTAAACCTGTAGGTATTACAGATTGGGTCAGGGAGAGGTAGACATTTTTATTAAAGACTCTTACTAGCTGGTCAGCGCATGCTCTGACTATGTGTCCTGGTAATCCGTGTGGCCTTGGGAATGTTTAAAAGGCCTAACTCAAATCGGCTATGGAGAGCGTGATTACAGTCGTCCGTTTAGCCTGTTTGATGGTTCGTCGGAGGGCGTAGCAGGATTTCTTATAAGCGTTCCGGATTAGTGTGAAGATCCTTGAAAGTGGAAGCTTTAGCTCACTGTGGCTGTTGCCTGTAATCCATGGCTTCTGGTTGGGATATGTACGTACGGTCACTGTGGGGACGACGACGTCAATGCTCTTGTTAATGAAGCCGGCAACTGATGTGGTAAACTCCTCAATGTTATTGGATGAATCCCGGAACATATTCCAGACTGTGCTAGCAAAACAGTCCTGTAGCTTAGCATCAGCTTCATCTGACCGCACTTCGGTATTGAGCGTGTCACTGGTCCTTCTTGTTTGAGTTTTTGCCTGTAAGCAGGAATCAGGAGGATAAGAGGTAAGGTCAGATTTGCCAAATGTAGTGAACTATATAGGGTGGGAACTATGGACGGAATTCTTCAGTGAAGTGTTTGTTGTCATTCAACGAGAGACGACTAGGTTTCAAACAAATTTGTTCATTTGAAAAATGATGCAACAAACATTTCAGTTAGATGTAAATTTGCTTGACTAAGATTTCTTTAGCAAAAACGTTGAAACTGATGACAGATTTCTTGATTTATTTTAGATTAATTTGGGCTATTTTGAGGAAATGTACTGGCTATGTTGCTATGGTGGCTCAAGAGGGACAAACAACAGTAACATTTTGGCATTTAAAAAAAAAAAATTCAAGCAAAGGTCTTTAGGGACTGTATGCGTGCACAGATGTTCGATTCACCTAGCCGAGTTCTGCTTGGAGAAAACCGAACCCCTTTAGTCTCATTAGGTTTGTCATTATATCTGATAACATTTCATATTAGTGGACCTGACACTTATATGGCCAGGTCTGAATGCAGTGGAGACACACAGAGACGGGGGACATTCTCTTTGGACCGGCACACGTTCAGCATGTGAGCCAAGCCGAGCTTATTGTGTGCCACAAAAGACCCAGAGGACCAAGTGGAAAAACAGTTGTTACAGTAGGTTCTAAATAAACAGAGTTTAAAAAAAAAAAAAAAAAAAAAAAAAAAAAACAACTTGCGGAACACTTAATCAAGCTCAAACCACATTTATTCACCCACTGGATCACACAGCTGCATAAGACAAGGAACATATTCACACAAGCACTGATATTTAACCCTTTCTCTTATACTCCTCCTACACATCTGAACAGCCAATATAACTCTGTTGCTATCCAGAAGATTAGTGATATACGTTCTTCCTCACTTCATCTAACCTGACCTCTGCCAAAATTCCTTAGTCCTTCTGCAACTCACGGCTGTCATGGTGACTGGTACCATACTGTGCCTCTTCTACCCCCATAGGATCCCTGATGTCTGACAATAACATATCCTGGCACAATGTAAACGTTATACATTACCCTCTCTCCCTCAGTGAAATTAATAAGTATATTTCATGATTTCAAAGGTTAAGAAATCAGAACCCATCACAGTAATAGACAGGCTCATGCTCCCCTTAGTTTAAGTAACTGAATTGACTGTAATAGGTTTCTACTACAACCCTCTCCAGTAACTAATATTGGTAGATCTCTATAAGATTATGTCATTGTGTCTATATAGGCCGGAGGCAGACTGGTTTGTCTCTACTTTGTAGAGGTGGTAGTAGTGTGACATCTGCATGGGGAACATGTTGCTGTGGCTAAAATGAGCTATGGGGAGTGTGTCCCTTCCTATATATGTGTATGGGTTTGTACGAGTGTGTTTGTGTGTGTGAAGGCATGCAGTCGCTCCTCATATGTGTATGCATTTCTTCCCGTAAGTGTGTGTCCATGATTGTTAAGGGCTTTAAATGCCCCAGCACCTGCCTTCCTACTTACAGTACCTACCTGCCTACTTACAGTACCTACCTGCCTACTTAGTGTCCCTACCTGCCTGCCTACCTACTTACAGTACCTACCTGCCTGCCTACCTACTTACAGTGCCTACCTGCCTGCCTACCTACTTACAGTACCTACCTGCCTACTTACAGTACCTACCTGCCTGCCTGCCTACTTAGTGTCCCTACCTGCCTGCCTACTTACAGTGCCTACCTGCCTGCCTACCTACTTACAGTGCCTACCTGCCTGCCTACCTACTTACAGTGCCTACCTGCCTGCCTACCTACTTACAGTGCCAACCTGGCTGCCTACCTACTTACAGTGCCTACCTGCCTGCCTACCTACAGTGCCTACCTGCCTGCCTACCTGCCTATGGAACACTGCTGTGGATTATCTGCACCCTCCCTAGTCATAGACTGTTCTCTCTGCTACCGCACAGCAAGCGGTACCGGAGCTCCAAGTCTAGGTCCAAACGGCTCCTCAACAGCTTCTACCCCCAAGCCATAAGAACAGATGGCTTGGGAGTAGATAATGAACAGATAATTAAATGGCTACCTGGCCTACTTGCGTTGAACCCCCCCGTTTTATGCTGCTGCTACTCTTTCTTGCACAGTCACTTCACCACAACCACATGTACAATTTACCTTGACTAACCTGTGCCCGCACACATTGACTCTGTACGGTACCTCCTGTATATAGCTTCGTTACTGTTATTTTATTGTTGCTCTTTAATTATACATTTTTCAATTTTTATTTATTTTTAACTTCAGTTTATTTTAGTAAATACTTTCTTAACTCTTATTTTTCTTAACTGCACTGTTTGTTAAGGGCTTGTAAGTAAGCATTTCACAGCAAGGTCTACAGCACTGATTTCTCTTGCTCTCTCTGGGTATATTTTAAGTAGAAATGCCTTTCTCTCTGGAGAGATGGGATAGCCAAGCAGCCTGCCTGCTTCCTCCCCAACACTAGACTCATTGCAGCTAGCCATGCAACAACTAGACTTAGCTAACAGCTAGCCATGCCACAACTAGACCTAGCTAGCAGCTAGCCATGCCACAACTAGACCTAGCAAGCAGCTAGCCATGCCACAACTAGACCTAGCTAGCAGCTAGCCATGCCACAACTAGACCTAGCTAACAACTAGCCATGTAACAACTAGACCTAGCTAACAGCTTCGCCATGCCACAACTAGACCTAGCTAGCAGCTAGCCATGCCACAACTAGACCTAGCTAACAGCTAGCCATGCCACAACTAGACCTAGCTAGCAGGCAGGAGGCGACTCACTTACTGGCATGAATACTGTCTGGTATAGAACTGTCCCAAATGCCATCCAATTCCCTTTATAGTGCACTACTTTTGACCAGGAAATAGGGTTCCGTTTTGGGATTTATCCTCTAGGAGTGAGTTTGAGTTCTACTTGACCCTGACTAGTGTTTTCTAAGTCAATCCACATGGTATGTATAAACATTGTATCATCGGGTGCTTCTGAAATGGCACCGTGACGGCAAGAGACAGAAAGCCATTGAGAGGTCATGAAACGCCCTGAGACAGCAACAACACTTCTACAACTATATCCAGATTTCACAATTCCTTTGTGTCAACTATACAGTACCTGCTTCTGTTTCGTAGTGCTATAACCTGGTCCAAATGGCACCCTATTCCCTATATAGTGCACTACTTTAGACCAGGGCTCTGTGGCACCCTATTCCCTATATAGTGCACTACTTTTGATCAGGGCCCATAGGGAATAGGGTGCCATTTCGGGACACATCCTATGAGTTTGCAACTGGCCACACCATTATGGTTAAAGGGAGAGGGAGAGAGGGACAACGAGAGAGAATGTGTGTGTGTGTGTGTGTGCGTGTGTGTGTGTGTGTGTGTGTGTGAGAGAGAGATATGTGTGTGAGATGTGGGGAGGACAGTCTAGATTATGAAATATTAGAGATTTAATTATGAAACATCATGGAATCCTCCTTGACCAGAGTTACATAATCAACTGATTGCTTAAACAGAGCGAGAGAGAGAGAGAGAGAGAGACAGCATTACATCTGGCTGGGGTTGTTAGCCAATGTGTTCATTTCAAGCATTGCTCAAATTGTCTTAGGTTATGTTGTATAGACCTACAGGGAACTTCATACAGTCAGATGGCTGTTTATCATGTACTGCAGTGGCTGCGATCTCATTACTCCATATCTGAATGTAGCTATTCACACAAGTCTGGTTATGAGTGTATCTGGTGAATTATAGCCAGTTGAGATGAGTGTAAAACCACTGTCTTCTCCACTCCTAGACCATCCCACAGGTATAATGCCAGTGTCCATAGAGAGAGACGTGGGGACGTTTGGGAAAACACTCTGGTAATCACATGGCCCAGTGCTTTGCCTTGAGTCAGGATTTGACTGGAAGATTGGTTGCAATGATGATTGGTGTAACGGTTATCGTCCTCCTCTTCTGAGGAAGAGTAGGAAGGATCGGACCAATGCGCAGCGTGGTATTTTTAATCAAAACTGAACACTACACAAAACTGAACACTACACAAAACTGAACACTACACAAAACTGAACACTACACAAAACTGAACACTACACAAAACGGAACACTACACAAAACTGAACACTACACAAAACTGAACACTACACAAAACTGAACACTACACAAAACTGAACACTACACAAAACTGAACACTACACAAAACTGAACAAGAAACAGCTCTGTGAGGGAAAACACAGACACAGAAAACAAGCACCCACAACCAAAATGGGAAAACAGGCTGCCTAAGTATGATTCTCAAATCAGAGACAACGATCGACAGCTGCCTCTGATTGAGAACCATACCAGGCCGGACACAGAAATACAACATAGAAAAAAGAACATAGACTACCCACCCCAACTCACGCCCTGACCTAACTAACACACAGACATAATAAAGGAACTAAGGTCAGAACGTGACACTTGGACTGCGTTCCAAATGTCGCATTATTCTCTACATAGTGCACTACTTATAGGATCCATTGGACTCTGGTCAAACCTAGGGCACTACTTATAGGACTCTGGTCAAACCTAGGGCACTACTTATAGGACTCTGGTCAAACCTAGGGCACTACTTATAGGATCCATTGGACTCTGGTCAAACCTAGGGCACTACTTATAGGACTCTGGTCAAACCTAGGGCACTACTTATAGGACTCTGGTCAAACCTAGGGCACTACTTATAGGACTCTGGTCAAACCTAGGGCACTACTTATAGGACTCTGGTCAAACCTAGGGCACTACTTATAGGACTCTGGTCAAACCTCGGGCACTACTTATAGGATCCATAGGACTCTGGTCAAACCTAGGGCACTACTTATAGGACTCTGGTCAAACCTAGGGCACTACTTATAGGACTCTGGTCAAACCTAGGGCACTACTTATAGGACTCTGGTCAAACCTAGGGCACTACTTATAGGACTCTGGTCAAACCTAGGGCACTACTTATAGGACCCATAGGACTCTGGTCAAACCTAGGGCACTACTTATAGGACTCTGGTCAAACCTAGGGCACTACTTATAGGATCCATAGGACTCTGGTCAAACCTAGGGCACTACTTATGGGATCCATTGGACTCTGGTCAAAAGTAGTGCACTACTTAGTTAATAGGTTTGTATTTGGGATGAAGACTTGAGGAAGTTCCTCTCATGGATATTAATTGGTATTAATCATGTAAACATGATTGTAACCTAAAGGACTCATTGAGGAGTCATGCACAGCAATAATTAGATATTAAACTAATTGAAGGCAGTAGGCTGAGTATGGTATTAGTCATGTAAACACCTCTGCTTATCTTAGGAACATAATCCGCCGATTGCTTAGAAAACCAGCTGTTTTAATCTTTCAAATTACTAGGATATGTAAAAACCTTAATCGGTGTATTTGATCTGCAGCATGTGCCATCAAATCAAATGTTATTTCACATGCGTCGAATACAGTGCAATGCTTTCTTACAAACCCTTCAACCCTTCAATGCAGATAAATAAAAAAGACAACAACAAAAAAATATATAAAAAAATAATAAGAAATAAATGTAACAAATAATTAAAGAGCAGCAGTAAAATAACCGTAGTGAGGCTTTATACAGGGGGTACCAGTACAGAGTCAGTGTGGGGGCTATATACAGGGGGTACCAGTACAGAGTCAATGTGGAGGCTATATACAGGGGGTACTGGTACAGAGTCAATGTGGAGGCTATATACAGGGGGTACCGGTACAGAGTCAATGTGGAGGCTATATACAGGGGGTACTGGTACAGAGTCAATGTGGAGGCTATATACAGGGGGTACCGGTACAGAGTCAGTGTGGAGGCTGTATACAGGGGGTACCAGTACAGAGTCAATGTGGAGGCTATATACAGGGGGTACTGGTACAGAGTCAATGTGGAGGCTATATACAGGGGGTACCGGTACAGAGTCAGTGTGGAGGCTGTATACAGGGGGTACCAGTACAGAGTCAATGTGGAGGCTATATACAGGGGGTACCAGTACAGAGTCAATGTGGAGGCTATATACAGGGGGTACCAGTACAGAGTCAATATGGAGGCTATATACAGGGGGTACCGGTACAGAGTCAGTGTGGAGGCTGTATACAGGGGGTACCAGTACAGAGTCAATGTGGAGGCTATATACAGGAGGTACCAGTACAGAGTCAATATGGAGGCTGTATACAGGAGGTACCAGTACAGAGTCAATATGGAGGCTATATACAGGGGGTACCGGTACAGAGTCAATATGGAGGCTGTATACAGGGGGTACCGGTACAGAGTCAATATGGAGGCTATATCCTGGGGGTACCGGTACAGAGTCAATGTGGAGGCTGTATACAGGAGGTACCAGTACAGAGTCAATATGGAGGCTATATCCTGGGGGTACCGGTACAGAGTCAATGTGGAGGCTTTATACAGGGGGTACCGGTACAGAGTCAATGTGGAGGCTATATACAGGGGGTACCGGTACAGAGTCAATATGGAGGCTGTATACAGGAGGTACCAGTACAGAGTCAATATGGAGGCTATATACAGGGGGTACCGGTACAGAGTCAATATGGAGGCTGTATACAGGGGGTACCGGTACAGAGTCAATATGGAGGCTATATCCTGGGGGTACCGGTACAGAGTCAATGTGGAGGCTGTATACAGGAGGTACCAGTACAGAGTCAATATGGAGGCTATATCCTGGGGGTACCGGTACAGAGTCAATGTGGAGGCTTTATACAGGGGGTACCGGTACAGAGTCAATGTGGAGGCTATATACAGGGGGTACCGGTACAGAGTCAATTTGCGGGGTCACCGGTTAGTTGAGGAGCCTCCCTCTTTAGCGCCTCTTTAGCGCCAGTGAACTGAGTTTGGAACAACTAAATGTAGCGTAGTTTAAGTCGTTTTCACATAATTCAGAATCAAATATGCTTCCTGTTCGCCGTGGTTTATCAGAGTGCCATCAGGTAGTGTCCATGGAAACAGGATCAGGTAGACTGATTTCAGATGTGTCCATGGAAACAGGATCAGGTAGACTGATTTCAGATGTGTCCATGGAAACAGGATCAGGTAGACTGATTTCAGATGTGTCCATGGAAACAGGATCAGGTAGACTGATTTCAGATGTGTCCATGGAAACAGGATCAGGTAGACTGATTTCAGATGTGTCCATGGAAACAGGATCAGGTAGACTGATTTCAGATGTGTCCATGGAAACAGGATCAGGTAGCCTGATTTCAGATGTGTCCATGGAAACAGGATCAGGTAGACTGATTTCAGATGTGTCCATGGAAACAGGACCAGGTAGACTGATTTCAGATGTGTCCATGGAAACAGGATCAGGTAGACTGATTTCAGATGTGTCCATGGAAACAGGATCAGGTAGCCTGATTTCAGATGTGTCCATGGAAACAGGATCAGGTAGACTGATTTCAGATGTGTCCATGGAAACAGGATCAGGTAGCCTGATTTCAGATGTGTCCATGGAAACAGGATCAGGTAGACTGATTTCAGATGTGTCCATGGAAACAGGATTATTAGGGAAATTGTTCTTCCTGCTAAGCATTTAAATGTTTTAATCAAACTATTACATTAATCTGACTATCCACAATAATCACATTGTGATATATACCCACACTCACTGACCATATTGTTGAGGTACTGTCCTCTCTTCATCGATATAGCCTGGTCCTGCCAACTCATGCATGTCAATTACCATAGGAGTTTGAAAGAGAGCACAAACATTTCTGGGACCAGGCTACCATTGGTATTAAATGAATGAATGGTGGGGATGGGAATGTTGAGTCACCACGTCTTCAATGTGGTTTTGAGACGCTGGTTTCTCAACATCGGGGCCTGCCAAAGCCAGCATGCTCATAAAGCCTGATCAAACCGTGAGCAGAAAATAAGGAGAAATGAAAGCTGTGGGCTGAGTTCCTGTTTTCTTTTCACAACTTACTCTTCTCACATGTTTTTCCTCTGAGTTGAACGACCCAAGATGAACCACAACAGAGCAGGGTACAACACGGCCCTTGACAGGACCATAACATACCACAGCACAGCATCATAACATACTACAGGACCATAACATACCACAGGACCATAACATACCACAGAACCATAACATACCACAGGACCATAACATACCACAGAACCATAACATACCACAGGACCATAACATACCACAGAACCATAACATACCACAGAACCATAACCTACCACAGCACCATAACATACCACAGGACCATAACATACCACAGGACCATAACATACCACAGCACCATAACATACCACAGAACCATAACATACCACAGGACCATAACCTACCACAGCACCATAACATACCACATTACAGGACCATAACATACCACAGAACCATAACATACCACAACACCATAACATACCACAGGACCATAACATACCACATCACTTTAACATACCACAGAACCATAACATACCACAACACCATAACATACCACAGAACCATAACATACCACAGCACCATAACATACCACAGAACCATAACATACCACAGGACCATAACATACCACAGAACCATAACATACCACAACACCATAACATACCACATAACCATAACATACCACAGCACCATAACATACCACAGAACCATAACATACCACAGGACCATAACATACCACAGAACCATAACATACCACAACACCATAACATACCACAGCACCATAACATACCACAGGACCATAACATACCACAGGACCATAACATACCACATTACAGGACCATAACATACCACATCACAGCACCATAACATACCACAGCACCATAACATACCACATCACCATAACATACCACAGCACCATAACATACCACATCACAGCCCTGGACAGCACAGTACCATAACATACCACATCACAGCACTATAACATACCACAGCACCATAACATACCACAGGACCATAACATACCACAGAACCATAACATACCACAGTACCATATCATACCACATCACAGCCCTGGACAGCACAGTACCATACAGTACCTCTGGGCCCTGGCCTTCAGGAGTCCACTTTTGTGCCATCTGCATTTTATCCTAACTGTCCGATCCCTCCAAAGTTAAAATAGTGAGGGTTTGTGTAAGGTTGGCCTAACTGTCCATGTGTAGCATGAAGGACAATTCCATGGTAACGGAATACGCTGTATACTCAACAAAACCGTTTGATTTCAAAAGTTTAACAAACTGTAGAACTCTATGCACCAGAACTACTTTTATCAATTTCCACAGAATTTGTTTTTACAAAAAACACATTTACAGGAAGAACTGTTGCAGATACAAAGTTTGGTGACAGAATAAAACTGAGGAAGATTATACTAACTCTACGAACTAATGCTAATATCGAACTAATGCTAATATCGAACTAATGCTAATAACGAACTAATGCTAATAACGAACTAATGCTAATAACGAACTAATGCTAATAACGAACTAATGCTAATAACAAACTAATGCTAATAGCAAACTAATGCTAATAACGAACTAATGCTAATAACGAACTAATGCTAATAACAAACTAATGCTAATAACAAACTAATGCTAATAACGAACTAATGCTAATAACGAACTAATGCTAACAACAAACTAATGCTAATAACAAACTAATACTAACTAATACTAATAACTAACTAATATTAACTCTGTCACCAAACTTTGCATCTGCATATCCAGTATTTTAATTACAAGTTTTACTCATTGTGCATAGAGTATGGTTTGTTAAACTTAGAAATCAATGGTTTTTGTTTGGCATTCATTTTAAAGTGAGAAATTGGCGTCTCAGTGTAATTCCGTTTATCAAATTCTTCTTCTCCCCAGAGGGTTAAGAAAGGAAGCCTGGGTCAGAAACTCAACAGCACACACTGTAGCATAGTATGACTGACTGAGTGCAGAGGCTGTGTTCCAAATACTACCCTTATACCCTTTTATAGTGCGATACTATTGCCCAGAGTTTTATGTTTTCAAGTAGTGCACTATAGAAGGAATGCCATTTGGGACTCATCCAGGCAGTAATGGAGCCATGGCTCAGGTCTTGAGGAGAGGAGCATCACTATCATTGTTCATTTTCACCATGTTATTCCTTCTCCAGCCCAGAGATAGGTTGGGCTATTTGCATGTCACTAAGAGTTGTGCAAGATGATATGTGAGGCGAGCAGGCAAATATGCTGAGGCCAAATGTAGGAGGCGAACAGTGTTGTTCTACAACAAGATAAGTTAAAGAGTGTTCTGGATGAGAAGCATGGCTGCTTCAAGTTCCACCCTGTCGTGGGGAACACCTCTTTTCCCCCTGTGGTGGGGAACGCCTCTTTTCTCCCTGTGGTGGGGAACGCCTCTTTTCCCCCTGTGGTGGGGAACGCCTCTTTTCCCCTGTGGTGGGGAGCGCCTCTTTTCCCCCTGTGGTGGGGAACGCCTCTTTTCCCCCTGTGGTGGGGAACGCCTCTTTTCTCCCTGTGTTGGGGAACGCCTCTTTTCCCCCTGTGGTGGGGAACGCCTCTTTTCCCCTGTGGTGGGGAACGCCTCTTTTCCCCCTGTGGTGGGGAACGCCTCTTTTCTCCCTGTGGTGGGGAACGCCTCTTTTCCCCCTGTGGTGGGGAACGCCTCTTTTCCCCCTGTGGTGGGGAACGCCTCTTTTCCCCCTGTGGTGGGGAACGCCTCTTTTCCCCCTGTGGTGGGGAACGCCTCTTTTCCCCCTGTGGTGGGGAACGCCTCTTTTCCCCCTGTGGTGGGGAACGCCCCTTTTCCCCCTGTGGTGGGGAACGCCTCTTTTCTCCCTGTGGTGGGGAACGCCTCAGACCGTGACTTAACCTATCTGCAGGTGCAAAGTTTTGGGCTTTACTGCAAGCCTTTTAGTTGCAAATGTAGCCATGCGCTAATGATGTAGATGGCCCATGCTCCAGGAGGATACATAAGGAAGTAAGCCATGCACTATAGGTTAGGTTAGCTTCTTGTTGACTGGCCAGTCAACAATTGTGGAAATGGTGCCAATGAATACACCCTGGTCCTGCTTTTAGCCACCTTTAGCAAGTGTGGAGATGCTAGGCTAGGGTATATATGGTAGGAGAGTGGAGCTGCTAGGGTATAGATGGTAGGAGAGTGGAGCTGCTAGGGTATTGATGGTATGAGAGTGGAACTGCTAGGCTATTGATGGTAGGAGAGTGGAGCTGCTAGGGTATTGATGGTAGGAGAGTGGAGTTGCTAGGGTATTGATGGTAGGAGAGTGGAGCTGCTAGGGTATTGATGGTAGGAGAGTGGAGCTGCTAGGGTATTGATGGTAGGAGAGTGGAACTGCTAGGCTATTGATGGTAGGAGAGTGGAGCTGCTAGGGTATTGATGGTAGGAGAGTGGAGTTGCTAGGGTATTGATGGTAGGAGAGTGGAGCTGCTAGGGTATTGATGGTAGGAGAGTGGAGCTGCTAGGGTATTGATGGTAGGAGAGTGGAACTGCTAGGGTATTGATGGTCGGAGAGTGGAGCTGCTAGGGTATTGATGGTAGGAGAGTGGAGCTGCTAGGGTATTGATGGTAGAAGAGTGGAGCTGCTAGGGTATTGATGGTAGGAGAGTGGAGCTGCTATGGTATTGATGGTAGGAGAGTGGAGCTGCTAGGGTATTGATGGTAGGAGAGTGTAGCTGCTAGTTTATTGATGGTAGGAGAGTGGAGCGGCTAGGGTATATATGGTAGGAGAGTGGAGCTGCTAGGGTATTGATGGTAGGAGAGTGGAGCTGCTAGGGTATTGATGGTAGGAGAGTGGAGCTGCTAGGGTATTGATGGTAGGAGAGTGGAGCTGCTTGGCTAGGGTATTGATGGTAGGAGAGTGGAGATGCTTGGCTAGGGTATTGATGGTAGGAGAGTGGAGCTGCTTGGCTAGGGTATTGATGGTAGGAGAGTGGAGCTGCTTGGCTAGGGTATTGATGGTAGGAGAGTGGAGCTGCTTGGCTAGGGTATTGATGGTAGGAGAGTGGAGATGCTTGGCTAGGGTATTGATGGTAGGAGAGTGGAGCTGCTTGGCTAGGGTATTGATGGTAGGAGAGTGGAGCTGCTTGGCTAGGGTATTGATGGTAGGAGAGTGGAGATGCTTGGCTAGGGTATTGATGGTAGGAGAGTGGAGATGCTTGGCTAGGGTATTGATGGTAGGAGAGTGGAGCTGCTTGGCTAGGGTATTGATGGTAGGAGAGTGGAGCTGCTTGGCTAGGGTATTGATGGTAGGAGAGTGGAGCTGCTTGGCTAGGGTATTGATGGTAGGAGAGTGGAGCTGCTTGGCTAGGGTATTGATGGTAGGAGAGTGGAGCTGCTAGGGTATTGATGGTAGGAGAGTGGAGCTGCTAGGGTATTGATGGTAGGAGAGTGGAGCTGCTAGGTTATTGATGGTAGGAGAGTGGAGCTGCTAGGGTATTGATGGTAGGAGAGTGGAGCTGCTAGGGTATTGATGGTAGGAGAGTGGAGCTGCTAGGGTATTGATGGTAGGAGAGTGGAGCTGCTAGGGTATTGATGGTAGGAGAGTGGAGCTGCTAGGGTATTGATGGTAGGAGAGTGGAGCTGCTAGGGTATTGATGGTAGGAGAGTGGAGCTGCTAGGGTATTGATGGTAGGAGAGTGGAGCTGCTAGGGTATTGATGGTAGGAGAGTGAAGCTGCTAGGGTATTGATGGTAGGAGAGTGGAGCTGCTAGGGTATTGATGGTAGGAGAGTGGAGCTGCTAGGGCATTGTTGGTAGGAGAGTGGAGCTGCTAGGGTATTGATGGTAGGAGAGTGGAGCTGCTAGGGTATTGATGGTAGGAGAGTGGAGCTGCTTGGCTAGGGTATTGATGGTAGGAGAGTGGAGCTGCTAGGGTATTGATGGTAGGAGAGTGGAGCTGCTAGGGTATTGTTGGTAGGAGAGTGGAGCTGCTAGGGTATTGATGGTAGGAGAGTGGAGCTGCTAGGGTATTGATGGTAGGAGAGTGGAGCTGCTAGGGTATTGATGGTAGGAGAGTGGAGCTGCTAGGGTATTGATGGTAGGAGAGTGGAGCTGCTAGGGTATTGATGGTAGGAGAGTGGAGCTGCTTGGCTAGGGTATTGATGGTAGGAGAGTGGAGCTGCTTGGCTAGGGTATTGATGGTAGGAGAGTGGAGCTGCTAGGGTATTGATGGTAGGAGAGTGGAGCTGCTAGGGTATTGATGGTAGGAGAGTGGAGCTGCTAGGTTATTGATGGTAGGAGAGTGGAGCTGCTAGGGTATTGATGGTAGGAGAGTGGAGCTGCTAGGGTATTGATGGTAGGAGAGTGGAGCTGCTAGGGTATTGATGGTAGGAGAGTGGAGCTGCTAGGGTATTGATGGTAGGAGAGTGGAGCTGCTAGGGTATTGATGGTAGGAGAGTGGAGCTGCTAGGGTATTGATGGTAGGAGAGTGGAGCTGCTTGGCTAGGGTATTGATGGTAGGAGAGTGGAGCTGCTAGGGTATTGATGGTAGGAGAGTGGAGCTGCTAGGGTATTGATGGTAGGAGAGTGGAGCTGCTAGGGTATTGATGGTAGGAGAGTGGAGCTGCTAGGGTATTGATGGTAGGAGAGTGGAGCTGCTAGGGTATTGATGGTAGGAGAGTGGAGCTGCTTTGGTATTGATGGTAGGAGAGTGGAGCTGCTAGGGTATTGATGGTAGGAGAGTGGAGCTGCTAGGGTATTGATGGTAGGAGAGTGGAGCTGCTAGGGTATTGATGGTAGGAGAGTGGAGCTGCTAGGGTATTGATGGTAGGAGAGTGGAGCTGCTAGGGTATTGATGGTAGGAGAGTGGAGCTGCTTGGCTAGGGTATTGATGGTAGGAGATTGGAGCTGCTTGGCTAGGGTATTGATGGTAGGAGAGTGGAGCTGCTAGGGTATTGATGGTAGGAGAGTGGAGCTGCTAGGGTATTGATGGTAGGAGAGTGGAGCTGCTAGGTTATTGATGGTAGGAGAGTGGAGCTGCTAGGGTATTGATGGTAGGAGAGTGGAGCTGCTAGGGTATTGATGGTAGGAGAGTGGAGCTGCTAGGGTATTGATGGTAGGAGAGTGGAGCTGCTAGGGTATTGATGGTAGGAGAGTGGAGCTGCTAGGGTATTGATGGTAGGAGAGTGGAGCTGCTAGGGTATTGATGGTAGGAGAGTGGAGCTGCTAGGGTATTGATGGTAGGAGAGTGGAGCTGCTAGGGTATTGATGGTAGGAGAGTGAAGCTGCTAGGGTATTGATGGTAGGAGAGTGGAGCTGCTAGGGTATTGATGGTAGGAGAGTGGAGATGCTAGGGCATTGTTGGTAGGAGAGTGGAGCTGCTAGGGTATTGATGGTAGGAGAGTGGAGCTGCTAGGGTATTGATGGTAGGAGAGTGGAGCTGCTTGGCTAGGGTATTGATGGTAGGAGAGTGGAGCTGCTAGGGTATTGATGGTAGGAGAGTGGAGCTGCTAGGGTATTGATGGTAGGAGAGTGGAGCTGCTAGGGTATTGATGGTAGGAGAGTGGAGCTGCTAGGGTATTGATGGTAGGGAGAGTGGAGCTGCTAGGGTATTGATGGTAGGAGAGTGGAGCTGCTTGGGTATTGATGGTAGGAGAGTGGAGCTGCTAGGGTATTGATGGTAGGAGAGTGGAGCTGCTAGGGTATTGATGGTAGGAGAGTGGAGCTGCTAGGGTATTGATGGTAGGAGAGTGGAGCTGCTAGGGTATTGATGGTAGGAGAGTGGAGCTGCTAGGGTATTGATGGTAGGAGAGTGGAGCTGCTAGGGTATTGATGGTAGGAGAGTGGAGCTGCTTGGGTATTGATGGTAGGAGAGTGGAGCTGCTAGGGTATTGATGGTAGGAGAGTGGAGCTGCTAGGGTATTGATGGTAGGAGAGTGGAGCTGCTAGGGTATTGATGGTAGGAGAGTGGAGCTGCTAGGGTATTGATGGTAGGAGAGTGGAGCTGCTAGGGTATTGATGGTAGGAGAGTGGAGCTGCTAGGGTATTGATGGTAGGAGAGTGGAGCTGCTAGGGTATTGATGGTAGGAGAGTGGAGCTGCTAGGGTATTGATGGTAGGAGAGTGGAGCTGCTAGGGTATTGATGGTAGGAGAGTGGAGCTGCTAGGGTATTGATGGTAGAGTCTGGGTCTGCATCCCAAATGGCACCCTATTCCCTTTATAGTGCACAACTTTAGACCAGAGCCCTATGGGTACTGGTCAAAGGTAGGGCACTATGTGGGGAATAGAGTGCCATTTGGGACACAGAGGTTGAATTCCTTAGCCTTGGATTGGAGCAGCTAATTGGCCTCAGGAATGGTGCAGGAAATGGACCCATTTTGTCGACCTGAAGACTGATGAAGTATGTGAGTGGAGAAATCCAGGGTTTCCTGACATATATAAATATACACAAACACACACATTTGTCTGAGTGCACACAGATTTCCGAACACACACGCAGACACATTAGACCTACACGCAGCCATGGCTCATATGCCATTGGTCTTGGCCATGTGCCAGCTAGCCAGGACCTGCATCGAGTGCAGTTCTAATACATGGCATTTCCTCTCCCACCCTGACTGTGTGTTTGGCTTCTCCTGAGGCCTTTCAGTCGACTAGGCGGTTCTGTAAAGCAGAAATTCCTGCCCTGCTTTGCACTGCCCTGTCCTGCCATGCTCTACCCTGCCGTGTCCTGTCCTGCCATGCTCTACCCTGCCGTGTCCTGTCCTGCCATGCTCTACCCTGCCGTGTCCTGTCCTGCCATGCTCTGTCCTGCCGTGCCCTGTCCTGCAATGCTCTGTCCTGCCGTGCCCTGTCCTGCAGTGCTCTGTCCTGCCGTGCCCTGTCCTGCCGTGCCCTGTCCTGCCGTGCCCTGTCCTGCCGTGCCCTGTCCTGCCGTGCTCTGTCCTGCCGTGCCCTGTCCTGCCGTGCCCTGTCCTGCCGTGCTCTGTCCTGCCGTGCCCTGTCTTGCTGTGCTCTGTCCTGCCGTGCCCTGTCCTGCCGTGCTCTGTCTTGCCGTGCCCTGTCTTGCTGTGCTCTGTCCTGCCGTGCCCTGTCCTGCCGTGCCCTGTCCTGCCGTGCCCTGTCCTGCCGTGCTCTGTCCTGCCGTGCCCTGTCCTGCCGTGCCCTGTCCTGCCGTGCTCTGTCCTGCCGTGCCCTGTCCTGTGTGACTGTCTTTGTCTGCCTGGGGGTACAGTATATTAGTATATTGGCTGTGTGGCACCGACTGGCTTTTCTGCTTGACTGCGAGAATACAGAGAGTGTGTTGCATCATCAAACACTGACCACCCACTTATCCTGGCAAACGTTCGCCCGCCAGCCCGACGACACAAACGGAGAAAATGCAAGAACCCCCCCCCTTTTGAAAAGGGAGTGGTATAGCCCCTTTTCACCCTCTGGCTTTTAGCAACCACTACTTGCTTCTGGGGGGGGGGTTCTTAATTGTTTCAAGTGTCAAACAATCGAGGGTGTTCACAGCAAGAAATGTCTCTGGGGGAGGGGGGGGTTCTCTGGTCTTAACTGTGTGTTCGTTGTTCCTCAAACCTCCAAACTCTGCAGACAGAGTTAAACATCAGTCTTGTTGATCAGTTTGATAAACATCTGGATCTAGTTTGAATGTTTTTATAGTTGGAAGGAGTTTATTGTGTCGTTTTTAATAGTTGATAGGAGTTTCATGTGTAGTTTTTAATAGTTGGAAGGAGTTTCTTGTGTAGTTTTTAATAGTCGGAAGGAGTTTCTTGTGTAGTTTTTAATAGTTGGAAGGAGTTTCTTGTGCAGTTTTTAATAGTTGGAAGGAGTTTCTTGTGTAGTTTTTAATAGTTGGAAGGAGTTTCTTGTGTAGTTTTTAATAGTTGGAAGGAGTTTCTTGTGTAGTTTTTAATAGTTGGAAGGAGTTTCTTGTGTAGTTTTTAATAGTTGATAGGAGTTTCTTGTGTAGTTTTTAATAGTTGGTAGGAGTTGTTCTGCTGTATGCTAGTTCAGTCTGTACTCTGACACACTCCGGCCAATGCAGCTCCTCTGTAGATTCAGGTTGTAGAGATTTGTATAATCTTATCTCATGTCTCCTATATGAATCAGCCCATAGCCTGTTTAGCGTAGGGATGGGATTCCCAGTGACTGAATAACCTAATTGTTCCATTGGAACAGAAGTGGCTCAGCTCCCTTTCTCAGACGACGTCGCCCTCCCGGAGTAGGCTCCAATACGCCTTCAGGAAGAAACTGCCTGCCACAGACCTTGGAGCTTTTGCTGACGGTGAAGTTGTCTCGTCGGATGTTGTTCACTCACTTCTTTCGTAGCTCATCATCGGCAGGGAAAGAGTAGAATGACAGACTAGACTATTTGAAGACACTAACCAGCTAGCCAATTAATGAAACACACAACACTACTTATACTATACCACTAATATTACTATTATATACAAAAAAAGAAATAGTGATGCACCAATATTACATTTTTGCCCGATACCGATATCCAATATTTTCCCTGCCAAAAACCCCGATACCGACACACACACACACACACACACACACACACACACACACACACATGGACACAGCGGTCTAAGGCACTGCATCTCAGTGCAAGAGGCGTCACTACAGTCCCTGGTTTGAATCCAGGCTGTGTCACATCCGGCCGTGATTGGGAGTCCCATAGGGCGGCGCACATTTGGCCCATCGTCTTCTGCGCTGTCATTGTAAATAAGAATTTGTTCTCAACTGGCTTTCCTAGGTAAATAAAGATTACACACCATACTGATCAAAAAGTTATTTTGTGGGCATTTACGTATGTCCCCATTACCAGTGAAACATAATCAAAACCTATTTATTTCACTTACTTGTTGTGCTGTTTCGTTATCATTTGTTTCATTCTCAACCAGGATTTCTATCCAATGCCGTTTGTCTTTGCGTGTCGAAAAAGATACACGTCAAAACACTATTTGACATGTCAAATAACACGACATAATCTGTTTCAGTAGCTATAGTTTCAGTAGCTATAGTTTCAGTAGCTATAGTTTCAGTAGCTATAGTTTCAGTAGCTATAGTTTCAGTAGCTATAGTTTCAGTAGCTATAGTTTCAGTAGCTATAGTTTCAGTAGCTATAGTTTCAGTAGCTATAGTTTCAGTAGCTATAGTTTCAGTAGCTATAGTTTCAGTAGCTATAGTTTCAGTAGCTATAGTAGTGTAACGGATGTGAAACGGCTAGCTTAGTTAGCGGTGCGCGCTAAATAGTGTTTCAATTGGTGACGTCACTTGCTCTGAGACCTTGAAGAAGTGGTTCCCCTTGCTCTGCAAGGGCCACGGCTTTTGTGGAGCGATGGGTAACGATGCTTCGTGGGTGACTGTTGTTGATGTGTGCAGAGGGTCCCTGGTTCGCGCCCTGGTATGGGCGAGGGGACGGTCTAAAATTATACTGTTACAGTAGCTATAGTTTCAGTAGCTATAGTTTCAGTAGCTATAGTTTCAGTAGCTATAGTTTCACTAGTTTCAGTAGCTATAGTTTCAGTAGCTATAGTTTCAGTAGCTATAGTTTCAGTAGCTATAGTAGATATAGTTTCAGTAGCTATAGTTTCAATAGCTATAGTTTCAGTAGCTACAGTAGCTATAGTTTCAGTAGCTATAGTAGCTATAGTTTCAGTAGCTATAGTAGCTATAATTTCAGTAGCTATAGTTTCAGTAGCTATAGTAAGCTAACTAACTATATAGCTAGGTGTCATCATCTAAAATATCCCTAATTTACAAGACAGTTCTTATTATGCTGTAGGCCTGGCTAGGTATCTAGCCCTGCTGTAGGCCTGGCTCGGTGTTTAGCCCTGCTGTAGGCCTGGCTCGGTGTTTAGGCTTGCCCAGTCATTTCAGCAATCAGTGGTAATGGATGGTATGAGATAACATTTACATTTACATTTAAGTCATTTGGCAGACGCTAAGGAAAGGAAACTAGCATCTATACACTTACAAAATATTTATTCATTCATAATCTCCTGACAGGAGGAATCAGAGAATGTGTAATCGGTAAACTGTGCCATCTTGGTCTCAGACCATTTTTCCGACAGTAACTCCCTCTCTCGGTCTCTCCCTCCTTCACTCAGTCCAAACACAACGCTGTGAGACCAGCTCTTGGCTGGGTGGAGTCACCTAGAATAGGGCTTATATGACAGGTCTTTTTGTTTTTTTGTAACCTCTTCTCCCTCTGCCCCTCCTTGTCTCTCTATTTTGCTGTTTCTCTCTCTCGCTTTCTTTCTTTCTTTCTTTCTTTCTTTCTTTCTTTCTTTCTTGCTTTTGTAATAAAAGGTGCCGATTATTTTCCTAAGAAAGGAACCCAGACCAGCAGTGTAGTCAGACAGGAACATGTGTGTCCCAACTGATACCCTATTCTCTATATTCCACTACTCTTCACTACTGTCCCTGGTCAAAAGTAGTGCACTATATATGGAATAGGGTGCCAGTTGGGACACATTACAGTCAGCTGGTCAGCCCCACCGGCAGCAGGCAGTCAGTTGGTCAGCTGTCCTGTCCTGTTCACCTCACAATCAGAGTGTTTGAGTTGAGAGGTCGAGGAAATCCCGCTCATCGCTTTCATGACGCGGTGTGCAGCTCGGGCGCTCCACGTCCTTTCCAACCGCTAAAAGCCGTTCAGCGCTCACAGGAAGAAAAACTGCCGCTCCAAGTATTGAAACCAAACCATATGATTTTAATTATTTAAAAAAAAACACACGCAAAAAACAGGAAGAGGTGACTAAGGAGTGCTCGTCATTTCAAATAGGCGGCATGTCATATTAAACAGCATATAAACACTCTAAATAGGTCAGATAGACAGATAGAATGAATTTATTATTTCAAGGCTATAACCTACAAAGAAATCATTTGGAAGTGCGACACACTAGGTTGGTAGGGACATAAAGCACTCAGCATTTAAACAACATTTTGTTGTATTAAGTTACTTAGAATTAAATACAAAATTAAACTAAAAATGCCTTATTGGGCTCCATCTACAGTGCCTTTTGAATTCATTTTTTAGAAACATGAGTTCGGCCAGAGCCTGTGTCTTCAGGTTCAGGCGACGGCATCAGGAGAGCAGGCCAGCAGCGGAGAAAACCCTCTCAGCGCTTACAGAAACGCCGGGGATGCCAAACACCCACCCTGGTTACTCTTGCCAGGGTAGCGTATTAAAAACGTTTTGTAGGTAGGCCTAATGGATTGTGGGTAAAAAAAAAACATTTTTAAAACTATCAAAATAGAAAGCTCCAGGACAGAGGTAATATACCAGACCTATTGGGCCAGAATCAATGATGGCCTATTGTATAGATAATAGAATGAAAATGAACTAAACTTTTAAGATATAAGATTTTTGTTGTTTATAAATACTTTGCTACGTTGACACACATAGCGAGCAAGCCACCTTTCTGTTAGCATGTACATGTAGTAAGTACATCATCGTGTTTCATTCAGGATGTGTCTGTTCAGATTCCACAATGATTCTTTAGTTGTGGACACTACATCACGCACTCCCTCTCTTGCTCTTAGTTCTCTTCGTCACATACTGACACATACGCTGCTCATAATGCACGTCTTGGCTGAAAGAACGCACTTCATCACCAGATCAAGTTTGTGTCCTGTACCGTCCCTCTCCTCCTAACCTCGAATCCGATCTGTTGCACTGTTCCATGAGCAACATTTTTGTTTTCTGTTTGGCCGTCAGGAGTTTTCCACAGCACAGTCTTGGTTCTAACAGTCATTACAGAAATATATTCATTCTGCAGTCACTTCCTCTAGGCCTGGTCTGTACAGGCTCTGTTTCTCTCTCTCTCTCTCTCTCTCTTCCTTTCATTTTTCTTTGATTGACCACAGGACTTCTCAATGCAAACTCTTGAAAATTGCCCGCAATCATTAAAATTAACATAAATACAGTTGGTATGCAATGCATGATGAATCATAGCCACAGCCTGAACATGGAGCCAACTTAAAAATGTCGATGAACATTCCAGAGTAGAATTCAGCAAAATCCAGTCTGTCAATTCTGTTAAAGCTGTCTGTCGAGGATATGAGAAAAATATGTAAAATATGTAAAATGTAATGTAAAAAAAATACTTTAGAACTGTGAGGGAAAGTAGACAGACACAGGGACATGAATAAGGCACGTAAGAAGACCCTTTAGCAATGGACATCTCCTCCTCTCTCCCCCTCTTCCTCTCTCCCTCCATAGCTGTGGTGTATGGTGGCTGGGTCTAACATGATGCCCGGCCAGATCCTTGACCCCTCCCTGACGGCCGGCTCCTTGCCCAGCCTGGGCCCACTGGCGGGCATCTCTGCCACTACGCTCACCGACCAGCTCAAACTGGCACAGGACTTCAGGAACCTGGGCGCCATGTTGTCACCGCTGCATTTCCTGGGACGGCTGGGCAAGAGGCCGCTCACTGCTATCAAGGGAGAGGTGAGGAGGGAGGGGTAGATTGGTGGGGAGGGAGATGGAGGGGAAGAAGGAGGAAGAAGAGCGTGAGGTGGATGTTAATCGTTTTGAGTTCTGTTTTTTTTTATATGTTTGATGGTCTGTTGAAAACTGGACCAGCCTACTAAGTTTTAGCTCCACCAAGTGGGCGATTTGAGAAGTAGTTTAGATGTTACACAACTTAACCATTTTCAATCTGGGCTCTCTTCAACTCTTCACTTTTGCCTCCAAGATGTGTCAAACTGAGGCACAGTTATCTGCAGTTCACAATAAAACAGTATGGAAAAACCCAGGAGTAAAACATACAGGAAAGATAGAGCCCACGGTTGTCATCACCATGTTTTAATAATATACAGGCCTTGGAAAGGTCCCCCATTTAGCTAATCACAACACCTCTTCTCCCTGCAGATGGACGAGGACGATGAGCGGAGGAGACGGAGGAGAGATAAGAACAAAGTGGCAGCAGCACGATGTCGGAACAGGAAGAAGGAGAGAACGGACTTCCTCCAAAGGGTCAGTCGCGTTTTCTTTTTCAAAATGGCGGCAAGAGTTCATTATTTATACCTGGGATGTTCTTTGCAAATTGGCTGTAGAAGATGGACTAGATAGTATAAAGACATGAATACTCTGTAAAGTGTATATATAATGTTTATGAATACTCTGTAAACCGTCTATATAGTGTTTATGAAGACATTATGAATACTCTGTAAACCGTCTATATAGTGTTTATGAATACTCTGTAAAGTGTCTATATAATGTTTATGAATACTCTGTAAAGTGTCTATATAATGTTTATGAATACTCTGTAAAGCGTCTATATAGTGTTTATGAATACTCTGTAAAGCGTCTATGTAGTGTTTATGAATACTCTGTAAAGCGTCTATATAGTGTTTATGAATACTCGGTAAAGTGTCTATATAGTGTTTATGAAGACGTTATGAATACTCTGTAAAGCGTCTATATAGTGTTTATGAATACTCTGTAAAGTGTCTATATAGTGTTTATGAACACGTTATGAATGCTCTGTAAAGCGTCTATATAGTGTTTATGAATACTCTGTAAAGTGTCTATATAGTGTTTATGAATACTCTGTAAAGTGTCTATATAGTGTTTATGAATAATCTGTAAAGTGTCTATATAATGTTTATGAATACTCTGTAAAGTGTCTATATAGTGTTTATGAATACTCTGTAAAGTGTCTATATAGTGTTTATGAATACTCTGTAAAGTGTCTATATAGTGTTTATGAAGACATTATGAATACTCTGTAAAGTGTCTATATAGTGTTTATGAATACTCTGTAAAGTGTCTATATAGTGTTTATGAAGACATTATGAATACTCTGTAAAGCATCTATATAGTGTTTATGAAGACATTATGAATACTCTGTAAAGTGTCTATATAGTGTTTATGAATACTCTGTAAAGTGTCTATATAGTGTTTATGAATACTCTGTAAAGTGTTTATGAAGACTGTAGAGCGTCTATATAGTGTTTATGAAGACATTATGAATACTCTGTAAAGTGTCTATATAGTGTTTATGAATACTCTGTAAAGTGTCTATATAGTGTTTATGAATATTCTGTAAAGTGTCTATATAGTGTTTATGAATACTCTGTAAAGTGTCTATATAATGTTTATGAATACTCTGTAAAGTGTCTATATAGTGTTTATGAAGACATTATGAATGCTCTGTAAAGCATCTATATAGTGTTTATGAAGACATTATGAATACGCTGTAAAGCGTCTATATAGTGTTTATGAAGACATTATGAATACTCTGTAAAGCATTTATGTTCGAGTTTGTTTAAAGTGGGACCTCAAGTGGTTATTGTAAAAGAGAAAGTCTCCTTGACTCGCCTGGCTAAATAAATGGCGTAACAGTGTACCCCCTCTGTCCTCCCTGTAGGAGTCGGAGCGTTTGGAGGTGGTGAACACTGACCTGAAGTCCCAGATTGAGGAGTTGAGGATGGAGAGACAGCAGTTAATGGTGATGCTCAACCTCCACCGCCCCACCTGCATTGTCCGCACCGACAGCGTCAAGACCCCGGAGAGCGAGGCCAACCCCCTGCTAGAACACCTGGCTGCCGAAAAGCTGACCGCATCCAAATGAAACCACAGGGGGAAGCAAGAAACCGAAGGTCGGGAAAGATAGATCCGCCCCCCAAAAAACAACTGTCATCATCGTCATGGATGGTGGTCATTTTGGAAAAATTCTAAAATCAACTGCCGTTTTTTGTTGTTGAAGCACATACAGTATGTACTGTCTTGATCTCAAAGCTGGAGACTTGTTGAGACTCTCGTCTGTCTTTGCCCAAAGACCTGTTTAAAAAAAAACAACAACATTTTTTACTGTTCCGTTGCCTCGGTAACACCTTGGTAATGTGACCTGAGTGGGCTCTGAGGGAAGAGGGAACCCTACCCTCGTCATCAGCCGGATTCCCAGCCTTAGTCATCAGCCTGGCTCTCTGCCTTACGCCCAACCCAGTTCTCTCTGCATCATGATAAGTGCTGTTTGTTCTGAAACCCAGTCAAGTGCCCTCAGTTTACTTATTGCATCTAACCATCATTTTACAAAAAAAGGACAAAATAGAAGAAGGTATAAGGTGGAAACTATAATGTTGAACAGGAAACACTAAGGTCAATCATTCTAATGCTCTGTTACCGTCACTCACCAGCACTGAGACAAACAAAGGGGCTGTTGTTTTTGATACTCTAAACCTGTATAATGGTAGAGATACACAGGTGTAACCAGCCAGTGTTCTGCATACCACCTTTACATATACAGCTGTAGTAATATTCTAGAATCTGTCCATTACATGCATTCCATTTATACTAAAGTTGGAACATAGAGTTGTTTTTGTATTCTATATTACAATGCTAAAAAAAATAAAATCCTCTGCCGTGACGACGGCAGTATCCGGTTGATCCGATTTGTGGTGACGCTGGCGTCATAAATAAAAGCACATATAAAACTATACGAAATAATGTTTACACTCCTGTTTATAAAAAAAAGGCATTGTTACGTCAATGTCTGTCTTGCAATGTGCTCATTTTATACCGCTTTATATATATATAAATATAAATAAATGACATGTATTATTGTGAAATGTTCTGCATTCTAATCACTTGATGTGATTTAGCATTTGTACATCTGTCAGTCTGTCCAGTTCTATTTTTTATTTTTCTATATGAATAATTACGCTGTTTAGCAGCTGTGAAAAGAAGAATTGTTCAATTAACAGCTGGGCAATATCTCTCAATGACTTATGTATGCCTTTCTCACCCCCCCCCCTCCCCCCTCATATATAAATTATATTTGTCAAACTACGCTACGACTTTCATTTCTTGATCTATTTGCATGACGGTACTACTATCGCAATGTCTGGTAGCGCGTGGTTGTCAGACCATTTACGATGACACGCCCCTCTCTAACTGTCATTGGTTGCGCGAGTTGCGTAGTTTGTCTGGTTCAAGCATTCATGACATCACCCTGAAGAAGGCACAGTGATGCCCAAACGATGGTGGTTTACCCAATAACTGACTGGCATACTATTGGGATACTGTTACCACTATTGGGATACTGGTACCACTATTGGGATACTGTTACACTATTGGGATACTGGTACCACTATTGGGATACTGGTACCACTATTGGGATACTGGTACCACTATTGGGATACTGTTACCGCTATTGGGATACTGTTACCACTATTGGGATACTGTTACCACTATTGGGATACTGTTACCACTATTGGGATACTGTTACCACTATTGGGATACTGTTACCACTATTGGGATACTGTTACCACTATTGGGATACTGTTACCACTATTGGGATACTATTATTGACATTATTGGTATTTTGACTCGCCTCAGTTTGGGATACTGTTACCACTATTGGGATACTGTTACCGCTATTGGGATACTGTTACCACTATTGGGATACTGTTACCACTATTGGGATACTGTTACCACTATTGGGATACTGTTACCACTATTGGGATACTGTTACCACTATTGGGATACTGTTACCACTATTGGGATACTATTACCACTATTGGGATACTGGTACCACTATTGGGATACTGTTACCACTATTGGGATACTGTTACCACTATTGGGATACTGTTACCACTATTGGGATACTGGTACCACTATTGGGATACTGTTACCACTATTGGGATACTATTATTGACATTATTGGTATTTTGACTCGCCTCAGTTTGGGATACTGTTACCACTATTGGGATACTGTTACCGCTATTGGGATACTGTTACCACTATTGGGATACTATTACCACTATTGGGATACTGTTACCACTATTGGGATACTGTTACCACTATTGGGATACTGTTACCACTATTGGGATACTATTACCACTATTGGGATACTGGTACCACTATTGGGATACTGTTACCACTATTGGGATACTGTTACCACTATTGGGATACTATTACCACTATTGGGATACTGGTACCACTATTGGGATACTGGTACCACTATTGGGATACTGTTACCACTATTGGGATACTGTTACCACTATTGGGATACTGTTACCACTATTGGGATACTGTTACCACTATTGGGATACTGTTACCACTATTGGGATACTGTTACCACTATTGGGATACTGTTACCACTATTGGGATACTGTTACCACTATTGGGATACTGGTCCCACTATTGGGATACTGGTACCACTATTGGGATACTGTTACCACTATTGGGATACTGTTACCGCTATTGGGATACTGTTACCACTATTGGGATACTGTTACCACTATTGGGATACTGTTACCACTATTGGGATACTGTTACCACTATTGGGATACTGTTATTGACATTATTGGTATTTTGACTCGCCTCAGTTTGGGATACTGTTACCACTATTGGGATACTGTTACCACTATTGGGATACTATTATTGACATTATTGGTATTTTGACTCGCCTCAGTTTGGGATACTGTTACCACTATTGGGATACTGTTACCACTATTGGGATACTGTTACCACTATTGGGATACTGTTACCACTATTGGGATACTGTTACCACTATTGGGATACTGGTACCACTATTGGGATACTGTTACCACTATTGGGATACTGTTACCACTATTGGGATACTGTTACCACTATTGGGATACTGTTACCACTATTGGGATACTGTTACCACTATTGGGATACTGTTACCACTATTGGGATACTGGTACCACTATTGGGATACTGTTACCACTATTGGGATACTGTTACCACTATTGGGATACTGTTAACACTATTGGGATACTGTTAACACTATTGGGATACTGTTACCACTATTGGGATACTGGTACCACTATTGGGATACTGGTACCACTATTGGGATACTGTTACCACTATTGGGATACTGGTACCACTATTGGGATACTGTTACCACTATTGGGATACTGTTACCACTATTGGGATACTGTTACCACTATTGGGATACTGGTACCACTATTGGGATACTGTTACCACTATTGGGATACTGTTACCACTATTGGGATACTATTATTGACATTATTGGTATTTTGACTCGCCTCAGTTTGGGATACTGTTACCACTATTGGGATACTGTTACCACTATTGGGATACTGTTACCACTATTGGGATACTGGTACCACTATTGGGATACTGTTACCACTATTGGGATACTGTTACCACTATTGGGATACTGTTACCTCTATTGGGATACTATTATTGACATTATTGGTATTTTGACTCGCCTCAGTTTGGGATACTGTTACCACTATTGGGATACTGTTACCGCTATTGGGATACTGTTACCGCTATTGGGATACTGTTACCACTATTGGGATACTGTTACCACTATTGGGATACTGTTACCACTATTGGGATACTGGTACCACTATTGGGATACTATTATTGACATTATTGGTATTTTGACTCGCCTCAGTTTGGGATACTGGTCCCACTATTGGGATACTGTTACCGCTATTGGGATACTGTTACCACTATTGGGATACTGTTACCACTATTGGGATACTGTTACCACTATTGGGATACTGTTACCACTATTGGGATACTGTTACCACTATTGGGATACTGTTACCGCTATTGGGATACTGGTACCACTATTGGGATACTGTTACCACTATTGGGATACTGTTACCACTATTGGGATACTGTTACCACTATTGGGATACTGTTACCACTATTGGGATACTGTTACCACTATTGGGATACTATTATTGACATTATGGGTATTTTGACTCGCCTCAGTTTGGGATACTGTTACCACTATTGGGATACTGTTACCACTATTGGGATACTGTTACCACTATTGGGATACTGTTACCACTATTGGGATACTGTTACCACTATTGGGATACTGTTACCACTATTGGGATACTGGTACCACTATTGGGATACTATTATTGACTTTATGGGTATTTTGACTCGCCTCAGTTTGGGATACTATTACCACTATTGGGATACTGTTACCACTATTGGGATACTGGTACCACTATTGGGATACTGTTACCACTATTGGGATACTATTATTGACTTTATGGGTATTTTGACTCGCCTCAGTTTGCGCCCTCCCTTGTAAAACATCTACATACGGCTGTTTGGACCATTTGGTTACTTTTGATGTCGACGTTCACAGTATAAGTCAGTACCTGTAGTTGAGGGTGAAGACTTGAGCGTAGACCAGGGTGATTTTGGGGTTGAGGTGTCCTGTGTATGTGTCATCGAGTCCCAGTGAAGCTGAGCAGCCCACCTCTGGTCCGTCTGTTGGATGCAACACAGTGTGTCAGTCTGCTGGAAGACTGATGAGAGTGATGTTGATAGATAATGATCTGTGTATCAATATTTTCTTTCATTTCATTATGCAATGCTTGTAAATGCACCAACTAGCATCAGTGAATGTCTATGGGCCAGTTTCCCGGATATAGCTTAAGTCTAATCCTGGACTAAGAAGGTAGTTCAATGGAGATTCTTAATTGAGAATGCTTTTTAGTCTGCATCTAGGCTTAATCTGTGGCTCTCTGCCTTAGTCATCAACCTGGCTCTCTGCCTTACTCATCAACCTGGCTCTCTGCCTTACTCATCAACCTGGCTCTCTGCCTTACTCATCAACCTGGCTCTCTGCCTTAGTCATCAGCCTGGCTCTCAACCTTAGTCAATATCCTGGCTCTCTGCCTTTGTCATCAGCCTGGCTCTCTGCCTTTGTCATCAGCCTGGCTCTCTGCCTTTGTCATCAGCCTGGCTCTCTGCCTTTGTCATCAGCCTGGCTCTCTGCCTTTGTCATCAGCCTGGCTTTCAGCCTTAGTCAATATCCTGGCTCTCAGCCTTTGTCATCAGCCTGGATCTCTGCCTATCTCATCAGCCTGGCTCTCAACCTTAGTCAATATCCTGGCTCTCAGCCTTAGTCATCAGCCTGGCTCTCAGCCTTAGTCAATATCCTGGCTCTCAGCCTTAGTCAATATCCTGGCTCTCAGCCTTAGTCAATATCCTGGCTCTCAGCCTTACTCATCAACCTGGCTCTCTGCCTTACTCATCAACCTGGCTCTCTGCCTTAGTCATCAGCCTGGCTCTCTGCCTTACTCATCAACCTGGCTCTCTGCCTTAGTCATCAGCCTGGCTCTCTGCCTTACTCATCAACCTGGCTCTCTGCCTTAGTCATCAACCTGGCTCCTCAACCTGGCTCTCTGCCTTAGTCATCAACCTGGCTCTCTGCCTTAGTCATCAGCCTGGCTCTCTGCCTTACTCATCAACCTGGCTCTCTGCCTTAGTCATCAGCCTGGCTCTCTGCCTTACTCATCAACCTGGCTCTCTGCCTTACTCATCAACCTGGCTCTCTGCCTTACTCCTCAACCTGGCTTTCTGCCTTACTCCTCAACCTGGCTCTCAGCCTTACTCCTCAACCTGGCTTTCTGCCTTACTCCTCAACCTGGCTTTCTGCCTTACTCCTCAACCTGGCTCTCAGCCTTACTCCTCAACCTGGCTCTCTGCCTTACTCCTCAACCTGGCTTTCTGCCTTACTCCTCAACCTGGCTCTCTGCCTAGTCATCAGCCTGGATCTCAGCCTAGTCATCAGCCTGGCTCCTATCTCTTCCTCCTGGGCCTCACTGGCATTCAGCTTGCCTTCAAGAGCAGGCTGAGCCGGAGCTAAAGTTTCTCATGTGAGATAACAGACTGTTATAATCATAACTGGCACAGGATGTGTCCCATCCTATTCACCACATGGTGTCTGACCTGGGGGAGCCGGTGACCACCAGGTCGTCTAAGGAGGGGTGCACCGGCCCAGGTCGGAAAGGGAGCAGGCCAAAGCCCCCGTGCCGCTCAGTAGTGGGATCGCGCCCGTGAATAGACGCTGTCGTCCAGCCTGAGAAATACTGTGAGCTCATGGGTCACTGGTCAAAAGTAGTGCACTATATATAGGGAACAGGGTGCCGTTTGGGACAAGTCTAGGGTGTGCCGTTTGGGACTACAGACTCTACCTCTACGGTGCTGAAGAGGTGTGTGACCCTGTAGGATGTAAAGCATTATGAGACATAATAAAAAGCTCTACTTAAATAAACACTCTCACTTTATTATGTCAAAGTGTACAACGTGCTACAATGTTACGTTACAAACAGAATGATAAAGTCCTTCAAGTTGGTGGATTTGATACAACTAGACCTGTTCAGGCAGACGTTAGAGGGCCTTTTTACTGAAGAATGGCTTGGTTTCATATGTTCAGCCCTTTATAGACTTTATAGTCTTGAAAACCTAGGAATTTTGGCAAAGTTAACGTAATTTTTCAACCCTATGTGGAACATTACGTAATGTTTACAGGAAAAGAAGGGGACATGTTCAGACAAAACACGGAACTCTCTGCAATTAGATTCTCAGCTAGTGGTGCTCTGTAGTAAGAGAATGTGTACACATTTGGTTCAGTTGAGTGTATGTCCTGTCCTTGTAGGCTTGATTCCAGATGGATGATTCACTGCTGGGTAGGTCATTCTTTCCAATTTATCTGAATATTGCCTGAAGTGCAAACATAACAGGAGCTGAGCAAGGACACTACAGTTGAAAACAATTTATACTGAAAACGTGTTTAATCATGTAAAAGTAAACTAAACTCATGGATTTAGTGTGAACCTGTGGGCATGAGATAAGGCTATAACCACCAGATTTAGTCAGAAATCCAACATGGTAGCTATTAAAAGTCTGTCTGGCTAGGGTTATAAATCTCTGTATCATAATTATTTATTCATTTGCAGTCCATGAAATAACCAGGACATTATTTATTGACTTTTCAAGTAGGAATACAATTCAAATAACCATGAAATAAGGCATATGTGCTGTAGTCGAAATGATTGCAAACAATTTTATAATCACAGGACGGCGCCAGAGACCACACAGGAAGTCATGTGACGAAATCTGTGACGTCACGAATTTAACTCGAAATGCCCTAAAAATCCTCTGTTCTCTCGCCGGGCGCAGTGGCGTGCGCCTGTAATCCAAGTTGCTGGGAGGCTTAGGCTGGCGGATCGTTTGAGCTCAGGAGTTCTGAGCTCCAGTGGACTATGCCGATCGGGTGTCCGCACTAAGTTCGGTATCGATATGGTGCTCCTGGGGGAGCCCGGGACCACCAGGTCGTCTAAGGAGGGGTGCACCGGCCCAGGTCGGAAACGGAGCAGGCCAAAGCCCCCGTGCCGCTCAGTAGTGGGATCGCGCCTGTGAATAGACGCTGTAGTGCAGCCTGAGCAATACAGCGGGACCCAGTCTTTTTGAGATGTTAAATAGGGGGCAAAATATGTATTATTTCTTTCAAACTCGAAGAAATAATTTACTTTACGTGTGTAAAGTAAATGGAGCTGTGTGTGAAACGCTCCGTTTCGTTTCAGACCTGGTCCGGTGCAGCCCTCCTTAGACGGCCTTACGAATGTGACTAGTATAACTGTCATTGTTTTCTGTTTTTCAGCTCATTAAACTACTGAAATAAACGTTTTTAAACTACTGAAATAACGTTTTTTTAATGGAAAGACAGCGTTCACACGGACCTTTTCTACCGTATCTATATTGACTCCTACTGGAATAAAGGTTTAATAATCAGAATTACTTAACATGTCCAAAAGGGGGCGCTATTTGACCGTTGACCAGGTAAAGACTTCTATTTGTTGGTGTGGTGGATGATCGTCTTTCCTTCAAGCTCAACTCTGGACCTCGAAGCCAATTTTGCTGCTTTTCTACCCAATTGTTCCCCTCTAATCAGGGCCTGATTTAAACCTGGGACACCAGGTGGGTGCAATTAAGTATCCAAACCTCGTAGGGAGTTAAATATCACAACATGTTTTTTGATTGGTTATTGAACCATCCAAAGGTGATTTATAGCCCCTCCCCATGTGGACATTCAGATGCCCGGATGAAAGCCAGTAATTTACCGTAACGCTTTGGCGTTTGTTTGTTCTGTTATTTAAATATTTGTACCGAAATGCAAAGTAAATAAAGGTTTATTAAATAATAAGTTCCTGCCGACATTTTGAAAGGGTATGTCCCACATTAATCCACATAGTTTTTAAACAATTATTATCTCTTTGTTTAATCTTTCCACATTTGTGTACTCTGTACAAATACATTCAACATCATCGTAGTCTACCATTCGAATTGTCATAACTTCCATAAGAGTTGGGCTTATAGCTCAATAGACCATTTAATGACTTGCCTAGTTAAATCATGGTTAAATAAATAAAAAAATAATGTATTTTTATCGAAGAAATATATCACAGTATTATTATAACTGCTTTACATTGTATGGATGATAAACTCACCAAAGCAACCACCAATTACTGTTTTCACTTATGTTGAAGCTAGAGTAAAACTCATCCATAGGCCAAGAAAGGCTTAATATGCCTTAGTTAATCCTTTAGTTCCACCTCCCACACATGCGGTGACCTCACCTGCTTTAAATGATGTGTCTAGAGACAATATTTCTCTCATCGTCACTCAATGCATAGGTTTACCTCCACTGTATTCACATCCTACCATACCTTGGTCTGTACATTATGCCTTGAATATATTCTACCGTGCCCAGAAATCTGCTCCTTTGACTTTCTGTTCCGAACGCGCTAGGCGACCAGTTCTTTTAGCCGTACCCTTATCCTACTCTTCCTCTGTTCCTCTGGTGATGTAGAGGTTAACCCAGGCCCTGCAGCTCTACTCCCATTCCCCAGGCGCTCTCATTTGTTGACTTCTGTAACCGTAAAAGCCTTGGTTTCATGCATGTTAACATTAGAAGCCTCCTCCCTAAGTTTGTTTTATCCACTGCTTTAGCACACTCTGCCAACCGAATGTCCTAGCCGTGTCTGAATCCTGGTTTAGGAAGACCACCAAAAACCCTGAAATTTCCATCCCTAACTATAACATTTTCCGACAAAATAGAACTGCCAAAGGGGGAGGAGTTGCAATCTACTGCAGAGATAGCCTGCAGAGTTCTGTCTTACTATCCAAAAATGAGTTATACTCTATCTTCATTAGGAAGTTGTGTAAATGGCAGTTGTTTGGTTAAAAAAAGGCATCAGAGATTAAACAATGCCAATATGGCGATTTACAGTTAGCTGGTGTTCATGGTCCATGCTATCCGGTATACTTGGGACGTCCATACCCCACTAAAGTTGAAATTGAAAATGGTTAATTAAGGTAAAAGGTTATGGTTAGGGTTAAGTTATGGTTAGGGTAAGTTATGGTTAGGCTAAGTTATGGTTAGGGTAAGTTATGGTTAGGGTTAAGTTATGGTTAGGGTAAGTTATATTTAGGGTTAAGTTATATTTAGGGTTAAGTTATGGTTAGGGTAAGTTATGGTTAGGCTAAGTTATGGTTAGGCTAAGTTATGGTTAGGGTTAAGTTATGGTTAGGGTAAGTTATGGTTAGGGTAAGTTATGGTTAGGGTAAGTTATGGTTAGGGTAAGTTATGGTTAGGGTTAAGTTATGGTTAGGGTAAGTTATGGTTAGGGTAAGTTATGGTTAGGGTAAGTTATGGTTATGGTTAAGTTATGGTTAGGGTTAAGTTATGGTTAGGGTAAGTTATGGTTAGGGTTAAGTTATGGTTAGGGTAAGTTATGGTTAGGGTTAAGTTATGGTTAGGGTAAGTTATGTTTAGGGTTCAGTTATGGGTTAGGGTTAGCGCATACTATAACTTCAAAATGGTGGACACATTATGAAGAGCAGGTTACATGTTGCCATGTGTACTAGACTAAAGGACAGTAGAACATACAGTATTTCATGGTGTAGCTTTCTGATGAAATACACAGTACCAGCAAGCTCAAAAAAGATGAAACACACACACACACACACACACACACACACACACACACACACACATTCCAGTATTTACCAATGTAGTCTGTACTCTGATCATAGAAACGGTACATTTTGAAATGTACAAATATCTGAAATTTGCCCCCAAAAATTTCCTGACTTAAGTATCTACATGGCTTCCAGTTGGTTACCTTACACATCGCCCATTACAGTAAAGCAGAGAGGAGTTTTTTTTTGGGGGGGAAGGGATGTGGGGAGCACCACTAATTCTTCTCATACATACCTGGATGGTTTACTGGGTCTCATCTCCAAAACTGGCAACCTATTCCCTACATAGTGCACTACTTTTGACCGAGGTTCATAGGGTCCATAGGGGCACTATAAATGGAAAATAGGGTGTTGTTTGTAATGCATGCTAGGTCTCACCCCCCTTGTGACTATTCCCCTACAGCTGGTGAAGTGGCTGCTGAGATAGGAGTTGTGTAGGCCTGTGGAAACTCCAAGGTTCACCACCTTGTGACTATCACCCTACAGCTGGTGAAGTGGCTGCTGAGCTAGGAGTCGAGTCGGCTGGAGGAAACCCCAAAGCTATGTGCAAATGTGTGAAGACCCAGTCATCCATGGTAAGTGTGTGTCTAAACTACACTGTGCTCGATGCTCTGACCCAGTCATTCATGGGGAGTGTGTGTCTAAACTACACTGTACTCGATGCTCTGACCCAGTCATTCATGGGGAGTGTGTGTCTAAACTACACTGTACTCGATGCTCTGACCCAGTCATTCATGGTAAGTGTGTGTCTAAACTACACTGTGCTCGATGCTCTGACCCAGTCATTCATGGGGAGTGTGTGTCTAAACTACACTGTGCTCGATGCTCTGACCCAGTCATTCATGGGGAGTGTGTGTCTAAACTACACTGTGCTCGATGCTCTGACCCAGTCATTCATGGGGAGTGTGTGTCTAAACTACACTGTGCTCGATGCTCTGACCCAGTCATTCATGGTAAGTGTGTGTCTAAACTACACTGTGCTCGATGCTCTGACCCAGTCATTCATGGGGAGTGTGTGTCTAAACTACACTGTACTCAATGCTCTGACCCAGTCATTCATGGGGAGTGTGTGTCTAAACTACACTGTGCTCGATGCTCTGACCCAGTCATTCATGGGGAGTGTATGTCTAAACTACACTGTGCTCGATGCTCTGACCCAGTCATTCATAGGGAGTGTGTGTCTAAACTACACTGTGCTCGATGCTCTGACCCAGTCATTCATGGGGAGTGTGTGTCTAAACTACACTGTGCTCGATGCTCTGACCCAGTCATTCATGGGGAGTGTGTGTCTAAACTACACTGTGCTCGATGCTCTGACCCAGTCATTCATGGTAAGTGTGTGTCTAAACTACACTGTGCTCGATGCTCTGACCCAGTCATTCATGGGGAGTGTGTGTTTAAACTACACTGTGCTCGATGCTCTGACCCAGTCATTCATGGGGAGTGTGTGTCTAAACTACACTGTGCTCAATGCTCTGACCCAGTCATTCATGGGGAGTGTGTGTCTAAACTACACTGTACTCAATGCTCTGACCCAGTCATTCATGGGGAGTGTGTGTCTAAACTACACTGTGCTCGATGCTCTGACCCAGTCATTCATGGGGAGTGTGTGTCTAAACTACACTGTGCTCGATGCTCTGACCCAGTCATTCATGGGGAGTGTGAGTCTAAACTACACTGTGCTCGATGCTCTGACCCAGTCATTCATGGGGAGTGTGTGTCTAAACTACACTGTGCTCGATGCTCTGACCCAGTCATTCATGGGGAGTGTGTGTCTAAACTACACTGTGCTCGATGCTCTAACCCAGTCATTCATGGGGAGTGTGTGTCTTAACTACACTGTGCTCGATGCTCTGACCCAGTCATTCATGGTAAGTGTGTGTCTAAACTACACTGTGCTCGATGCTCTGACCAAGTCATTCATGGGGAGTGTGTGTCTAAACTACACTGTGCTCGATGCTCTGACCCAGTCATTCATGGGGAGTGTGTGTCTAAACTACACTGTGCTCGATGCTCTGTTAGCAGGAAAACAAATGCCCATCCTCCTCCTTCTTAAAGCCAGTATGTGTTTGGCTGCTGTCAGATCTGTGTTTGGCTTGAAACGCCCACGGTGGAGTGTACAAAACAGATCTGGGACCAGGATAAATATTTGTATCTAATATGGAACAATTAGATTTCCTCAAATTCCTGGTCAATTTAATTGCTGTTATTGCCATTTCATATGAAACTGTGTTTGAATGTCACAGGAGGTTGGTGGCACCAATAATTGGGGAGGATGGGGCTCGTGGTAATGGCTGGAGTGGAATCTGTGGAATGGTATCAAACAACATGGTTTCCATGGTTTCCGTGTGTTTGATGCCGTTCCATTCGCTCCGTTCCAGCCATTATTATGAGCCGTCCTCCCCTCAGCAGCCTCCACTGGTAAGTGTCTCATTCTAGCGTTCTACCTTCTAATATTCCAGACAGGCTAATATCAGTCCATTTACTGATAATATGATGTATCCCCCTTGTAAACAGAAGAATGGACTTCCTGTGGTGGTTTGCTTGGTAGTAGATATGCCCCTATAGGTGCAAACTTTCCAAGGGTCATGTGACTTCCAGTCTGGCATCAATAACCCAGTTTATTTTTATATATATATATATATTTTTTTTTTTATACCAGAAACCACAACAGACGCTGGCTGATAATTAGGCAGACACAGTGTGTGTGTGTGTGTGTGTGTGTGTGTGTGTGTGTGTGTGTGTGTGTGTGTGTGTGTGTGTGTGTGTGTGTGTGTGTGTGTGTGAGAGACAGAGAGAGAGAGAGAGGAGGAAGGAAGGAAGGAAGGAAGAGAGAGAGAGAGGTATAGCGAGAGAGAGAGAGAGGTATAGCGAGAGAGAGGTATAGCGAGAGAGAGAGGTATAGCGAGAGAGAGAGAGAGAGAGGTATAGCGAGAGAGAGAGAGAGAGAGAAAGAGAGAGGTATAGCGAGAGAGAGAGAGAGGTGCATATATATATAGAGAGGTAGAGAGAGAGGTATATAGAGAGAGAGGTATATATATATAGAGAGAGAGGTAGAGTGAGAGAGAGAGAGAGAGGTATATATAGAGAGAGGTAGAGAGAGGGCGTGAGAATAGAGAGAGTGAGAGAGAGAAGTTCTTTCTCATTAAGCGACCAACCAGGTTCAGCTTAGCACACACTGTCTGAACGCACACACAGAGCGACAGCTTAGCACACTCTGTCTGAACACACACACACACACACAAATAAAAAGCAGAAGTGGTGAGAGGCACAGGGTTTGGGGCAACGTGGTTGGCTATGGCTCACGGCTCTGACAGCGATGACTCCAGTTACACCAAGTCTCCTTCGCCAGCGGGCAGCAGGCGGGTAAGGACATCTCTTTTGACTATTTATTACCTTCTCTCTCTCTCTTTCTAGCCTTTATTTAGTTATGAAGTGTTGTCATCGGGACGTGGGGTATTATAGTCAGGTATAGTCAGTAACGTATTGTTGAAGAGTAGTAAATCATCACAATCGTACTCTGTCGTTATGCTCTGTATGCGGTCATCACTCGTCTTGTCTTTACTCTGGCCACTTTCAACTGTCATCTCTCAATGGCTCGTTGAGTGACATGCTTCGCGGGTCTGGATGATCAGTTTACGACTGGGCATTCAGGACGTCTTTCTTCCGTTAGTATTTTGCTTTCGGTGGAAATGTAGAATTACACAGAAAATTTAGAATCATGTACAAACGTAGAATCATGCTGAAATGTAGATACGTGCATGACAACAATGAGGAGTTTCCTTGACGACAGTTGTTTGAAAATTCCGGTGTGTTCTGGGAATCAAGGCCGTTCGATGAAAGGATGAGCTGATAGACTTAACATTGCAATATTGCATCGTTGGGTTGGGTCGGGTCGGGGTGGTCTCAGATCACGCCTGGTTTCATGTCCTGAATACTTCAGTTGTCATGGTATCAGAATAACTCAGCTATGTAGAAATGCCGCGTCAGTCAAGTCATGCACCAAAGAGATGTCTCATCCTCGAACTGTCTAAACATTGTTATACATGTTCAATCTACAAGATCTACTGTATACTAGAATGAAACCTAATATTCCACCCATTAGTGTTAGTTAGTTAGTTAGTTAGTTAGTTAGTTAGTTAGTTAGTTAGGGTGAGCAACAGTTAGTGTTCTGTCAGGAAGATGACTTGCCCCGTGTCTCTCCCCAGGGCTCCTCAGACAACATAAAGAAAGTAATGAGAAGAGAGAAGAACCGTATCGCTGCCCAGAAGAGCAGGATGAGACAGACCCAGAAGGCAGACAGTCTACACCTGGTGAGGACGACTACCCACAATGCAATACACTGAGGCGTGCTCCATGTCTGGCTATGAGTTAGGACGACCACCCACAATGCAATACACTGAGGCGTGCACCATGTCTGGCTATGAGTTAGGACGACTACCCACAATGCAATACACTGAGGCGTGCACCATGTCTGGCTATGAGTTAGGACGACTACCCACAATGCAATACACTGAGGTGTGCACCATGTCTGGCTATGAGTTAGGACGACTACCCACAATGCAATACACTGAGGCGTGCACCATGTCTGGCTATGAGTTAGGACGACTACCCACAATGCAATACACTGAGGCGTGCACCATGTCTGGCTATGAGTTAGGACGACTACCCACAATGCAATACACTGAGGCGTGCACCATGTCTGGCTATGAGTTAGGACGACTACCCACAATGCAATACACTGAGGCGTGCACCATGTCTGGTTATGAGTTAGGACGACTACCCACAATGCAATACACTGAGGCGTGCACCATGTCTGGCTATGAGTTAGGATGATTATCCACAATGCAATCCACCAGGCCAAATGTGTGGCACCATATCCAAGTACGACTGGACTTGTCAAACTAGCAGTGAGTTGGTTTTGTGGCCTGAATGAAATAAATACAGACTCCACACATGCAGTGTTCCCAAATCCGGCATGGTGAAGTTGCAAACTTTGGCAGGTCACCCCAAAAGCCGATTTATAACCTCTAAAAGTCTAGCCTGGTCCCAGATCTGTTGTCTCCTCCTATAGCCTGGTCCCAGATCTGTTGTCTCATTCTATAGCCTGGTCCCAGATCTGTTGTCTCCTCCTATAGCCTGGTCCCAGATCTGTTGTCTCCTTCTATAGCCTGGTCCCAGATCTGTTGTCTCATTCTATAGCCTGGTCCCAGATCTGTTGTCTCCTCCTATAGCCTGGTCCCAGATCTGTTGTCTCCTTCTATAGCCTGGTCCCAGATCTGTTGTCTCCTTCTATAGCCTGGTCCCAGATCTGTTGTCTCCTCCTATAGCCTGGTCCCAGATCTGTTGTCTCATTCTATAGCCTGGTCCCAGATCTGTTGTCTCCTTCTATAGCCTGGTCCCAGATCTGTTGTCTCCTCCTATAGCCTGGTCCCAGATCTGTTGTCTCCTTCTATAGCCTGGTCCCAGATCTGTTGTCTCCTTCTATAGCCTGGTCCCAGATCTATTGTCTCCTTCTATAGCCTGGTCCCTGATCTGTTGTCTCCTTCTATAGCCTGGTCCCAGATCAGTTGTCTCCTCCTATAGCCTGGTCCCAGATCTGTTGTCTCCTTCTATAGCCTGGTCCCTGATCTGTTGTCTCCTTCTATAGCCTGGTCCCAGATCTGTTGTCTCCTTCTATAGCCTGGTCCCAGATCTGTTGCCAACTCCATTGCTCATTGTCAAGCCAAGCAAGGACTGGGCGTGATAGCACAAACAGACTGGCATTCAGGCTACTACGGGCCTTATAGCACAAACAGACTGGCACTCAGGCTACTACGGGCCTTATAGCACAAACAGACTGGCACTCAGGCTACTAAGGGCATGATAGCACAAACAGACTGGCACTCAGGCTACCACAAGTCAGTAACAGGCTGGTTATGTAGTAATCAGACACCCAGACTGATGATTGATTTACTGATGATTGATTTATTAGGTCAGGGGGAACTCAGCAAAGCTTTATTTTCAAGTCCTTCAAATCCCAGGGACCATTTCCCCAGTGATCCACTATGATAAGGTTATAAAGAAAAGGCTGTGTTGTTTCAAATCTGTGTTGGTCTGTGTTGGTCGGTGTTGGTCGGTGTTGGTCGGTGTTGGTCTGTGTTGGTTGGTGTTGGTCGGTGTTGGTCTGTGTTGGTCGGTGTTGGTCTGTGTTGGTCGGTGTTGGTCAGTGTTGGTCGGTGTTAGTCTGTGTTGGTCGATGCTGGTCTGTGTTGGTCAGTGTTGGTCGGTGTTGGTCGGTGTTGGTCAGTGTTGGTCTGTGTTGGTCTGTGTTGGTTGGTGTTGGTCGGTGTTGGTCTGTGTTGGTCGGTGTTGGTCTGTGTTGGTTGGTGTTGGTCTGTGTTGGTCGGTGTTGGTCTGTGTTGGTCGGTGTTGGTCTGTGTTGGTTGTTGTTGGTCAGTGTTGGTCGGTGTTGGTCTGTGTTGGTCGATGCTGGTCTGTGTTGGTTGATGTTGGTCGGTGTTGGTCTGTGTTTGTCAGTGTTGGTCGATGCTGGTCTGTATTGGTTGATGTTGGTCAGTGTTGGTCGATGCTGGTCTGTGTTGGTCAGTGTTGGTCTGTGTTGGTTGTTGTTGGTCAGTGTTGGTCGGTGTTGGTCTGTGTTGGTCGATGCTGGTCTGTGTTGGTTGATGTTGGTCGGTGTTGGTCTGTGTTTGTCAGTGTTGGTCGATGCTGGTCTGTATTGGTTGATGTTGGTCAGTGTTGGTCGGTGTTGGTCGGTGTTGGTCTGTGTTGGTTGGTGTTGGTCAGTGTTGGTCTGTGTTGGTTGATGTTGGTCTGTGTTGGTCTGTGTTGGTCGGTATTGGTCAGTGTTGGTCTGTGTTGGTTGATGTTGGTCGGTGTTGGTCTGTGTTTGTCAGTGTTGGTCGATGCTGGTCTGTATTGGTTGATGTTGGTCAGTGTTGGTCGGTGTTGGTCGGTGTTGGTCTGTGTTGGTTGGTGTTGGTCAGTGTTGGTCTGTGTTGGTTGATGTTGGTCTGTGTTGGTCTGTGTTGGTCGGTATTGGTCAGTGTTGGTCTGTGTTGGTTGGTGTTGGTCAGTGTTGGTCTGTGTTGGTTGATGTTGGTCTGTGCTGGTCTGTGTTGGTTGGTGTTGGTCAGTGTTGGTCTGTGTTGGTCAATGCTGGTCTGTGTTGGTTGATGTTGGTCGGTATTGGTCTGTGTTTGTCAGTGTTGGTCGATGCTGGTCTGTGTTGGTTGATGTTGGTCTGTGTTGGTCAGTGTTGGTCGATGCTGGTCTGTGTTGGTTGATGTTGGTCAGTGTTGGTCGGTGTTGGTCTGTGTTGGTTGGTGTTGGTCGGTGTTGGTCTGTGTTTGTCAGTGTTGGTCGATGCTGGTCTGTGTTGGTTGATGTTGGTCTGTGTTGGTCAGTGTTGGTCGATGCTGGTCTGTGTTGGTTGGTGTTGGTCAGTGTTGGTCTGTGTTGGTCAATGCTGGTCTGTGTTGGTTGATGTTGGTCGGTATTGGTCTGTGTTTGTCAGTGTTGGTCGATGCTGGTCTGTGTTGGTTGATGTTGGTCTGTGTTGGTCAGTGTTGGTCGGTGTTGGTCTGTGTTGGTTGGTGTTGGTCGGTGTTGGTCTGTGTTGGTCGGTGTTGGTCGGTGTTGGTCTGTGTTGGTTGGTGTTGGTCAGTGTTGGTCTGTGTTGGTTGATGTTGGTCTGTGTTGGTCGGTGTTGGTCTGTGTTGGTCGGTGTTGATCTGTGTTGGTCGGTGTTGGTCGCTGTTGGTCTGTGTTGGTCGGTGTTGGTCTGTATTGGTCTGTGTTGGTCGGTGTTGGTTGGTGTTGGTCTGTGTTGGTCGGTGTTGGTCTGTGTTGGTCGGTGTTGGTCTGTGTTGGTTGGTGTTGGTCTGTGTTGATCTGTGTTCGTTGGTGTTGGTTGATGTTGGTCTGTATTGGTTGGTGTTGTTTAATGTTGGTCTGTGTTGGTCGGTGTTGGTTGATGTTGGTCTGTGTTGATCTGTGTTGGTTGATGTTGATCTGTGTTGGTTGATGTTGATCTGCATTGGTTGGTGTTGGTCAGTGTTGGTCGGTGTTGGTTGGTGTTGGTCAGTGTTGGTCTGTGTTGGTTGGTGTTGGTCAGTGTTGGTTGATGTTAATCTGTGTTGGTCAATGTTGGTCAGTATGAGATGATATTGCCAAAGCGCTGATGGACCATGTGGTGATGTGTCATCATGGCTTCTGTTGGGCTCATCACTTAGGGTTCATCCCAAATGGCACCATATTCCCTATATAGTGACCTACTTCTAACTGTGATACCTATGAGCCCTGGTGCACTAAATAGAGAATAGGGTGCATTTGGGATACAAACGTGGCCATATCTCTGCCTGTGTGGGATTGCTGCTGTACTGAGTATTCATTATCACCCGTGGGCGTCAGAAACCCACTGACCAGCACTAATGATCATTACACTGAATGTTAATATCAGTTGGTAATAAATAGCACCCTATTCCCTACAGAGTGCACTACTTTATACCAGGGCTCTGGTCAAAAATAGTGCACTTCATAGAGGAATACTGTGTTATTTGGGATGCACGGTAGCAGCAGTAATACAGCAACACGTGACTGGAGATATTTCAGGTAATAGTCAAAGTGAAAAGCACACAATCACTTTCATTTCAACGTCTCTATCTGTTCATTGACTGGCGAGCTTTTAGTCATTGACTTTCACTTCTGTTGCTTGGCAGAGTCTAGTAAAGAACACCTATTTCCTGTTTGTAGAAGCTACAAATACATTTTAGTCTTAGCGGTTAGTGTTGCTGAAGAGAGTAGAGTTTATTAATGGGGACACCATGCAGTTCTGCTGAGGATGCTATCTTCATAAGGTCTGTGGTGTCAAAATGAAAATCAATGTATTTAGAGCTGCTAGAAGACATCTCAAACTCTAGAGAAAATATATTTATTTAAATATTTAATAGAATGCCGGTAGGACATTGTTTTTGTTTTTCTCCAGTTGTTTTAGAAAGACAATTTTGTTCATCTACAACAATGCAACATTGTATTTTTGTTCTCTGTTGTCTTTTTCCTCTGAGGTCCTCAGGTACATGTGGAGATGTTCCATTACAGTGTGGGCCTGCACAGGGCCAGATGATCAGGCTGTCAGACATGAGCTCTGCGTGTTCGTGGGATGATGATGGCCTTTTAGAGATGTCGGGAAACAAAACAAGTTAGACAGAAAAGGCCAGGGTTAGAGGAGGGAAGATAGAGAGTGTTGCGCAGTGTGGCCTTCCTGTCAGAGACAGGCCGGGGTAAACCCCAGAGCTCACGTCACTTAAGGCCAACAACCCACTGACACGGGTCCTTTACCAGAAATGACAGCCGTTCTCTCCCCTCCTACCCACGGTTTACTACTAAACCTCATTTACACAGGAGAGAGAGAGAGCGAGAGAGACTACTACTCAGGAAACAGGAAACGTGTCACAGTCAGGGAAAATTCAACTTCCTGTTTGTCAAACGAGTTGACAAAACCGATAAAACCACAAAATATGCTTAGCCTAACACGCTCTGCAAGGAGGCCTCTGCTGAGCCATCATTGGTCCATCCTCCCTAATATGCTCTGTGAGGAAGCCTGTGCTGAGCCATCATTGGTCCATCCTCCCTAATATGCTCTGTGAGGAAGCCTGTGCTGAGCCATCATTGGTCCATCCTCCCCAATATGCTCTGTGAGGAAGCCTGTGCTGAGCCATCATTGGTCCATCCTCCCTAATATGCTCTGTGAGGAAGCCTGTGCTGAGCCATCATTGGTCCATCCTCCCTAATATGCTCTGTGAGGAAGCCTGTGCTGAGCCATCATTCGTCCATCCTCCCTAATATGCTCTGTGAGGAAGACTGAGCTGAGCCATCATTGGTCCATCCTCCCCAATACGCTCTGTGAGGAAGCCTGTGCTGAGCCCTCATTGGTCCATCCTCCCTAATACGCTCTGTGAGGAAGCCTGTGCTGAGCCATCATTGGTCCATCTTCCCCAATACGCTCTGTGAGGAAGCCTGTGCTGAGCCATCATTGGTCCATCCTCCCTAATATGCTCTGTGAGGAAGCCTGTGCTGAGCCATTCATTGGTCCATCCTCCGTAATACGCTCTGTGAGGAAGCCTGAGCTGAGCCATCATTGGTCCATCCTCCCTAATACGCTTTGTGAGGAAGCCTGTGCTGAGCCATTCATTGGTCCATCCTCCGTAATACGCTCTGTGAGGAAGCCTGAGCTGAGCCATCATTGGTCCATCCTCTCTAATACGCTCTGTGAGGAAGCCTGTGCTGAGCCATCATTGGTCCATCCTCCCTAATACGCTCTGTGAGGAAGCCTGTGCTGAGCCATCATTGGTCCATCCTCCCCAATACGCTCTGTGAGGAAGCCTGTGCTGAGCCCTCATTGGTCCATCCTCCCCAATATGCTCTGTGAGGAAGCCTGAGCTGAGCCATCATTGGTCCATCCTCCCCAATACGCTCTGTGAGGAAGCCTGTGCTGAGCCATCATTGGTCCATCCTCCCCAATACGCTCTGTGAGGAAGCCTGTGCTGAGCCATCATTGGTCCATCCTCCCCAATACGCTCTGTGAGGAAGCCTGTGCTGAGCCCTCATTGGTCCATCCTCCCTAATACGCTCTGCGAGGAAGCCTGTGCTGAGCCATTCATTGGTCCATCCTCCCCAATACGCTCTGTGAGGAAGCCTGTGCTGAGCCCTCATTGGTCCATCCTCCCTAATACGCTCTGCGAGGAAGCCTGTGCTGAGCCATTCATTGGTCCATCCTCCCTAATACGCTTTGTGATGAAGCCTGTGCTGAGCCCTCATTGGTCCATCCTCCCCAATACGCTCTGTGAGGAAGCCTGTGCTGAGCCATCATTGGTCCATCCTCCCCAATACGCTCTGTGAGGAAGCCTGTGCTGAGCCATTCATTGGTCCATCCTCCCCAATACGCTCTGCGAGGAAGCCTGTGCTGAGCCATCATTGGTCCATCCTCCCCAATATGCTCTGTGAGGAAGCCTGAGCTGAGCCCTCATTGGTCCATCCTCCCCAATACGCTCTGTGAGGAAGCCTGTGCTGAGCCATTCATTGGTCCATCCTCCCCAATATGCTCTGTGAGGAAGCCTGTGCTGAGCCCTCATTGGTCCATCCTCCCCAATACGCTCTGTGAGGAAGCCTGTGCTGAGCCATCATTGGTCCATCCTCCCTAATACGCTCTGTGAGGAAGCCTGTGCTGAGCCCTCATTGGTCCATCCTCCCTAATACGCTCTGTGAGGAAGCCTGAGCTGGTGAATAAGCCGTCTCTCAGAACTAGACCAGGTGGTTTACATAGAATAATGACTGGATCTAACAGCCACCACCACAGCACCACCCACATACTGGGTTTTCACAAAGGTCATTGACTCTGAAACCTGATCTGATAATGGAGTTCAGAAGAACGTCTTTCTGCACAAAAAAAAAAAAAGATGTGAAGATTATTTGAACGAACAAATGAACGACAGCAGCAGGGGGGGGGGTGGATTTTTCTTTTGAATTATTTTTCCCACCAAAGCTGAAGTTAGAGAGACGGATGATGACTTGTTGGCCTGAGTTGTAACCCGGGTAACCCATGGTCGAACCATACAGGTCATTGGTATTCAGCATAGCAGAGCCACAAAACAGTTGCATTGTGTACTTTCACTGTACAGAGAAGTATTCATACTGCAATTTCAGTTGCGGCCATTTGATTATGAGGTCATTAGCTTCATTCATTTATTGATTCAAGTTTGACTGATTCCAAAGAAGAAATGGGCCTTCACTGAGTCTAGTTCCTGCTGCAGCTTGCTCTTTGGGGTCTAGGCTGGGTTACTGTAAAGCAGGCTGAGTTACTGTAAAGCAGGCTGTGTTACTGTAAATCAGGTGAGTTACTGTAAAGCAGGCTGAGTTACTGTAAAGCAGGCTGAGTTACTGTAAAGCAGGCTGTGTTACTGTAAATCAGGCTGAGTTACTGTAAAGCAAGCTGAGTTACTGTAAAACAGGCTGGGTTACTGTAAAGCAGGCTGAGTTACTGTAAAGCAAGCTGAGTTACTGTAAATCAGTCTGGGTTACTGTAAATCAGGCTGTGTTACTGTAAAACAGGCTGGGTTACTGTAAATCAGGCTGTGTTACTGTAAATCAGGCTGAGTTACTGTTAAGCAAGCTGAGTTACTGTAAAACAGGCTGGGTTACTGTAAAGCAGGCTGAGTTACTGTAAAGCAGGCTGTGTTACTGTAAATCAGGCTGAGTTACTGTAAAGCAAGCTGAGTTACTGTAAAGCAGGCTGTGTTACTGTAAATCAGGCTGAGTTACTGTAAAGCAAGCTGAGTTACTGTTAAGCAAGCTGAGTTACTGTAAAACAGGCTGGGTTACTGTAAAACAGGCTGGGTTACTGTAAAGCACTTTGTAATATCTAGTGATGTAAAAGGGCCTTTATTCATACATTTCATTGACTGATTGGTTCCTGTTGCTTCAGGAGAGTGAGAACCTGGAGAAGGAGAACGCGGCTCTGAGGAAGGAGGTGAAGAAACTCAAAGAAGAGGCCAAGTATCTCTCCTCTGTCCTGTCTACCCATGAGCCTCTCTGCACTGGCCTGCCCCCCCAGATGACCCCTGACCTCATCTACTCCCCCCATCATCACTCCGTCTCCCCCCACCATCACGGGAGCAATGTCTTCCACCACCAGCACAGCATCGCTGTGTCGCACTTCCAGCACTGATCACCACTAACCACCAGGGGGTGCTGAAGAGAAGCGGGAGAGGTTTACTGACCTTGGTATAGTGGGTGAAGAGAGCCACTTGAACTAGCCTCGCTAAACCAGGTCAGTCTGGTTTCAAGAGGCTACACTTGAACAGGATGAAGTTAATGAATGGTTTCTTTGTTTCAACGGGAACAAGCAGCACTCATGAATGATGTCTTTGCATCAGATCAACAATTTTCTGATATTAAAAGATGACAAAGGCTGCGTTTACACAGGCAGCCAAATTCTGATCTTTTGCCCAATTATTGGTCAAAATGTCTGATTGGTCAAAAAAAGAATAAATGACAAAAGATCAGAATTGTGTAAAGGCACATAGATGGTAATTTCAAATGTATGACTCGACCATAGAATCAATACCTTGACTATACCAATAGTCAACATCTACAGGACATAAAACCAGCATGATTGAATGATTTTTTATTGTACTATTGACATTTATACAACATTGAAATGATTCCGTGTTTACTTTTCAAGTAATTTATATAGGCCTATTACAACGCTTTGCCGCTAGGACTGGGATGATACTAGTATCGCGATACTTGTTAGAAGGTTTAGTACCAGGCTATATCACAACATATGTTCCATACAGAAAGTTTAGTACCAGGCTATATCACAACATATGTTCCATACAGCAGGTTTAATACCAGGCTATATCACAACATAAATTCCATACAGAAGGTTTAGTACCAGGCTATATCACAACATATATTCCATACAGAAGGTTTAGTACCAGGCTATATCACAACATATGTTCCATACAGAAGGTTTAGTACCAGGCTATATCACAACATATATTCCATACAGCAGGTTTAGGACCAGGCTATATCACAACATATATTCCATACAGCAGGTTTAGTACCAGGCTATATCACAACATATATTCCATACAGCAGGTTTAATACCAGGCTATATCACAACATATATTCCATACAGCAGGTTTAGGACCAGGCTATATCACAACATATATTCCATACAGCAGGTTTAGTACCAGGCTATATCACAACATATATTCCATACAGCAGGTTTAGTACCAGGCTATATCACAACATATATTCCATACAGCAGGTTTAGTACCAGGCTATATCACACAATATTTTACATACAGCAGATTTAGTACCAGGCTATATCACAACATATGTTCCATACAGAAGGTTTAGTACCAGGCTATATCACAACATATATTCCATACAGCAGGTTTAGGACCAGGCTATATCACAACATATATTCCATACAGCAGGTTTAGTACCAGGCTATATCACAACATATATTCCATACAGCAGGTTTAGTACCAGGCTATATCACAACATATATTCCATACAGCAGGTTTAGGACCAGGCTATATCACACAATATTTTACATACAGCAGATTTTCAAAGGACCAAAGAATCTGATCTGGTTCGTGTTTTCCTTTTTTTGCCATAGAAACAAATATCGCAATACTGGTATCATCCCAGCCTTTAGTTGTTTTGTGTGTATTTCTCATGTTCACGACTACCACTATTGCATATGACTGATTGGAGCATTGAAAAATAGCTTGGATTACTCAATATTGTGTACATTATTTTACTATTTTCTCACAAAACAGCTGCTTTTCTAGTCTGATTTGAATACATGTACATTCTGCCTAAAGTGAAACAGTTTGAAAATAACTTTGTTAACTCAAGAGTCTACGTTCGAATCATCTTGAATTTGTTTTTTTTTAAACTATTATTTAATGGTCACAAGGTGGAGTCATGTACCTATAAGTAATTAAGGGTAAGCCTTGTTACGGAACAGTATGCATTGTATGCTCTGATATAAGTGATTATCTTATAGACTGGTACTGAGACAGGACATAATAAAGGTGAAATAAATAAATCAAATACAGGTTTAGTTTACCATCAGTAGTATAGTGCTTGTACTTTTTAAATGAATTTCTTTGAATGTTGTATTGAATTTTTTTTTAATGCTGTCTTACTGTACATTTAAAAATAAAGATTGTTTTGAAATGCAAAATAGTGAATTTTTGGGTGGAAGCAGTTTTTTCCGACCCTGAGCAAACATCAGGTCTGCGAAGGGCAAACATGAACATTGTGAAAATTCTGTGCAACTTCCAGCGTGCCTTTATTGTGAACACTGAGGATGTACCTGCTTTAAGTTAGTTTTACTGTGAACACTGAGGCTGTACCTGCTTTAAGTTACAGTTTTACTGTGAACACTGAGGCTGTACCCGCTTTAAGTTACAGTTTTACTGTGAACACTGAGGCTGTACCTGCTTTAAGTTACAGTTTGACTGTGAACACTGAGGCTGTACCCGCTTTAAGTTACAGTTTTACTGTGAACACTGAGGCTGTACCTGCTTTAAGTTACAGTTTGACTGTGAACACTGAGGCTGTACCCGCTTTAAGTTACAGTTTTACTGTGAACACTGAGGCTGGACCTGCTTTAAGTTACAGTTTTACTGTGAACACTGAGGCTCTACCTGCTTTAAGTTACAGTTTTACTGTGAACACTGAGGCTGGACCTGCTTTAAGTTACAGTTTTACTGTGAACACTGAGGCTGTACCCACTTTAAGTTACAGTTTTACTGTGAACACTGAGGCTGTCCCCACTTTAAGTTACAGTTTTACTGTGAACACTGAGGCTGTACCCACTTTAAGTTACAGTTTTACTGTGAACACTGAGGCTGTACCTGCTTTAAGTTACAGTTTTACTGTGAACACTGAGGCTGTACCTGCTTTAAGTTACAGTTTGACTGTGAACACTGAGGCTGTACCTGCTTTAAGTTACAGTTTGACTGTGAACACTGAGGCTGTACCCGCTTTAAGTTACAGTTTTACTGTGAACACTGAGGCTGTACCTGCTTTAAGTTACAGTTTGACTGTGAACACTGAGGCTGTACCCGCTTTAAGTTACAGTTTTACTGTGAACACTGAGGCTGTACCTGCTTTAAGTTACAGTTTGACTGTGAACACTGAGGCTGTACCCACTTTAAGTTACAGTTTGACTGTGAACACTGAGGCTGTACCCACTTTAAGTTACAGTTTTACTGTGAACACTGAGGCTGTACCTGCTTTAAGCTACAGTTTTACTGTGAACACTGAGGCTGTACCTGCTTTAAGCTACAGTTTTACTGTGAACACTGAGGCTGTACCCGCTTTAAGTTACAGTTTTACTGTGAACACTGAGGCTGTACCTGCTTTAAGTTACAGTTTGACTGTGAACACTGAGGCTGTACCCGCTTTAAGTTACAGTTTTACTGTGAACACTGAGGCTGTACCTGCTTTAAGTTACAGTTTGACTGTGAACACTGAGGCTGTACCCACTTTAAGTTACAGTTTGACTGTGAACACTGAGGCTGTACCCACTTTAAGTTACAGTTTTACTGTGAACACTGAGGCTGTACCCGCTTTAAGTTACAGTTTTACTGTGAACACTGAGGCTGTACCCACTTTAAGTTACAGTTTTAACAGTGGCCAAGTAGGCTACTGTGTCTGTTTGATCCTAATGTAGTCCTATCAGAGTGGCCTACCATCAAAACCAATGGAGAAAATGCATCCCATAACATTTTAACATGGAAACAGCTGTTCTATCATTCAGACTATAGTAGCTGCCAATGTGTGGTGTTCAATGTAGGACTACATTCCATGAGACTTTTGAGGGGGAAAAAATCCATGCAGAGTTTGACATTAACCTGTTCATCCACTTGTCCTTCAGACAAGGAGGTGACCGAAAATGTTGTGTTGTTTGATGCAAGACACCTCTTTACAAAATAAAATGCATTATTTTTCCCATAGCATTATTACAGAGAATCAGACAAATTATACTACCCCTCTGCCTATTGGCTACTGAGCTTATTCAAGCCTGTCTTAAAATACAACACTGTCCCTTTAAGACAAAAAAAAAAAAGTCTGTTTATCTGACTTACTTTTCAAAGATGTCTAGAAATGTGCACGTAATGTACACGTAATGTGCTCTTGTAGGAAGCAATCCCTCTCCTATTGCTGACTACAAATGACATATTACCGGGCTAATAACTCACCAGCTAGCAAAGATTATGAACACAATGTGCACACGTAGCTGTATGCAGCTCTCACTTCGATCTCAAAACAAATGCATCATAAGGCTCCCGAGCGGCACAGTGGTAGAGGCATCACTACAGACCCTGGTTCGATCCCGGGCTGTGTCACAAACGGCTGTGATCGGGAGTCCCGTAGGGCGGTGTAGAATTGGCCCAGTGTCGTCCGAGTTAGGGGATGGTTCTGACCGGGGTAGACCGTCATTGTAAAATAAGAATTTGTTCTTAACTGACTTGCCTTAGTTAAATAAAGGTTAAATTAAAAATAAATAAAACAAATCTACTTATGACCACAGCTGTAAACACAATCCAGTTCAATGTATATGACACAGATCCATAAATGGCATTAGTTTATTTTCATATAGGACTACTGCAGCTCTGATTGGCTATGCCCAGTGGTGGAAAAATACCCCGATTGTCATATTTGAGTAAAAGTAAAGATACTGTAATAACAATGACTCAAGTAAAAGGGAAAGTCACCCAGTAAAATACTACTTGAGTAAAAATCCAAAAGTATTTGGTTTAAAATCTACTTAAGTACCAAAAGTAAATGTCATTGTTAAAATATACTTAAGTATCAAAAGTAAAAGTATAAATCATTTCAAATTCATAATCAAACCATATGGCACCATTTTCTAGTTTTTTATTTATTTACGGATAGCCTGGGGAACACTCCAACACTCATACATCATTTACAGACAGCCAGGGGAACACTCCAACACTCAGACATAATTTACAGATAGCCAGGGGAACACTCCAACACTCAGACATCATTTACAGACAGCCAGGGGAACACTCCAACACCCAGACATAATTTACAGATAGCTCGGGGAACACTCCAACACTCAGACATCATTTACAGATAGCTAGGGGCACACTCCAACACTCAGACATCATTACAGATAGCTAGGGGCACACTCCAACACTCAGATATCATTTACAGATAGCTAGGGGCACACTCCAACACTCAGATATCATTTACAGATAGCTCGGGGAACACTCCAACACTCAGACATCATTTACAGATAGCCAGGGGAACACTCCAACACTCAGACATAATTTACAGATAGCCAGGGGAACACTCCAACACTCAGACATCATTTACAGATAGCTAGGGGCACACTCCAACACTCAGACATCATTTACAGATAGCTAGGGGCACACTCCAACACTCAGACATCATTTACAGACAGCCAGGGGAACACTCCAACACTCAGACATCATTTACAGATAGCTAGGGGAACACTCCAACACTCAGACATAATTTACAGATAGCTAGGGGCACACTCCAACACTCAGACATCATTTACAGATAGGTAGGAGTACACTCCAACACTCCAACACTCAGACATCATTTACAGATAGCCAGGGGTACAATCCAACACTCAGACATTACTTACAGATAGCCAGGGGAACACTCCAACACTCAGACATCATTTACAGATAGCCAGGGGAACACTCAGACATCATTACAGATAGCTAGGGGCACACTCCAACACTCAGACATCATTACAGATAGCTAGGGGCACACTCCAACACTCAGACATCATTTACAGATAGCTAGGGGCACACTCCAACACTCAGACATCATTTACAGATAGCTAGGGGCATACTCCAACACTCAGACATAATTTACAGATAGCTAGGGGAACACTCCAACACTCAGACATCATTTACAGATAGCTAGGGGCATACTCCAACACCCAGACATCATTTACAGATAGCTAGGAGTACACTCCAACACTCCAACACTCAGACATCATTTACAGATAGCTAGGGGCACACTCCAACCCCTCAGACATAATTTACAAATGAGGCCAGTGTTTAGTGAGTCCGCCAGATCAGGGGTAGTAGGGTTGACTAGGAATGTTCTCTTGATAAGTGAGTGAATTAGACCATTTTCCTGTCCTGCTAAGCATTCAAAATATAACGAGTACATTTTTGTGTCAGGGAAAATGTAAAAAGTACATACATTTCTTTAGGAATGTAAAGTGAAGTAAAAGTACAATGAGTCAAAAAATATAAATAGTAAAGTACTTAAGTAGTACTTTCAAGTATTTTTACTTAAGTACTTTACACCACTGCCTATGCCTCACCGGTCTGGAGAATGTGGTGAGTCATTCACAATATAATTATATTCCTATGCATTCTGCTTACAACAAAATATCTTTCATGTTTCAGAATGTTGCATCGAAGTGGTTAATATTGGCGTTTGATTCGATCACAATTGCCACAGTAAAAGGAAAACGTTGATAGTGTTAATTAAAAGGGGAAAACTCAAGAACAGTTGAATGAAGTTCAATCTCCTGCTTCTCTTTGTGGGCAGATATTTCTTCAGCACTCTATATGGCAGTCTCGTGGGAGCTGTATGGCAGTCTCGTGGGAGCTGTGTGTCAGTCTCGTGGGAGCTGTGTGTCAGTCTCGTGGGAGCTGTGCAGCAGTCTCGTGGGAGCTGTGTATCAGTCTCGTGGGAGCTGTATGGCAGTCTCATGGGAGCTGTATGGCAGTCTCGTGGGAGCTGTGCATCAGTCTTGTGGGAGCTGTATGGCAGTCTCGTGGGAGCTGTGCAGCAGTCTCATGGGAGCTGTATGGCAGTCTCGTGGGAGCTGTATGTCAGTCTTGTGGGAGCTGTATGGCAGTCTTGTGGGAGCTGTATGGCAGTCTCGTGGGAGCTGTATGGCAGTCTCATGGTAGCTTTGCGGCAGTCTCGTGGGAGTTGTATGGCAGTCTCATGGTAGCTTTGCGGCAGTCTCGTGGGAGCTGTATAGCAGTCTCATGGGAGCTGTGCGGCAGTCTCATGGTAGCTTTGCGGCACTCTAGTGGGAGCTGTATGGCAGTCTCGTGGTAGCTTTGCGGCAGTCTCGTGGGAGCTGTATGGCAGTCTTGTGGGAGCTATGCGTCAGTCTCGTGGGAGCTGTGCGTCAGTCTCATGGTAGCTTTGCGTCAGTCTCGTGGGAGCTGTATGTCAGTCTCATGGGAGCTGTGTGTCAGTCTCGTGGGAGCTGTATGGCAGTCTCATGTGAGCTGTGTGTCAGTCTCGTGGGAGCTGTGCATCAGTCTCGTGGGAGCTGTGCATCAGTCTCGTGGGAGCTGTATGGCAGTCTCATGGGAGCTGTATGTCAGTCTCGTGGGAGCTGTATGTCAGTCTCGTGGGAGCTGTATGGCAGTCTCGTGGGAGCTGTGAAGTCAGTCTCGTGGGAGCTGTATGGCAGTCTCGTGGGAGCTGTATGGCAGTCTCGTGGGAGCTATGCGTCAGTCTCATGGGAGCTGTATGGCAGTCTCATGGGAGCTGTGTGTCAGTCTCATGGGAGCTGTGTGTCAGTCTCGTGGGAGCTGTATGGCAGTCTCATGGGAGCTGTATGGCAGTCTCGTGGGAGCTGTATGGCAGTCTCATGGTAGCTGTGTGTCAGTCTCGTGGGAGCTGTGCAGCAGTCTCGTGGGAGCTGTGTATCAGTCTCGTGGGAGGTGTATGGCAGTCTCATGGGAGCTGTATGGCAGTCTCGTGGGAGCTGTGCATCAGTCTTGTGGGAGCTGTATGGCAGTCTCGTGGGAGCTGTGCAGCAGTCTCATGGGAGCTGTATGGCAGTCTCGTGGGAGCTGTATGTCAGTCTTGTGGGAGCTGTATGGCAGTCTTGTGGGAGCTGTATGGCAGTCTCGTGGGAGTTGTATGGCAGTCTCATGGTAGCTTTGCGGCAGTCTCGTGGGAGCTGTATGGCAGTCTCATGGGAGCTGTATGGCAGTCTCGTGGGAGCTGTATGGCAGTCTCATGGTAGCTTTGCGGCATTCTCATGGGAGCTGTGTGTCAGTCTCATGGGAGCTGTGTGTCAGTCTCGTGGGAGCTGTATGGCAGTCTCATGGGAGCTGTATGGCAGTCTCGTGGGAGCTGTATGGCAGTCTCATGGTAGCTTTGCGGCATTCTCGTGGGAGCTGTATGGCAGTCTCATGGGAGCTGTGCGGCAGTCTCATGGTAGCTTTGCGGCAGTCTCGTGGGAGCTGTATGGCAGTCTCATGGGAGCTTTGCGGCAGTCTCATGGTAGCTTTGCGGCAGTCTCGTGGGAGCTGTATGGCAGTCTCATGGGAGCTTTGCGGCAGTCTCATGGTAGCTTTGCGGCAGTCTCGTGGGAGCTGTATGGCAGTCTCATGGGAGCTTTGCGGCAGTCTCATGGGAGCTGTGCGGCAGTCTCGGGGCTGCAGCACGTCTGCTAAAACATGCAAGTTTAGAGGGAACATTGGGTGGAAGCCTCATGTTTTCAGACCAATGGTCGCTTTACATTTTATGAACATGTAACATAACATGATCTATTCCAATTCCAGTGCCATTTTCAATGTTATTCTATTATATGCTATTATATTCCATTCTATTCTATTATATTCCAGCTCCATATTATATTATATTGTAATATACTCTATTGTATTGTATTCCATTTTATCTTGGGTCAGTGGATGGTGCTTTGTGGAAGTGTGTTGTATAGCCTATGTCACCAACAGCAGAAATAGCATTTTGTCATTGATAGTAGAATAATTTTAGTCGGCAACCAAAGTCGGATGTTCGGTTGCAAAATGTAGCTCCTCCTCCTCGGTCGTGCCCAATTTCAACACAGACGGCAGTGAGGGTTCATTGGGTAGTGGGTTGGTTGGCCCTACGTGGTGACGTAAACGGGCGTTTACATTGGAAAAGTTCGTTTTGCATGGCCCTGTGGCCCGTCTCAGCGGAGTTTAAATGTTTTAAAACAAAGGTGTCAAACTCATTCCACGGAGGGCCGAGTGTCGGTGGGTTTGCGTTCTTCCCTTGTACTTGAGTGATAAATTAAGTTCAGTAATTTGTAAGGAATTCCTCACACCTGGTGGTCTTGGGCTGGAATTGAAAGGGAAAAACAAAACCTTGCAGCCCACAGGCCATCCATGGAATGACTTTGTCACGCCTGTTTTAGACCATCCCATTATTGGTCCTTCAAGGAAATCTCCACCCACCCGAGACAGCTGGCCATGCAAAACGAACTGGCCCATTGATACTTCGCTCGACGCTGAACAGAATGACATCTCCCTACATTATTTAAAAACAAATGTTTGGCTATATTTGTTGAGTTTGAACTCCTTGTGAAAGTAGGCTACTGTTTTGTCAACTTCAGCACAACGGGAACAGGAAAAAGTGCGCCTATGCAGGCTACTTGTAATGTAGTCTATGCGTGACTTGTCGAGTTTACCCTTTGCAAAGCGAATTATTTAATGGTTGTTTAGCGAACCGAAACGTCACATTTTCATCTCGGGGAATGCCTTTACTTAAAACTACTTTATTTGCTAACGTGGCATCAAATAGAGAGTGGTGTCGGTTGTAGTTTCTGATTGGTGAGTGGTGGTGTAGCTGGTTTGGCTTGTGTCCCAAAACTAGAGAACTGTCAAAAGATCTGGGAGCTGTCGCATAGTTCAAGCTGGTCCGAACTCTCACTAAAATGTAAGAGCGAGGCATACGTGTCTGTATTGTATTCACTTGCCCGTCTTAATTAGTAAACTTCAACATGAGCGGCGAAAATGAAAAACCCTCCTTGGTTTATGGCGAAATCAAAGACAATCAAAATGTGTTAGATCTGGAAAAAAATACAATTATGAAGTCTGCCGTTGACAGCGAGGACGTGTGCATGGAGCACAAGATACGACTCAACCAGAACGGGGACGATACAAACCAAACCATCAAACTATACAAGCGGCGATGGTTCATCGTGTTGCTATTCAGCTCGTATTCTCTCTGCAACTCGTTCCAATGGATCCAGTACGGAATTATCAACAACATTTTCATGAAGTTCTACGGTGTAGAGTCTTTCACTATAGATTGGATGTCTATGATATACATGTTGACTTACATCCCCTTCATATTCCCGGTCACCTGGCTACTGGATAAGAAGGGGCTCCGTGTCATTGCGCTGGTGGCTACAGCCATGAATTGCGCGGGGACTTGGATCAAAGTGACCAGTGTGAGACCCAACCTGTTCGCAGTCACCATGCTCGGACAGTTCTGTTGCTCCCTTGCGCAGGTGTTTATCCTTGGGATGCCGTCGAAGATCGCCTCGGTGTGGTTTGGATCGGAGGAGGTGTCCACCGCTTGCTCCATCGGGGTCTTCGGAAACCAGGTATGTTATGTAGTCTAAGGTCAGATACATTCAAAAGTAATTGCAGATGTAGCTATTTGTTTATGTAGTCGGTCATTTTGCACTTTAAAAAAATGAGTAGTCACTTATCGGAATGTTAAAGATTACTCCACCGTGTGTCCATTTGGCCCAGTTGGGAATTGCGCAATTACGCAATACTCAAGCCACCGCTGGCCTATATCATCCTCTGCCCTCAAAGGTGTAAGGTCAATGTCATCACATGCATATTAATTTGTCCCATTGACGAGACTCCGAGAGAACAGTGTACAGTGTGAGTCTAGTCACAAATTTAAGCCACCATTAATTTTCTCTGAGCCTCAAAGGTGAACGTCACAGGTACAGATTTATTTGTCCCACTGACCAAATGACCTGGCTTGAGAGCTCAATGTATAGGGTTATCTATACCATAGCATAATCACAGGACATAAGCCCTCAGGGCACCATAACAATTTCAATGGAAACCTACTCTATTGATGGTTGAAGTGGGGAAACTAAACATTTCCATTTACTCCTCGAGACCTATGACCATTTGCCATGTAAGGTTCCTGTGTTGTTGAGATTCTAAGTTTGGACGCCATGCTTGCTGCTTCATTCAGTGCTGTGTTTAAGATCCATAGGTGCTGAACAAGGGAATCTCATATTGAGTGGCAGGGTAGCCTAGTGGTTAGAACGTTGGACTAGTATTTGCAAGTTCAAATCCCCGAGCTGACAAGGTACAAATCTGTCGTTCTGCCCCTGAACAGGCAGTTAACCCACTGTTCCTAGGACGTCATTGAAAATAAGAATTTGTTCTTAACTGACTTGCCTATTTTAAATAGGCACAGGCTCTGTGTGTAGTTAGATAGATAGATAGATAGATAGATATATATATATACATCTCTTTATATCACACGTGGGGGTACACTCAGTGGCACTGGAGTGAGAGAATCACCAGCTGTGTGAGGAAGATGAGACATTTCTCAGAGGACCCATCAAAAAAAACAAACATGGGCCTTAGAGACAATCCATAGGCCTAACCTTCTTGTAACAGGGAAGTCGACATCTCCGCGTAACACTTCTAAAGGATGTGTGTAACCGTATAACTTTAGACCGTCCCCTCGCCCATACCCGGCCGCGAACCAGGGACCCTCTGCACACATCAACAACAGTCACCCACGAAGCATCGTTACCCATCGCTCCACAAAAGCCGCGGCCCTTGCTGAGCAAGGGGAACCACTACTTCAAGGTCTCAGAGCAAGTGACGTCACCGATAGAAACGCTATTTAGCGCGCACCGCTAACTAGCTAGCCGTTTCACATCCGTTACATATGCATCTGATGAATCCACCGTAGGCCTATTTTACATGTTTTAAAAAAACATATCACCTGACATTGTTATGTTACAGGGAAGTTGACATTTCATATTTCAGCCTATCGCTACACAAGGCCCCCATATAGAGGCTATACACAGCGCCTTCGGAAAGTATTCGTACCACTTGACTTTTTCCTCATTGTTACGTTACACCTTTATTCTAATATTGCTGGGGATTCGTAAAAAAAAAAATCAGTCTATGCACAATACCCCATAATGACATCACAATACCCCATAATGACATCACAATACCCCATAATGACATCACAATACCCCCTAACTAACTAACTGCTACCTTGTTCAGCCCCGGCCTAATAACTGTTAGCTTGTTAGCACAGGCCTGCTAACCGTCTGAATCGCCGCGTCCCAACCACTCACCCATATCTACTTTCAATCTCTTTTCGATTTTTAATTCGATTATACCTTCCGGTAACCTGCCTCACCCAATGTGATACGGAATCGCTATTATTTTTAATTTTTAGAACACATTCAAGAACCTCCAGAAGCTAACTAGCTACAAGCTATTTAGTCATTGTTAGCCACTGCTAACGGCCTTTACCTTCTGCACAGCCAGCCAGTTTTCTTAACCTGGATAATACTCGCCAGTCTAGCTTCCCTGCTCCACCCACTGCTGCCCCCTGGACACTGATCACTTGGCTACATAGCTGATGCATGCTGGACTGTCCATTAATCACGGTACTCCACTCTGCTTGTTTATGTTTTTCAGTCGGCCCCAGCCGCACTCAGGCTCTGTGTGTAGTTAATCCGACCCTCCCAGCCTAGTCTACGCCATTTTACCTGCTGTTGTTGTGCTAGCTGATTAGCTGTTGTCTCACCTACTGTTTTAGCTACTGTTTTAGCTAGCTCTCCCAATTCAACACCTGTGATTACTGTATGCCTTGCTGTATGTCTCTCTCAAATGTCAATATGCCTTGTATACTGTTGTTCAGGTTAGTTATCATTGTTTTAGTTACAATGGAGCCCCTAGTTCCACTCTTCATACCCCTGATACCTCCTTTGTCCCACCTCCCACACATGCGGTGACCTCACCCATTACAACCAGCATGTCCAGAGATACAACCTCTCTCATCATCACCCAGTGCCTGGGCTTACCTCCGCTCTACCCGCACCCCACCATACCCCTGTCTGCGCATTATGCCTGAATATATTCCACCATGCCCAGAAATCTGCTCCTTTTATTCTCTGTCCCCAATGCTCTAGGCGACCAGTTTTGATAGCCTTTAGCCACACCCTCATACTACTACTCCTCTGTTCTGCGGGTGATGTGGAAGTAAACCCAGGCCCTGCATGTCCCCAGGCACCCTCATTTGTTGACTTCTGTGATCGAAAAAGCCTTGGTTTCATGCATGTCAACATCAGAAGCCTCCTCCCTAAGTTTGTTTTACTCACTGCTTTAGCACACTCTGCTAACCCTGATGTCCTTGCCGTGTCTGAATCCTGGCTCAGGAAGGCCACCCAAAATTTGGAGATTTCCATACCCAACTATAACATTTTCCGTCAAGATAGAACTGCCAAAGGGGGAGGAGTTAGCCTGCAAAGTAATGTCATACTTTCCAGGTCCATACCCAAACAGTTCGACCTACTAATTTTGAAAATGACTCTCTCCAGAAATAAGTCTCTCACTGTTGCCGCCTGCTACCGACCCCCCTCAGCTCCCAGCTGTGCCCTGGACACCATTTGTGAATTGATCGCCCCCCATCTAACTTCAGAGTTTGTTCTGTTAGGTGACCTAAATTGGGATATGCTTAACACCCCGGCAGTCCTACAATCTAAGCTAGATGCCCTCAATCTCACACAAATCATCAAGGAACCCACCAGGTACAACCCTAAATCAGTAAACAAGGGCACCCACATAGACGTCATCCTGACCAACTGGCCCTCCAAATACACCTCCGCTGTCTTCAACCAGGATCTCAGCGATCACTGCCTCATTGCCTGTATCCGCAATGGAGCCGCAGTCAAACGACCACCCCTCATCACTGTCAAACGCTCCCTAAAACACTTCTGTGAGCAGGCCTTTCTAATCGACCTGGCCCGGGTATCCTGGAAGGACATTGACCTCATCCCGTCAGTTGAGGATGCCTGGTCATTCTTTAAAAGTAACTTCCTCACCATTTTAGATAAGCATGCTCCGTTCAAAAAATGCAGAACTAAGAACAGATATAGCCCTTGGTTCACTCCAGACCTGACTGCCCTCGACCAGCACAAAAACATCCTGTGGCGGACTGCAATAGCATCGAATAGTCCCCGCGATATGCAACTGTTCAGGGAAGTCAGGAACCAATACACACAGTCAGTCAGGAAAGCTAAGGCCAGCTTCTTCAGGCAGAAATTTGCATCCTGTAGCTCCAACTCCAAAAAGTTCTGGGACACTGTGAAGTCCATGGAGAACAAGAGCACCTCCTCCCAGCTGCTCACTGCACTGAGGCTAGGTAACACGGTCACCACCGATAAATCCATGATTATCGAAAACTTCAACAAGCATTTCTCAACGGCTGGCCATGCCTTCCGCCTGGCTACTCCAACCTCGGCCAACAGCTCCGCCCCCCCCGCAGCTACTCGCCCAAGCCTCTCCAGGTTCTCCTTTACCCAAATCCAGATAGCAGATGTTCTGAAAGAGCTGCAAAACCTGGACCCGTACAAATCAGCTGGGCTTGACCTTCTGGACCCTCTATTTCTGAAACTATCTGCCGCCATTGTCGCAACCCCTATTACCAGCCTGTTCAACCTCTCTTTCATATCGTCTGAGATCCCCAAGGATTGGAAAGCTGCCGCAGTCATCCCCCTCTTCAAAGGGGGAGACACCCTGGACCCAAACTGCTACAGACCTATATCCATCCTGCCCTGCCTATCTAAGGTCTTCGAAAGCTAAGTCAATAAACAGGCCACTGACCATCTCGAATCCCACCGTACCTTCTCCGCTGTGCAATCTGGTTTCCGAGCCGGTCACGGGTGCACCTCAGCCACGCTCAAGGTCCTAAACGATATCATAACCGCCATCGATAAAAGACAGTACTGTGCAGCCGTCTTCATCGACCTTGCTAATGCTTTCGACTCTGTCAATCACCATATTCTTATCGGCAGACTCAGTAGCCTCGGTTTTTCTGATGACTGCCTTGCCTGGTTCACCAACTACTTTGCAGACAGAGTGCAGTGTGTCAAATCGGAGGGCATGCTGTCCGGTCCTCTGGCAGTCTCTATGGGGGTGCCACAGGGTTCAATCTCGGGCCGACTCTTTTCTCTGTATATATCAATGATGTTGCTCTTGCTGCGGGCGATTCCCTGATCCACCTCTACGCAGACGACACCATTCTATATACTTCCGGCCCGTCCTTGGACACTGTGCCATCTAACCTCCAAACGAGCTTCAATGCCATACAACACTCCTTCCGTGGCCTCCAACTGCTCTTAAACGCTAGTAAAACCAAATGCTTTTCAACCGTTCGCTGCCTGCACCCGCACGCCTGACCAGCATCACCACCCTGGATGGTTCCGACCTTGAATATGTGGACATCTATAAGTACCTAGGTGTCTGTCTAGACTGTAAACTCTCCTTCTAGACTCATATCAAACATCTCCAATCGAAAATCAAATCAAGAGTCTGCTTTCTATTCTGCAACAAAGCCTCCTTCACTCACTCCGCCAAACTTACCCTAGTAAAACGGACTATTCTACCGATCCTCGACTTCGGCGATGTCATCTACAAAATTGCTTCCAACACTCTACTCAGCAAACTGGATGCAGTTTATCACAGTGCCATCCGTTTTGTCACTAAAGCACCTTATACCACCCACCACTGCGACCTGTATGCTGTAGTCGGCTGGCCCTCGCTACATATTCGTCGCCAGACCCACTGGCTCCAGGTCATCTACAAGTCCATGCTAGGTAAAGCTCCGCCTTATCTCAGTTCACTGGTCACGATCGCAACGCCCACCTGTAGCATGCGCTCCAGCAGGTGTATCTCACTGATCATCCCTAAAGCCAAGACCTCATTTGGCCGCCTTTCGTTCCAGTTCTCTGCTGCCTGTGACTGGAACGAATTGCAAAAATCGCTGAAGTTGGAGACTTATCTCCCTCACCAACTTTAAACATTGCTATCTGAGCAGCTAACCGATCGCTGCAGCTGTACATAGTCTATCGGTAAATAGCCCACCCATTTTTACCTACCTCATCCCCATACTGTTTTTATTTATTTACCTTTCTGCTCTTTTGCACACCAATATCTCTACCTGTACATGACCATCTGATAATTTATCACTCCAGTGATAATCTGCAAAACTGTAATTATTCGCCTACCTCCTCATGCCTTTTGCACACAATGTATATAGACTCCCTTTTGTTTTTTACTGTGTTATTGACTTGTTAATCGTTTACTCCATGTGTAACTCTTTGTTGTTTGTTTACACTGCTATGCTTTATCTTGGCCAGGTTGCAGTTGCAAATGAGAACTTGTTCTCAACTAGCCTACCTGGTTAAATAAAGGTGAAATAAAAAAATGACAAAGCGAAAACAGTAAAAATATAATCACATTTCTAAAAAAACAACCAAGTATTCAGACCCTTTGCTATGAGACTTGAAATTGAGACTTGAAATTGAGCTCAGGTGCATCCTGTCTCTATTGATCATCCTTGAGATGTTTCTACAACTTGAATGGTGGTAAATTCAATTGATTGGACATGATTTGGAAAGGCACACACCTGTCCATGTAAGGTCCTACAGTTGACAGTACATGTCAGAGCAAAGATCAAGCCATGAGGTCGAAGGAACTGTCCATAGAGCTCCAAGACAGGATTGTGTCGAGGCACCGATCTGGGGAAGGGTACCAAAAACTGTCTGCAGCATTGAAGATCCCCAAGAACACCGTGGAATCCCAATCCATAATTCTTAAATGGAAGAAGTTTGGAACCACCAAGACTTCCTAGAGCTGGCTGCCCAGCCAAACTGAGCAATCTGGGGAGAAGGGCCTTGGTCAGGGATGTGACCAAGAACCTGATGGTCACTCTTACAGAGCTCCAGAGTTCCTCTGTAGAGATGGTTGCCCTTCTGGAAGGTTCTCCACCAATCAGGCCTTTATGGTAGTGGCCAGACAGAAGCCACTCCCTCCACAACCACCCGAACTCAACCCGATTGAGATGGTTTTGGGAGGAGTTGGAGTGAAGGAAAATCAGCCAACAAGTGCTCAGCATTCGTGGGAACTTCTTCAAGGCTATTGGAAAAGCATTCCAGGTGAAGCTGGTTGAGAGAATGCAAAGCTGTCATCAAGGCAAAGAGTGGCTACTTTGAAGAATCTCAAATATAAAATATATTTTGATATAACACTTGGTTGCTACATGATTCCTTATGTGTTATTTCATAGTTTTGATGTCTTCACTATAAATGTAAGGAAAAACCCTTGAATGAGTAGGTGACTCAACTTTTGTGTGTGTATTTTATAATACAATATAATCTACAATATAATCACAATCTGATTATCCCAGATAGTACTTATTCACAGTTGTGTACACTTCCTTAGCCTACACTGATGTGTCTCTTCTAAGTTATACAGCTAATATGGAAATATGTTAGGTAGAGCTGGTGTTCCAGTCCATTTGCCTAACTACTGAGTTGTTGCACATTAACAGAGTTGTCTTAATTCATCACATGTTGATTTGAAACGGACGGTGTAATTTAACCTCTGACCTCCTAGCTGGTGTTTTATGGAGTCTTTATCTTCTCGCATCAGATTTGTTATTTTCACAAATATTGTTTTTTATTTTTCTATCTTTTCTTATTCCTAGTTAGTTGAACTCTCATTTGCAGGCCCACAAATTAACTTTGAGATTCTGGTAATTAAAGAATGAGCCGGTTTTCTCTCTTTCTTATTTCACGTTCTCATTGTTACCTCATTGTTACCATGCAACGAGGTATCTCCGATGTGCTGGTGCCTTTTCCAAATAAGGAGGTGTAAAAAGAAAAGAACCAGCACGCTGCTTTCTCTAAAGTTATCATGAAGTAATTCACCGTAACCTCAGATAGTTTTCCCTTTTTTACATTTTTTTTTTAAAGAGAAGTTTACACATCCTATGAAGGCAATGATCTAACAATGAGAACGTGAAATGAGGGAAAACCGGCTCATTCTTTAATTACCAGCCTCAAAGTTGTTGACCGGGGTAGCCAGGTGGAATGCATGGCCAGTTGTAAAACATTTTTTTGTTGAAATTCTCTCGTGGATTTATCAGTGGTGAGTGTTTCCCAGCCTCAGTGCAGTAGCCAGCTGAGAGGAGGTGCTCTTATTCGCCATGGACTTTACAGTGTTCTGGAACTTTTTTGAGTTTGTGCTACAGGATGCAAATATGTTTGAAAAAGCTAGCCTTTGCTTTCCTAACTGCCTGTGTATATATATTATATATATATATTTCTTTTTTTTGGGGGGGGGGGTTACATCCTAACTACTTTTGAAACACATGCTGTGCCCTAAAGAAATGAATATGTAATGTTGTAATTATACTGACCAAAATATAAACAATTTCAAAAGATTTTACTGAGATACTGTTAATGTAAAGAAATCCGTCAATTGAAATCTATTCGTCTGGCCCTTGTCATGTGGTATCTATAGATTGGGCAGGGGCAACAGCCATGAGTGGGCCTGGGAGGGAATACCCAGAACATCAGAATTAGTTTATTTATTTATTGATTTCCCCCCCCCCAGACAGAAATTTAGTCAGCTGTCTGGGTGGCTGGTCACAGATGGGCCCCGCAGGTGAAGAAGCCAGATGTGGAGGTTCTGGGCTGGCATACGTGGTCTGCGGTTGTGATGCTGGGTGGAGGTACTGCCAAATTCACTGAAACAACGTTGATAAAGAAATTAACATTCAATTATCTGGCAACAGCTCTGGTGGACATTCCTGCAGTCAGCATGTTAATTGCACGCCCCTTCCGTGCAATGTGGTGTTGTGTGATACAACTGCACATTTGAGCCTTTTATTGTCCCCCAACACAAGGTCCACCTGATGCTAATTAGCATTTTCGAAATCAGTAAGTAAAGCCATAAATAGATAAGTCAACTTGTCCATGAGAGATTTACATGGTTCTCAACATCACACCAAGGTGAGCCGGCACACAACACAGCCTTTATTTGTAGTGTTTCTAAAATCCCCCATGGGGAAACATTTATGGTGGAAAAACGATTGGAGCCATTTCCCTGTTTTGACCGCTAGGTGTTATGGGTATTATGACTCGTACTGTGCTTCTCTATTGCAGCCAGCATTTATAGGTCAAAGTAACAACTCAAACGAACACGTCCCCCAGAAAAACGAATCATAACTCAAACTGCACATCGCTAATCTATGATCATTGATCTCCTTAAGAAGCTATCTTCCTTTCTTTCTGTGCCCCCAAAATGTTTGGATATACTGGTGAAGTTACCAGGTTATTAGCTAGCCAAGGAGGTAACATGCCCTGACAAAGAAGAAGGAAAAAAAAAGGTTAACAACGTTTATGTGCGAGTAGTTTTAGAACTGCCCACAACATGGTTTATGGATGGAAAAAAGCGTTCTCGGCGATCCTCTATTGGAAGATATAAAGTCTTGTGCCGGTAATATGGGATCTTTTGAGCTTGAAGCAAGCTGTTTTCACTGTAGTAATGGGCACTTTGAAACAACGGTACAGCAAGCCCTTTATCATTACAACAATTTTATTTTCATAGTCGCACAGTGCTCCCAAAATAAAACTCCTTGTCGCACTGCTAAATATTTTTTGCCCCCGTCATCCCCCTCAATTAGAGCCTTGACAACATATCCAAATGATTGATCAACACGGAGGTACTTTTTATGCTGTATGGTCCTCCCACTGCGACTTGGCGGCTACATGGTGGTGAATGTGCACGGTGATGAGCCGGATTTTTATTTATTTTTTCTCCTTTCCGGTAAATATCAAGGGTCTTCATTTTTTGACATGATGAGCGGTGTTTAGCTGCCAGTTAACAAATAGAAAAATAATCCTACTCTTAATCCATGTAAACCTAACGTGTCCACTTTATCAGCCAACTGCAAGTAGTCTACTAGAGTCTTTTTTTTTTTTTTTTTTTTTTTTTTTTTTAAATACCTAGCTATAGGCTTAGAGTTGGGTTGAATAGGTCACAGTGGCAAGAACTCTGTGACATCATCCGCTTTCTGAGTAGAATGGGTTTTTACTCTTTGGACCAAGGGGTCACATCTATGCATCTATTTTTTTTAATACTGCACTCAACACAGGTCTCCGTGAGAAAAGTCTTGTCATCGTTGTATCATATCGGTATTGAGCTCAATCGTCTAGGAAGCTCCAAGACCACTAGTGAGAGTGGATATTTGATCCCCTAAACGGGGTCACTGTCCCAAAGCATAAAGATGTATGATTTTGATCCTATTCTACCACATTATAATAAAGTTTCCAACTGTCTTTACACCGTTGGCTGGGAAAGTGTCCGATGTCAGTTTTTTTAAATGACTATCAGGTAAAATCAATTCAAATCACATGCTTGGTAAACAACCGGGGTAGATTAATAGTGTTGCTTAATGAAATGCTTCAAGCACACAAATTGGATCACGAGTCCAAATCAAGTATTCCAAACGGAGGGCACTTCTTGCATCTCTGTTTGTACATATTTTGAGAGTCAATGGAAGCTTCAAAGGAAAGTATGCAAAGAAATATGATGCATATCCATGTAAAAAAAATAACTAAATTGTATGCAACGTTTCTTGAAATCGATGTTGAGCTGAAGTGAGATAAAATAAACTTAGACGACGTTGCCTTTTCACATCTCATTTGTTGCCTGACTACAATATTTTATTTTGATACGTTAGTAAATGCTGTGTTAATTTTGGCATGTTTACCTGCCTACGTACCGTAGATCGTAAGCCCATAAGTCAATCGTGCTAACTGTCTAGCTACTACAGTCGTGGCCAAAAGTTGAGTGACACAATATATAACATTTCACAAATTCTGCTGCCTCAGTTTGTATGATGGCAATTTGCATATACTCCAGAATGTTATGACGAGTGATCAGATGAACTGTTCAATATCCAGTCGTATCTACTACATGGCCAAAAGTATGTGGGCACCCCTTCAAATTAGTGGATTCAGCTATTTCAGCCCACCCGTTGCTGACGGGTATAAAATCGAACACAGCCACGCAATCTCCATAGACAAACATTGGCAGTAGAATGGCCTTACTGAAGAGCTCAGTGACTTTCAATGTGGCACCGTCGTAGGATGCCACCTTTTCATATTTCTGCCCTGCTAGATCTGCCCCCGGTCAACTGTAAGTGCTGTTATTGTAAAGTGGAAACGTCTAGGAGCAACAACGGTTCAGCCGTGAAGTGGTAGGCCACACAAGATCATAGAATGGGACCACCGATAGTGCAGAAGCGAGTAAAAATGGTCTGTCCTCAGTTGCAACATTTACTACTGAGTTCCAAACTGCCTCTGGAAGCATAATCAGCACATTAACTGTTCGTGGGGAGCTTCATGAAATGGGTTTCCATGGCTGTAAAGTTTGGTGGAGGAGGAATAATGGGAGCTTGACCGAGCAGCTGCAAGGATCACCGTGCGTAATGCCAGGCGTTGGCTGGGGTGGTGTAAAGCTCTCCGCCATTGGACTCTGGCGCAGTGGAAATGCATTCTCTGGAGTGATGACTCACGCTTTACCATCTGTCAGTTCGCTGGACGAATCCGGGTTTGGCGGATGCCAGGAGAACACTACCTGCTTGAATGCATAGTGCCAACTGTAAAGTTTGGTGGAGGAGACCATTCTCTTCCAATGGTCTTGGGCTGTTTTTTTCATGGTTTGGGCTCGGCCCCTTAGTTCCAGTGAAGGGAAATCTTAATGCTACAGCATACAGTGACATTCTAGATTATTCTGTGCTTCCGACTTTGTGGCAACAGTTTGGGGAAGGCCCTTTCCTGTTTCAGCATGACACATTGTCGAGATCGGTGTAGAAGAACTTGACTGGCCTGCACAGAGGCCTGACCTCAACCCCATTGAACATCTTTGGGATGAATTGGAACGTAGACTACGAGCCAGGCCTAATCGCTCAACGTGTACAGTATGTCGTGGTCATATAGAGTCTCTATGGTTACATGACTTTGTGGTTTTCAAAAACTAGACTACACTTCTGGACATCTTTTTTTTGTTTTTTGAAGGGATGGACCAACATGCACTGAAGTATCAAGTTTGAGCCAGGTTCATTTTACACGGGTGTAGTGCTACTGTAACTTTAGAGTGAATGAAGAGCTGTCTGTCTGCCACACTTTGGCTGTCTCCAACATGCATCTCCACTATACATGTTTGTGTTTAGCTGTTTTTTAAAAGCTGTACTACTGTCTCTGTCTGTCTTCTCTTCCAGCTGGGTATAGCCATTGGGTTCCTGGTCCCTCCCATCCTGGTGCCTAACGTTGACGACATGGATCAGCTGGCCTATCACATCAGTATCATGTTCTACATCACAGCAGGAGTTGCTACACTGCTCTTCCTACTGGTTGTCATGGGTAACTATTATACACTTCTTATAATAATGCACTATGTAGCCTACAGTTTTACATATAGTGACAGGCATGGGTCTACACTCACTTCCTGTAGGCCCTATTCCAATAATGCACTGTAGCTTATCAATAGATCTGTATCTGCATTTTAAGGGCAAGATCAGGAACTTTATGTGAACATGTAGAGACTGATCTGGTTCTGGAGATGAATATGAAGGGTGGTGGAAATTCCACTTTAATCTGATGTGGGGGAGATCTGCTCTCCTAGATGCAGACGTTGGATAACCAGCTACTTGAACTAACAGCGACCCTGTAACCTACAGTAGTGCAGCACTGTGACGCTACTAAACCACTATCTAGAACTGGGAATTGCCAGGGGACCTCACAATATTATTGCGACTCTCACGATTCTATATGTATTGTGATCTGCTACTGCGATTTGATGTTCCAAATTGCTCACAGCATGTCTGCTGCAGAGACGAGAGCGATGGAAAATTAGTTTTGATCCGTAATGGGTGTAAAAAGTGCTGAAAACATGTCTCTCAATTTCAAAAGAAGATAGACAAATTCCCAGAGTTTTGGCGCAGGTACCACTGTAACCTACAGCCAACTAGCGTTAGCTAACGCTACCTAGCAAAACATTGAACGAATCAAAAATATATACATTTTTTTTACTAGTCGATACTTGGTGTCAACATATCTATATGATATAGCCCCCCCCATCACAAACCATTACCACTGTAGCCTACAGCTGACTAGCACTAGCTAACGCTACCTAGCAAACCATTACCACTGTAGCCTACATACAGGTTGCACCATGAGCTGTTCAGCTAACGCTGTGCAATCAAGCCTACTCATTCAGAGGTTTATTTTCATATGACCTGATTTCACTCTATAGCTGCTACTGCCTTTTGTCCCAAATTACACCCTATTCCGTGCCTAGTTCACTATGGGCCTGTGGGCCCTGGTCCAATGTAGTGCACTATATAGAGAATAGGGTGCAGATTGGGACTTGGACACTGTCTTGTTGGTGAAGTGCTATATAAAGGATCTGATGATAAAGGAAGATGTAGCCTGCAGGTAGTCTGCACAGGAAGATCTATTGGGTAGAGGGTTAATGCTGTCTGGCTCTTCTGCCTTTTTGGGGGTTCTTGTTTTGTGCTACCTAGCGAATATTAACTGGTCACTGGAGCCTGTCTGTCTGGTTGCTAGATGCCCTGTCTGTCTGCCTCTGTCTGTCAGTCTGGGGGCCTGAGTCCTGCAAAAAGTGTGTGTGTGCCTGGTGTGGAATGTTGTCTAACAGCAGAGACGGTTGTCTAGCTGGAGAATGTTGTGCAGCAGAGACGGTTGTCTAGCTGGAGAATGTTGTCTAACAGCAGAGACGGTTGTCTAGCTGGAGAATGTTGTCTGACAGCAGAGACTGTCCCCTAGCTGGAGAATGTTGTCTGACAGCAGAGACTGTCCCCTAGCTGGAGAATGTTGTGCGACAGCAGAGACTGTCCCCTAGCTGGAGAATGTTGTGCGACAGCAGAGACTGTCCCCTAGCTGGAGAATGTTGTGCGACAGCAGAGACTGTCCCCTAGCTGGAGAATGTTGTGCGACAGCAGAGACTGTCCCCTAGCTGGAGAATGTTGTGCGACAGCAGAGACTGTCCCCTAGCTGGAGAATGTTGTGCGACAGCAGAGACTGTCCCCTAGCTGGAGAATGTTGTCTAACAGCAGAGACTGTCCCCTAGCTGGAGAATGTTGTCTAACAGCAGAGACGGTTGTCTAGCTGGAGAATGTTGTGCGACAGCAGAGACTGTCCCCTAGCTGGACAATGTTGTGCGACAGCAGAGACTGTCCCCTAGCTGGAGAATGTTGTCTAACAGCAGAGACTGTCCCCTAGCTGGAGAATGTTGTGCGACAGCAGAGACTGTCCTCTAGCTGGAGAATGTTGTGCGACAGCAGAGACTGTCCCCTAGCTGGAGAATGTTGTGCGACAGCAGAGACTGTCCCCTAGCTGGAGAATGTTGTGCGACAGCAGAGACTGTCCTCTAGCTGGAGAATGTTGTCTAACAGCAGAGACTGTCCCCTAGCTGGAGAATGTTGTGCGACAGCAGAGACTGTCCCCTAGCTGGAGAATGTTGTGCGACAGCAGAGACTGTCCTCTAGCTGGAGAATGTTGTCTAACAGCAGAGACTGTCCCCTAGCTGGAGAATGTTGTGCGACAGCAGAGGCTGTCCTCTAGGTTCATGTCTCTCAATGGATGGAGGAGGACAGAAATCGTTGACGGGCATGTTTCAGGTGTTTTTATATGGATGTGTGTGTGAATCTGGAAGAGTACAACAATGATTTTTAAGATGTAAATATTAGCCTGAATGTGGCATTTGCCTTGCCATGGTTTTCAGTACATTTGACTTTCACAGTGCTTTACATGCGTACTACAGTAGCTGAGTACTAAGGTACTGTGTATATCTAGAACAGCTTCATTACACTCCAACGAGTTTCAGTGTTTTGTAAGTATCCTTGTACAAGCCGGAATGGTACATAAGGCAGGAGCCGATCTCTTATAGCGTGTACAAGTACACTCCCTGGACGCTAGTCTATCGCAGGGCCTTCAGTGTCTTGAGTCTGAGTGTACCTCGGGGTGCCTGTTCAGTGAGGACAGTTAAAATGTTTTTTTTTTTTTTTTTAAGTTGGCTGTACTTAGCAAAGAGTACACTCCTGCTGGTTGAGACACCCCAGGGAAGACTGTAGCTTAGAGATAAGAACCGAGACATCTGCACACAAAGATATCTGTAGCAGCTCTCTGCCTACTAACTCCAGTCTGAAAGCTGGCTCTCCCGGGAGAAAGTCCGCTTTAAGCAAGTCGTGTCACAATTCCACAGTTGACATTCCTTTGGGTCTGACATTTTTTTGTTTATGACCTCGTTTTAATCCTTGAAAAACTTATTATTATTTAAAAAAAAAATCTAAAATAATTGTCAGCTAGCTGAAGCCTAAAAGCTCGTTGACAGGAATGGTGAGCTGTACTTGTTTGACCTATGTCTCATACGTTTTGAAAGAACAAGACTGAGGCAAAACCCATTTTTAAACACCTTCCAATATTTGCTTGTTCAGACAATAGCCTCTAGGTCTGTAAGAGACTCTCTCTAAATGGCTGAAGGCCCGTTCTTATGTTTATCTGGAAGAGTAATAATGGGTTGCGGATGCGAATGATACAACACGTTATCCAGGCTTTGCCAGGGTTTTAAATGCATTGAATCATACAGTACTGTGTATGCTTGCTGGCTGAGTACTTAGTCATTTATTATTAATTTAATAATAATAATGACAGTGCTTTTTAAAAATACAAACAAATGTAAGGAAAAATTAAATATAGAAATATCTAATTTACATAAGTATTTACACCCCTGAGTCAATACATGTTAGAATTACAGCTCTGTATTTCTGGGTAAGTCTTTATTTTAATTTAACAAGGAAGGTCAGTTAAGAACAAATTCTTCATTTATAATGACGGCCTACACCGGCCAAACGCGGATGACGCTGGGCCAATTGTGCTCCACCCTATGGGTCTCCCAATAGCGTCCGGTTGTGATACAACCTGAATTCGAACCAGGGTGTCTGTAGTGACACCTCAAGCAGTGAGATGCAGTGCCTTAGACCGCTTGCGCCACCCGGGAGCCCATTTTTAAGATGGTTTGATTCCTCTCCAACAAGCCTTTAGTTTCAATGTCTTGTAAAGAAGTAAGTAGCCTTGTCCAAGTTAGAACTGATCTTCTGTTTGATGTACAAGAACACTGGACACTAGTCTTTCACAGGGCCTTTAATAAAGTCTTGGGTCTGAGGTAAAGCTGAGGGTGTTATTGACTTGTGTTCTTCACCCATATTCCCAGAGAGACGAAGCCAAGACTTTCAACATTCTGATTATCCTGTAGACCGCTGTCTCTGCTGCTCTCTCCAGGCCTGTTCCACGGATGGTGTACACAGACAGGTCTCAGCAGCCAATATGTTTCATTAAGAGTTTGTTGTCTTGGGTCTGTGTAGCTGTGGGTTCCAGTTCAGTCAGGACAGTCTAGGTTAGAGTACTTAGTTGGAGTAGACTCGTGCTGGGGACGAGACGCCCCAGGGAGGGGCTAGTTCACTAATAACCCCTGCTGGTTGAGACGCCCCAGGGAGGGCTGGCTCTGAGATAAGAACCACAAAGACATCTGCAGCATTTCTTCACCCCCAGACTCCTCTTTGAAAGCCTGCTCTGTCAAGAGAAAGTCTGCTTGAGGCACGTCATGTCACAGTCAGGATTCCACAGTTGACGTTCCTTTGGGTCGGCGACAAGGGCCGAGTCCGACATGGCTCATTATTCACTGTATAGTGCACTTCGTGTGCACTTCTTTTGCCCTGGGCCCATGGGTAATAGGGGGCCATTCTAGACAGAGGCTTTCAGTATTTGTTACTGTTGCTCTGTGTCTTTTAGCCCTTGAAAGCCATGATTTATATTTATTTATTTATTTATTTATTCTGTAAATGTTTTGGACCTGGAAAACTCACCAGTCCTTAACAATTACAAGCATACCCATAACATGATTCAGCTACCATTATGCTTGACAATATGGAGAGTGGTACTCAGTAAAGTGTGTAATGGATTTGCCCCAAACATAATGCTTTGTATTCAGGACAAGAAGTTAATTGTTTTGATGACTTTAGTGCCTTGTTGCAAACAGGATGAATGTTTTGGAATATTTGTACAGACTTCCTCCTTTTCACTGTCGATTTGGTCCCGAACTGTTTTAAAGTCATGTTTCCACTTTGACATTTTGGGGTATTGTATGTGGGCCAGTGACACGTTTTAAATTCAGGCTAACACAACAATTTGGAAAAAGTTGGTGGTGGTAGTAGTAAATACTTGTATGTATGTATGTATCCTATGGAAGAAGTGGTGATTTCAGCATGCACAGTTGAAGTCGGAGGTTTACATACACCTTTGCCAAATACATTTAAACTCCGTTTTTCACAATTGCTGACATTTTTATCCTAGTAAAAATTCCCTGTCTTAGGTCAGTTAGGATTGCCACTTTATTTTAAGAATGTGAAATGTCAGAATAATAGTGATTTTTATTTCTTTCATCACATTCCCAGTGGGTCATATGTTTACATACACTCAAATAGTATTTGGTAGCATTGCCTTTAAATTGTTTAACTTGGATCAAACGTTTCGGGTAGCCTTCCACAAGCTTCCCACAATAAGTTGGGTGAATTTTGGCCCATTTCTCCTGACAGAGCTGGTGTAACTGAGTCAGGTTTGTAGGCCTCCTTGCTCGCACATGCTTTTTCACTTCTGCCCACACATTTTCTATAGGATTGAGGTGAGGGCTTTGTGATGGCCCCTCCAATACCTTGACTTTGTCTTTAAGCCATTTTGCCACAACTTTGAAAGTATGCTTGGGGTCATTGTCCATTTGGAAGACCCATCTGTCACCAAGCTTTAACTTCCTGACTGATGTCTTGATGTTGCTTCAATATATCCACATAATTTTCCCTCCCCATGGTGCCATCTATTTTGGGAAGTGCACCAGTCCCTACTGCAGCAAAGCACCCCCACAACATGATGCTGCCACCCCCACAACATGATGATGCCACCCCCGTGCTTCACGGTTGGGATGGTGTTGTTTTGCTTGCAAGCCTCCCCCTTTTTCCTCCAAGCATAACGATGGTCATTATGGCTAAATAGTAATATTTTTGTTTCATCAGACCAGAGGACATATCTCCAAAAAGTACGATCTTTGTCCCCATGTGTCCCCTGGCTTTTTTATGGCGGTTTTAGAGCAGTGGCTTCTTCCTTGCTGAGCGGCCTTTCTTTTTCTAATAGGACTCGTTTTACTGTGGATATAGATACTTTTGTATCTGTTTCCTCCAGCATCTTCACAAGGTCCTCTGCTGTTGTTCTGGGATTGAATTGCACTTTTCGTATCAAAGTATGTTCATCTCTAGGAGACTGAACGCGTCTCTTCCTGAGCGGTATGACGGCTGCGTGGTCCCATGGTGTTTATACTTGCGTATTATTGTTTGTACAGATGAACGTGGTACCTTCAGGCGATTGGTTCATCCTTGGGAGAAATTTCCAGACTTGTGGAGGTCTACATTTTTTTTTTGAGGTCTTGACTGATTTCTTTTGATTTTCCCTCGATGGCAAGCAAAGAGGCACTGAGTTTGAAGGTATGCCTTGAATTACATCAACAGGTACACCTCCAATTGACTCAAGTGATGTCAGTTAGCCTATCAGAAGCTTCTAAACTGATTAAGCTAATCAGGTAGATAATTATCAGAAAGTCGGGGCACCACGAAATGATGTTTATAGAGCTGTTGTCTTCTGAATAAACTCTTAAAGACCTGGTCATCTTTTACATCAATAGCAGTCGATATTTAATTGTCATCTTGTTTTGTCTCATCTGAAAGTTGTAAAATCTTGGATATCTTCACGAACCCTGGCTAACAAGTTGAATCAGCAATACAATTTTTAATTTTTTTAAAATTTACTAAATACCTAATTCACACAATGGATCATACATCGATTACAAATGATGTCATAAAGAAAACGTCCCCGGTGGACGGAACAGCTACGATGGCTGGTTACAGAAAAAGGGGGGTTGGGTTCGCGTGAAAGAGCGGGAAGACTGAGTAACAAAGGGAGAAGCTATGCTATCGTAAATACAGAATCTTATGCAGTCTAAATAACCGCCCATTTGCAAAAGGAGAATGCAATAAATGTTTACTCTGAGCTGCGCTTCGGTAGATTGGTCGTCGATGGAACGCCGTTTTGTCCGTTATGGATCTCTGGTCCTCTGAAGAATGTCTAGTGGTGAACTGGAACGTGGTAGAATGGATACTCTGTCCATCCTCTCCTAGCCCACGTTCAGCGACTGCTGTTACCTCCTAGCCATTGAGTTATCACTTCTGGAGTGAATAAGAGTTCAAAGTTTATACCAAGTTGCCATACTTTTAAACTCATGCTATATTCTGGCTGGTATAGTCGAAATGCATCCCTCACCCACAGGCCAACGTCATGACACTTCTGACCCACTGGAATTGTGATACTTATTCACTGAAATAATCTGTCTGTAAACAATTGTTGGATTCATTACTTGTCACGCACAGAGTTGATGTTCTAACCGACTTGCCAAAACTATAGTTTGTTTGCAAGGAATTTGTGGAGTGGTTGAAAAACAGGTTTTAATGACTAAACTAAGTACGTAAACTTCCCACTTCAACTGTCTATCTTGGTGGGGCAAACAACCTGTTTTTTTTTAGATTCATGCCAGTTTCCAAATTTTTAAGTTTCAGCTTTATTCTAAAATTGATTTCATTGTTTTTCTTATCAATCTACACCCCATAATGACAAAGCAAAAACATTTTTTTTTTATGTTTGCAAATTTATACAAAATGAAATATCACGTTTACGTAAGTATTCAGGCCCTTTTACTCAGCTCTTTGTTGAAGCACCTTTGGCAGCGATTACAGCTTAAATTCTTCTTGGGTATGAAGCTATATGTTTGGCACACCTGTACTTGGAGTTTCTCCCTTTTTTCTTCTCTGCAGCTCCTCAAACTCTGTCAGGTTGTATGGGGAGCATCACTGCACAGCTATTTTCAGGTGTCTCCAGAGATGTTCGATCAGGTTCATGTCTGCGCTCTGGCTGGGCCACTCAAGAACAATTGGAGACTTGTCCCGAAGCCAGTCTAGTGTTGTCTTGGCTGTGTACTTAGGTTCGTTGTCCTGTTGGAAGGTGAATGTTCGCCCCAGTCTGAAGTCCTGAGTGCTCTGGAGCAGGTTTTCATCAAGGATCTTCCTGTGTTTTGCTCTGTTCATCTTTTCCTCGATCCTGAATAGTCACCCAGTCCCTGCTGCTGAAAAACATCCCACCACCATGATGCTGCCACCACCATGCTTCACTGTAGGGATGGTGCCAGGTTTCCTCCAGATGTGACGCTTGTCATTCGGGCCAAAGAGTTCAATCTTGGTTTCATCAGACCAGAGAATCTTGTTTCTCATGGTCTGAGAGTCCTTTAGGTGCCTTTTAGGAAAACTCCAAGCGGGCTGTCATGTGCCTTTTACTGAGGAGTGGCTTCCGTTTGGCCACTCTACCATGAAAGCCTGATTGGTGGAGTGCTACAGAGATGGTTGTCCTTCTGGAAGATTTTCCCATCTCCACAGTAACTCTGGAGCTTTTGTCAGAGTGACCATTGGGTTCTTGGTCACCTCCCTGACCAAGGCCCTTTTCCCCTGATTGCTCAGTTTGGTCGGACGGCCAGCTCTAAGAAGAGTCTTGGTGGTTCCAAACTTTTTCCTTTTAAGAATGGAGGCCACTGTATTCTTGGACATTCAATGCTGCAGACATTTGGGACCCTTCCCCAGATCCTGTCTCGGAGTTCTACAGACAATTCCTTCAACCTCAGTTATTGCTCTGACATACAGTGTTAAGAGTTCTGTTCTCCTGTTCATTAACCAATTCAATTATATTACTGTCTGTTATATCAGGATTTGTAAGATACTGATAGAAATGAGAACAGACAGAGGCCCAGTCTACCAAAGTTAAATGTTTATTCCCGGAAGGTTCTGACGTGCACAGTACAAAGATCTTCAATTTTATAGTGACACACATACATCCACACAAATCACCAAATCCGCCCGCCAATCGAGACTAGGGGCGTCCTTGAATAGCGTCTTCCTGCCCTCCCCTAAGATAGGGAGAGACCTGGGACTGGGCAGTACTCAGTGTCCCAGCCAAGGTCAGCCTCTAATCTGGCTCAGACAGAGACCGTCTGTTATCAAAATACTAGACACATTGTTCCCAAAACGTTGATTCTGACTAAGAACTACACTCCAGTGTATATATTATTATTCCACTGACTAAAACCACACACAGTATTATAAAAATCAAAATGATTCTAACACTTACATACATGCATTATAATAATCCAATTGTTCAAATTAATTTCATACAATCACATGGTTTCAGACTTATGGTTTCAAGAGTGTAATATTCGAATCATTTATTAAAACACATTTCCGTATCAAGTGTCAACTGTAAGATCTTATATAGACAGGTGTGTGCCTTTCCAACTCATGTCCAATCAATTGAATTTTCCACAGGTGGGCTCCAATCAAGTTGATCAATGGAAACATGATGCACCTGAGCTCAATTTTGAGTCTCATAGCAAAAGGGTCTAAATAAATTAGCAAAAATGGCTAAAAAAGTTTTTTGCTTTGTCATTGTGTATTGAGAAAAAAAATAATTTAATCATTTTAGAAAAAGGCTGTAACAAAATGTGGAAAAGTCAAGGGGTCTGAATACTTTCTGAATGCACTGTACATATCTCCCTGGCATATTACATAATTTATATATATTTTTTTGGACTCCCCCATTGTTGTGCGTTGCTCACTTGAACAGAAGGTGGTACAGCGGTCTTTTGTGGGCAAACTTGGTCATCAAAGTCTGGAATTGTCTGGATAAATTCATGCTGGATTGACAGAATGGCCTTTGTATTCAACTTTTTCTGGCCCAAGGTGGGTGGGTGTTTATCCTGTTTAGCTTGGAAAAGAGACAAGGATTGAGAAAGATTTGACAGTAGATTGTTGACCTGATTTGATGATGCAGACTGTGGCGATTGTAGTGTGCCCATGAGTGACAGAACACTGAGCCAATCACGGCGCAACTAGAGAAGATTACCAACACCTGTGCTATGTGCTTTCGCTGGCTGCACCTCCACCACAGAAAGCACTGAGAGAGGCTGAAACACCTGCATTTTGGAGCTGCCTCACTCAGAGGCCATGTTTGCAGCTTTAATAACTCAAGGATTTTTTTCCTTCCACATTGTTTGCACACTGATATGTGACATGAATTAAGGCCAAAAGGACATGTGAAACAGGCCAACTATTTTATTTTAGCTCAACATCTGGGGCTCAAAACAGGCTCTGAATGACAGGTCGACACTGTATCGGAGTGTGGAAAGCACCAATTACAACACTGAGGGAAAACCTGTTAAACACCTTACAATATTTGTATGTTCAGACAATAGCCTCTAGGCCAGGGCTGCCCATCCCTCTTCCTGGAGATCTACTGTCCTGTGGGTTTTCAGTCCAGCCCTCTTCTTGGAGATCTACTGTCCTGTGGGTTCAGTCCAGCCCTCTTCTTGGAGATCTACTGTCCTGTGGGTTTTCAGTCCAACTCTCTTCCTGGAGATCTACTGTCCTGTAGGTTTTCAGTCCAACCCTCTTCCTGGAGATCTACTGTCCTCAAGATCTCCAGGAAGAGGGTTGGACTGAAAACCCCCAGGACAGTAGATCTCCAGGAAGAGGGTTGGACAGCCCTTGTTTAAAGGCTATGTGAAGCTGCGCTGAATCCCTTACTCTGATGGGAATTGGCCTGTATGGATAAGGCTAAATCTGAAAGTTTTCTTGAAGGACAAATGATGGAAATACATAAACATGATACAGGACACAAAGGTGACGACTAAGTCACCTGACGAGACTGAAAACAAACATTACACTGTTTTCTACCTGCATCTTACATTTACTGAAAGAAAATCTGAAAATACTCTTCGTACATGATAAGAAATATCCATGGGGCATTTGGAGGAGGTGCAACATCATACCAGTAAATGACATGGGTTTGAGTGAGAGGTCGAACTGGTGTTTCCCAAGTGGCCACACCTCTTCAAAGTGTGCACAGTTCCTAAGTAATTTCAATGCACTTTTATGACTCGAAGAATATCCTTCAAGGTGTTTAAAAATTATTTATTTTTATTTTTTATATCCTCTCTGTGCCGTTGAGGAACTAGAACAAGCACACTTGTACACTTGTAGTTGTTTTGTTTGGAACACAACCCTGCATCCCCACTTTTACACAGTTAATGTTTATGAAATCCAAAAGCTGTCAATTTTTTTTTTTTTTTTATAAATCTTCATCTGGGTTTGGCGGGCATAATTCTAAAGCCTGTTCTGTAGCCGACATGACTAGCTAAACCTGAGAAGGACAGATCCTGAGCTTTGACAGCATGTTTAGCATGTTGTACAGCCGCTGCGTTCCAATTTAGGCACTTATCAGTGTCCCAGTCTGCCATTTTCAACCTGTATATAGGCACAAGTGTATAGGCTCTCTCTCTCTCTAAATCAATGCTCTCTGCATCTTCTCTGTATAACCCACTCTGATTCATTCATAAATGTCCCGTTCTTTTGACTCTGTTACTGATGTCTCCTAACTCTCTCTCTCTCAGTGTTCCAGGAGCGTCCGGAGCTCCCTCCCACCCAGGCCCAGGCCACAGCTCGCTGTATCTCTCCAGAACAGTACTCCTACACCGCCTCCATCCTCAGGCTGCTCCGAAACAAACCCTTCCTCCTCCTCATCCTCACATATGGTCAGTACTTAACCCCTTGTGTCACTACTGATCTGAGCTGAGCTGTCCAGGGCTGTCCTGGTTATGCATTCATCATAGCCAGGAAGGATAACGTGAAAACATAACTGTCATGTCTCGGGTATTATGTTTCAAGTAGGCAGGCTAGTTGTGAACTGTCTGCCAGTGTTACCTGTTCCACCTGACCTACAGTTACCCAGCAAACTACATTTTTGTCATTTGGCAGACACTTATCCAGAGCAATTTGGATTAAGTGCCTTGCTCAAGGGCACATCCATAGATTTTTCCACCAAGTTGGCTCAGAGATTCGAACCAACAACCTTTTGGTTACTGGCCCAACGCTAGGCTACCTGCACCTCAGCAATGTGCCCATATATCCCACACTGCATCACAGGTGCACCATTAATGTGTTGTCCTATAGGAAAGGACTCTATGCCTGCTAGGATGTCATTGGCTGTCCCCAGATCCACAAGGAAATGTTACGGTCGCATGTCAATGAGTAAAACAATGTATTTATGTTTCTCTTTGTTTAAAACAACAACTTATTGGTCTCATATATATTAATGGAAGCACTGTAGTTTACATCTGGAAAGTACCGGGAGAACTGAAATAAGATGGCAACAACCAGTTAAGAATGAACTGCTGTGGGTGAAGTCCACAGTAGTAGAATACACTGCTGTGGGTGAAGTCCACAGTAGTAGTATAACTGTTGCTGTGGGTGGAGTCCACAGTAGTAGTATAACTGTTGCTGTGGGTGGAGTCCACAGTAGTAGTATAACTGCTGCTGTGGGTGAAGTCCACAGTAGTAGTATAACTGTTGCTGTGGGTGAAGTCCACAGTAGTAGTATAACTGTTGCTGTGGGTGATGTCCACAGTAGTAGAATACACTGCTGTGGGTGGAGTCCACAGTAGTAGTATAACTGTTGCTGTGGGTGGAGTCCACAGTAGTAGTATGACTGCTGCTGTGGGTGAAGTCCACAGTAGTAGTATAACTGTTGCTGTGGGTGGAGTCCACAGTAGTAGTATAACTGCTGTGGGTGGAGTCCACAGTAGTAGTATAACTGCTGCTGTGGGTGGAGTCCACAGTAGTAGTATAACTGCTGCTGTGGGTGGAGTCCACAGTAGTAGTATAACTGTTGCTGTGGGTGGAGTCCACAGTAGTAGTATAACTGTTGCTGTGGGTGCTCTCAGAAAGCTCCCTGAAAGTCCCTGTTGACTCTGCCTCACTTACTTTTTCTCTCACCAACAGGACTGAATGTGGGCTGCTTCTATGCTGTGGGCACGCTACTGAACCGCATGATCATCGAGCATTACCCTGTAAGTCCTACATTACCCTGTAAGTCCTACATTACCCTGTACACTACCCTGTAAGTCCTACACTACCCTGTACATTACCCTGTAAGTCCTACACTACCCTGTACATTACCCTGTAAGTCCTACATTACCCTGTAAGTCCTACACTACCCTGTACATTACCCTGTAAGTCCTACATTACCCTGTACACTACCCTGTAAGTCCTACACTACCCTGTACATTACCCTGTAAGTCCTACACTACCCTGTAAGTCCTACATTACCCTGTACACTACCCTGTAAGTCCTACACTACCCTGTACATTACCCTGTAAGTCCTACACTACCCTGTACATTACCCTGTAAGTCCTACACTACCCTGTAAGTCCTACATTACCCTGTAAGTCCTACACTACCCTGTAAGTCCTACACTACCCTGTAAGTCCTACACTACCCTGTAAGTCCTACACTACCCTGTAAGTCCTACATTACCCTGTAAGTCCTACACTACCCTGTAAGTCCTACACTACCCTGTAAGTCCTACACTACCCTGTAAGTCCTACACTACCCTGTAAGTCCTACATTACCCTGTAAGTCCTACACTACCCTGTAAGTCCTACACTACCCTGTAAGTCCTACACTACCCTGTAAGTCCTACACTACCCTGTACACTACCCTGTAAGTCCTACACTACCCTGTAAGTCCTACATTACCCTGTACACTACCCTGTAAGTCCTACACTACCCTGTAAGTCCTACACTACCCTGTACACTACCCTGTAAGTCCTACACTACCCTGTAAGTCCTACATTACCCTGTACATTACTCTGTAAGTCCTACACTACCCTGTAAGTCCTACACTACCCTGTAAGTCCTACACTACCCTGTAAGTCCTACACTACCCTGTAAGTCCTACACTACCCTGTAAGTCCTACACTACCCTGTACATTACCCTGTAAGTCCTACACTACCCTGTACATTACCCTGTAAGTCCTACACTACCCTGTACATTACCCTGTAAGTCCTACACTACCCTGTACATTACCCTGTAAGTCCTACACTGCAGTATGTGGGCACTGAAACACATTGACAACACTACAACATTGGCCGTGTTATTTGGTTAACAATCCAAACATTCTAGAATACAACAATGGGCGTGTTATTTGGTTAACAATCCAAACATTCTAGAATGCAACAATGGGCGTGTTATTTGGTTAACAATACAAACATTCTAGAATACAACAATGGGCGTGTTATTTGGTTAACAATCCAAACATTCTAGAATACAACAATGGGCGTGTTATTCACCCTTACCTAAAGAGTGTTGTGGCTGGGGTTTAGGGGGTTGTCGCCAGGTGGCTGGGGCTTAAACATGAACTTATAAAAACATCAGCTCTTTGCTATATTTGTTGAGTCTCTCTCTAGTCATGGTTTTAAATGTTTTCAACTTTGCTGTGAGTTTTTATTTGACGTGCGCCTGGCTCGAGGAAAATGTGCAGACACGATCTGATCGGCCAGCGGTAGGCCTATAGGTGCACTTGATTTGCTCTCTGGGCCTGCTGGGTAGGTGGAGTTCTACCTTCAGACACATGGTTCAAAATGGGAACACTTTACCTTCCCGGCACTAGGCCTGTTGAATCAAGTGCACCTACTGCCAACGGTGCAAAATGTTTAAAAAATAAAATAAAATATGAGCCAACACACACACACTAACCCTGGTCTCCCCTGTCTGTCCTGACCCACAGGGTGAAGAGTTGAATGCAGGGAGGATAGGTCTCACCATCATTATCGCTGGCATGGTGGGTTCACTGATCTGTGGCATCTGGTTGGACAGAACCAAAACATACAAGTAAGTCCAGGAAATTTTAAATTATAATTTTACATGGGTCACAACACATCAAAATCATTCAGAATGAAGGTGGAATGAAGGTGGAATGAAGGTGGAATGAAGGTGGAATGAAGGTGGAATGAAGGTGGAATGAAGGATAAGTAATCCTTCTCACCCCCCCCCCCCCCTTAAATGATTTAGATGCACTATTGTAAGTGGCTGTTCCACTGGATGTCAGAAGGTGAATTCACCAATTTGTAAGTCGCTCTGGATAACAGCGTCTGCTAAATTACTTAAATGTAATGTAAAAGGTGGAATGAAGGTGGAACGGAGATACACGAAGTTGGTCGAGTTGCTTTGAGCCAATCCAGTGAAAGAATCCGGTTATGATGTCATCACAGCTAGTGTTGCCCACTGGGAAAGAAACTCACTGCATCTTTTTCCACCAATGACTTGTGTGAGACGCTTTTGTCTCCAGTTCTTGTACTGTTCGTGTTTTATCCTTTCAAGTTGGTTGGCTGGCTGTGTTGAAGACTTCTGTATCCCTTGACTGTAGGATGTTGGTTTGTATTGTCAGACTGGCTCCTTGACTGTGTAGGATGTTGGTTTGTATTGTCAGACTGGCTCCCTGACTGTGTAGGATGTTGGTTTGTATTGTCAGACTGGCTCCCTGACTGTAGGATGTTGGTTTGTATTGTCAGACTGGCTCCTTGACTGTGTAGGATGTTGATTTGTATTGTCAGACTGGCTCCTTGACTGTGTAGGATGTTGATTTGTATTGTCAGACTGGCTCCCTGACTGTAGGATGTTGGTTTGTATTGTCAGACTGGCTCCCTGACTGTAGGATGTTGGTTTGTATTGTCAGACAGGCTCCTTGACTGTGTAGGATGTTGGTTTGTATTGTCAGACTGGCTCCCTGACTGTAGGATGTTGTTTTGTATTGTCAGACTGGCTCCTTGACTGTGTAGGATGTTGGTTTGTATTGTCAGACTGGCTCCTTGACTGTGTAGGATGTTTGTTTGTATTGTCAGTCTGGCTCCCTGACTGTAGGATGTTGGTTTGTATTGTCAGACTGGCTCCCTGACTGTAGGATGTTGGTTTGTATTGTCAGACTGGCTCCCTGACTGTAGGATGTTGGTTTGTATTGTCAGTCTGGCTCCCTGACTGTGTAGGATGTTGGTTTGTATTGTCAGTCTGGCTCCCTGACTGTGTAGGATGTTGGTTTGTATTGTCAGTCTGGCTCCCTGACTGTGTAGGATGTTGGTTTGTATTGTCAGTCTGGCTCCCTGACTGTGTAGGATGTTGGTTTGTATTGTCAGTCTGGCTCCCTGACTGTGTAGGATGTTGGTTTGTATTGTCAGACTGGCTCCCTGACTGTGTAAGATGTTGGTTTGTATTGTCAGACTGGCTCCCTGACTGTGTAAGATGTTGGTTTGTATTGTCAGTCTGGCTCCCTGACTGTGTAGGATGTTGGTTTGTATTGTCAGACAGGCTCCCTGACTGTGTAGGATGTTGGTTTGTATTGTCAGACTGGCTCCCTGACTGTGTAGGATGTTGGTTTGTATTGTCAGTCTGGCTCCCTGACTGTAGGATGTTGGTTTGTATTGTCAGACTGGCTCCCTGACTGTGTAGGATGTTGGTTTGTATTGTTAGATTTTTGTATTCTTCTTGGCTGGTGTAGTTTCATGTTTTTTCATGTTGATGTTTGTCCCTCTGTTTCCTGCTGTGTGCTTGGGACAGAACAGGGCCCAGCTCTGTTTGTCCAGGTGCAGCCTGTTTATCTCTCTGAAACCCCTGACCCCTAACCTCTGATTCCATGGGGTCACTGGCCATGAGTTCAGAGAACCCCCTCAGGGGTCCAAGGTCTTATTTTTTTTTTACGTTAGTTTATTTAGTGAAAATGTTACTTAACACTTAAACTTGCTTTGTTGTGTTAAGGGATTGTATGTAAGCATTTCACCTGTTGCATGTGACAAATAAAATGTGATTTGAGGTTTTGTCGTCCAGTCCCTTGCTACTCCTGTGAACCCATTCAGCACATGGTCGCTAGTTCAGGAAGAATGTTTACCATGTAACACGTGTCGTCACGTCCTTACATTGTACAGTGACGTGTACTATTCAAATCTCCTTAAGCTGGCCATTTTCATAATAACCAGCAATAGTTACAAGTCTTTGCCCGTTCTTAAACCGTGATGCATGAGAACCTTTGCCCAGTATAGTGATGATAGTAAGTGAAGTGGTGGATTCCACACTGGTGCTGTAAAGGATACCTGCAGAAGAGGAAGAACCGTGAGAGATGAGTACGTAGTTACAGACGTACGAGATATGAGAACACAAGGTGCAGTAATAGTTTCTACTACAGTACAGATGTCACCTGTATTCTGGCTGTAAGCGTTGACGAGCTTTCTGTAGACTGCAGGGATCTGTATCGAGGGCTCCGTAATTCCCGTTTAGCGCCGTGGTTCGGCTGAGAATGCGACTTAAAAAAAAGTATATTTATTTATTTAATTATGTCTATGATGGATAGAGGGAGAATGTTTTATACTTGCTTGATGTCCTCATCTGAACCTGGCCATCGTGACAACAGATTCAGTTTATTAGGACAATGTTACCGGCATTCTCCTTTTTTTTAAGTTCCTGTCTCTGTCTGGCCTCCAGCTGGGATGTTAAAGCTGGAGACATATGAATACCAAGCTTTACGACCCTAGTTTCAGAACAAATGTAAACCACATATACTGTAAGTAGGGTTGCAAAATGCCAGTAACTTTCCCCAAATTCATTTTTCCCCCCCTCATAAATCCTGGTTGGAGGAATCCCGTTTTCCTGAATATTCCTTCATTATTCCGTAAATCTACCAACTGCAATTTCAGCTAATTTTGAGAGTTACCGCGATTTTGCAACCCTAAAAATGTCATCCAATTTGACATTTTCTATGTGTAGGGTAGCCCGAAATATATTAATAAAATTAAAATAAGTCTCACCAACATAGTTGGTTTACTTGACCTTGTTCCTGCCCCACTCCCGCTTTATCCTCTCAGCAAATAGACATCCCTAGGTGTTGTTCACTCCCGCTTTATCCTCTCAGCAAATAGACATCCCTAGGTGTTGTTCACTCCCGCTTTATCCTCTCAGCAAATAGAGACATCCCTAGGTGTTGTTCACTCCCACTTGATCCTCTCAGCAAATAGAGACATCCCTAGGTGTTGTCCACTCCCACTTTATCCTCTCAGCAAATAGAGACATCCCTAGGTGTTGTCCACTTGATCCTCTCAGCAAATAGAGACATCCCTAGGTGTTGTTCACTCCCACTTGATCCTCTCAGCAAATAGAGACATCCCTAGGTGTTGTTCACTCCCACTTTATCCTCTCAGCAAATAGAGACATCCCTAGGTGTTGTTCACTCCCACTTGATCCTCTCAGCAAATAGAGACATCCCTAGGTGTTGTTCACTCCCACTTCATTGGTTGGTGGTGTAAAGACATACATGTGTATATTCAGGAAAGTGGAACTCTCTCTCTCTCTGGACGTTGCAGATGGAAATAGAATGCATGGAGCTAACAGGATCTATTTTATTCAGTTGTTCATCGCGACTCTGTAACTGACATGGTATTAATCCACAACTGTCATGTGATTTGGATCACATCGATGTGTATTGGATTTGTCTCTAGGATATGTCTGAGCAGCTCACCGATCGCTGCAGCTGTACATTGCCCATCTGTAAATAGCCCACCCAGTCTACCTACCTCATCCCCATATTGTTTTTATTTACTTTTCAGCTCTTTTGCACACCAGTATTTCTACTTGCACATCACCATCTGCTCATCTATCACTCCAGTGTTAATTTGCTAAATTGTAATTACTTCGCTACTATGGCCTATTTTATTACCTTCCCTCCTCACGCCATTTGTACACACTGTATATAGACATTTTTTTTCTATTGTGTTATTGACTGTACGCTTGTTTATTCCATGTGTCACACTGCTTTGCTTTATCTTGGCCAGATTGCAGTTGTAAATGACAACTTGTTCTCAACTAGCCTACCTGGTTAAATAAAGGTGAAATAAAAAAAGTCAGCATGGATTTGATTTGTCTCTAGGATATCTGTGAATTGTGTGTAATGTCTCTGTGTTTCCCAGACCATGACTGAATTGATTGTGTCTTTCAGACAGACTACCCTGACGGTCTACCTCATGTCCTTCGTAGGGATGTTGGTCTACGCCTTCACCCTCAGTCTGGGTCATCTCTGGGTAGTCTTCCTCACCGCTGGAGCTCTGGGGTAAGACCTCTCTCTCTCTCTGTGTCTCGCCAGTATCAGAGACTCAAATATATATTTGTATTGAGCTAAATTTAACTCGACTGATAACTAAACCAAGCTGCCCCAACTTAACCTCTTGGAACTCTAGGGGCAGTATTTAATTTTTGGATAAAAAAACGTTCCCGTTTTAAACCAGATATTTTGTCACAAAAAGATGCTCGACTATGCATATAATTGACAGCTTTGGAAAGAACTCTGACGTTTCCAAAACTGCAAAGATATTATCTGTGAGTGCCACAGAACTGATGCTTCAGGCGAAACCAAGATGAAACTTCAAACAGGAAATGAGCGAAATTTTTGAAGCGCTGTTTTCCAATGTCTCCTTATATGGCTATGAATGCTCCCTGAACGAGTCTACAATTTCTGCCGTTTCCCCAAGGTGTCTGCAGCATTGTGAAGTATTTGTAGGCATATCATTGGAAGACCATATCATATCATTGACCATAAGAGACCACATTTACCAGGTGTCCGCCCGGTGTCCTGTGTCGAAATTGGTGCGTAAACTTCAGCTGCAAGTGTTTTTACATGTGATTCAGAGGAGAAAGCAGACTTCCACAAACGATATATCAATGAAGAGATATGTGAAAAACACCTTGAGGATTGATTCTAAACAACGTTTGCCATGTTTCAATCGATATTATGGAGTTAATTTGGAAAAAAGTTTGCTGTTTTGGTGACTGAATTTTCGTATTCTTTTTGGTAGCCAAACGTGATGTACAAAACGGAGTGATTTGTCCTACACAAATAATATTTTTTGAAAAACTGAACATTTGCTATCTGAGTCTCCTCATTGAAAACATCTGAAGTTCTTCAAAGGTAAATGATTTTATTTGAATGCTTTTCTTGTTTTTGTGAAAATGTTGCTGGCTGAATTCTAGGCTTATAGCTATGTTATCTATCAATACTCTTACACAAATGCTTGTGTAGCTATGGTTGAAAAGCATATTTTGAAAATCTGAGATGACAGTGTTGTTAACAAAAGTCTAAGCTTGAGAGCAAATATATTTATTTCATTTCATTTGCGATTTTCATTAATAGTTAACGTTGCGTTATGCTAATGAGCTTGAGGCTATAAATAGGATCCCGGATACGGGATTGCTCGTCGCATGAAACACCATGAGACATCTACTCTTTTTGCATATCACTCTAACACCCCCCCCCTCCATAAGTACACAGTCAACGGACTCTTTGCTAATGAGCTCAGGGACCGTTGTCCCATTGCCTGCATTAGAGATACTAAGCTACCGAAATTGTGTCGTTATTGCGAAGAGAAATTTCTAAACTTTCAATGAACATTTCCTGTGGTTGTATAATTGGGAGGTTGTGTCCCTCGATCTTTGATTCGGATCAGGCCCTTAAATGTTTTACCTTTCTGTTTTGTTTTACCAACTCTGTTGTAGATAAGCCCCATTTTAAAATATTAAGGGCAAAGGACATGTATAGCCTGTGGTTCATGCATGAATTGTCCGAATGAGTTCATGGAAACTTAGCTTGGGCTAGATGAACTGATTCTACCTCTGACGGGCAGTCCTTCAGACATTTGAGAAATAGATGTCTTACTGTCTCTCAGACAGGACGCAATGTGTGCTTTCTGATGGTGTGAAGTTACCTCTATTACTAAAGGTATCCCAAAGGGGTCGATTTTGGGACCTGTACTCTTTTACTATTTATTTTGACAAATTTATTTATCTGCAAAAACCTATAACATTCATCTGTATGCTTTTTGCCCCTATGGCTGACCAGGCGATGCCATTTGTTGCTGCAATCAGATTTTGTCCACTTGCAGAAAGTCCTTAACTCTTTAACTCTTTTTCCCATTTTGTTTTAGTATAAATATTTCAGATTAAATATTACACATTTATGTATTGGATGTTTCTTTCATTGAGCAGGTTCCCACCTATACATATCTGGACTTTTGGATTGCCAATAATTAGACTTTTTAAAAAATATACGAATGAACTAGTTAAGAAGCTGAGATTTAAACGAGGCTTATTTTATAGAAAGAGATTATGCTTCTCCCTAAACAGCAGGAGGCAGACTTGACTATGGTGACACCGTTTACCAGAATGCAACAGCCACTACTCTTAAACCATTGGATGTCGTCTACCATAGCGCCCTTCACTTTATCCCAGGTGACCGTTTCAATACGCATCACTGCATCTTTTATCAAAAGGTTGGCTGGTCCTCACTTAAAGTCCCGTAGATCACTTCATTACTCACTCTACTACTCACTCAAAACTCTACTACACAAGCTTCTGACCTACCTCACTTTGCTGTTTTTTTTTATTTTTAAATGAGACGCCAAAACCGTTCACAGGGATGGTTAACTCTGGAGGTTCCATGAGTATCTTCCCATCTAGGTAAATCCAACTTCAGTTTTAGTGCAACACATTTTTGGAATAGCCTACAAAACTCCTTGACTCTCAGGTGCATGTAGGGCAGTTTAGGACTTTAATGTTGAATTAATTTTTAATGAGAATTTCAACTGTTTGGATTGAATGCAAATAATTGTATTTGTGGGGTTTGAAGCTGTAGTGTTGATTCTGTCATTTTTAGTTACCTTTTTTTTATTGATCATTTTGAATTTGTGTTCTCAGGGTACCATTTTTAAAATATTTGTTTTTTTTTTGTGTTTTTTTTTTTAACGAGGCAAGTCGGTTAAGAACAAATTCTTATTTACAATGACGGCCTAGGAACAGTGGGTTAACTGCCTTCATGGGCAGAACAACAGATTTTTAACTTGTCAGCTCGGATTCGAACTAGCTGAAAGACATGGCCCAACGCTCTAACCTCTAGGCTCCCTTGAACCCCTGGTCTCTGGTTTCCTCTGAATAAATATAAAATCTCTTAACCCCCCCCTCTCTTTCTCTCTCTCTTGCTCTCTCTCTCTCTCAACACCTAAGATGCAACCCCTGTTCTATAAATTATGCAGGAGGGGCAAGACTTGTCATTATGATATTTAGCTATGAATGTACAGCGACTTGCGACAGAGTAGAAAGTATTAATTTATGAAGTCCTAAAGCTGTCTGTCAACCCAGGCTATTCTGATAATGATTGAGGTGTTCCCCAGTCATTATGTCCCGTTCTATTGCATTTTTGTGACGTGTGTCTCCTTGTTGAATCTGTGTGACAACCACTGAATGAAATAGAACACGAGTGGACATTAGCATCCTAGCAACAGGACTGAAACAGCTGACATCTTGGTCAGGAAAATATTAATTCTAAATACCAAAAAAACAGGATACATAAATTGCCAGTCAAACGTTTCTTTATGTTCTACATTGTAGAGTAAGAGTGAAGACATCAACACTATGGAATCACGTAGTAACCAATAAAGTGTTAAACAAATCCAAATATATTTGAGATTCTTTAAAGTAGCCACCCTTTGCCTTGATGACAGCTTTTCACACTCTTGGCATTCTCTCAACCAGCTTCATGAGGTAGTCACCTGGAATGCATTTCAATTAACAGGTGTGCCTTGTCGAAAGTTAATTTGTGTAATCTCTTTCCTTCTCAATGTGTTTGAGCCAATCAGTTGTGATGTGACAAGGTAGGGTTGGTATACAGAAGATAACCCTCTTTGGTGAATGACCAAGTCCATATTAAAGCAAGAACAGTCCATTACTTTTGACTGACTTTCATGTCTTAATCTGGAAAATTTCATTAACTTTGCAGTGCAGTTGCAAAAATCATCAAGCGCTATGATGAAACTAGCTCTCATGAGGACCGCCACAGGAAAGGAAGACCCAGAGTTAACTGCACCTCAGATTGCAGCCCAAATAAATGCTTCAAGTAACAGACTCATCAGCATAAACTGTTCAGAATCGGGCCTTCATGGTTGAATTTCTGCAAAGAAACCACAACTAAAGGACACCAGTAAGAAGAGACTTGCTTGGACCAAGAAACACGAGCAATGGACTGGTGGAAAACTTTCCTTTTGGTCTGGAGTACAAATTGGAGATTTGTTTCTTTTCTTCCAACTGCCGTGTCTTAGTGGGATGCAGAGTAGGTGACCCAAAACACACCTCCAGGTTCATAAGGGCTATTTGACCAAGAAGGAGAGTGATTGAGTGCTGCATCAGATGACCTGCCCTCCACAATCACCACCCTACCTCAACCCAATTCAGATAGTTTGGGATGAGTTGGACCGTGAAGTGACGGAAAAGCACCCTCAAGTGCTCAGCATATGTGGGAACTCCTTCAAGACTGTTGGAAAAGCATTCCAGGTGAAGATGGTTGAGAGAATGCCAAGAGTGTGCAAAGCTGTCATCAAGGCAAAGGGTGGCTACTTTGAAGAATCTCAAATAAAATATATTTTGAGTTTATTTTATTTTTAGAGTGACTGTGTGCACATTAATCAACGTTTCAGTAATTGCCGGTTTTAGCCAGCCGGCTAATTTTCAACCGCAGGCCCTGGGAAGGTCATTAAAAACAATTACAAAATAGACAATCATTGAGCAGTGAGCACACGCAGAGCAACATGGGACAAGCAAGACAGAGTAACACAGAACAAAAAGCAGCAAGACAAAATTCATGAAAGTGTTTCCACACCTCACAAGCTACAGACAACATGGAAAGTGGCAACACACAGCTAGGGATTATGATCACAAATCTGATTGACCTTTAGCCATGTCTTCATACATTTTGTGAAAGTGTGATATGTGGTGCAGTTGTGTGTGTCTGATAGCAGTGTATTCTAGACATGGGAAGCTCTCACAGATAAAGTGGATTTACTTAAGGGAACTATACAGTCACCTCTCATGACAGACCTTGTGGATCTGCTGCCATATGTTTGGGTTTCCTGTTTAACACAGAGTGGAGGGGGAGGAGCCAGGCCATTTAGGATCTTGAACACAAGACATGCGTTGGTGTATTGCACAAGATTTTCCCAACTCAGGAGCTCACGCATTCTTGAGGATGTAACAGTGATGATGGCTATAGGGCTTCCTGTCAAGCACTTTGAGAGCCTGTTTGTAGACAGACTGAATAGGTTTTAATTTTGTACAGCAAGCTTGGGCCCAACTAGTCAAGCAGTATGTTAAGTGGGGGAATATCCTAGATTTGAAGTACTGTTTTGCTACCTCTGTAGTCAAACAATTTTCGTATAAATTGGCAATTTGCTAGGTCGAATTTGGTTATCTGAATGACCTTTTTCACATGCTTTTTAAGAGGTTGGAATCAATTATGATGCCAAGGTACTTAAAAATCAGGTACCACCTGGAGCTTCTCCCCTGACACAGACATCTGGCTCAGTAGCATCTGTTGCCCTCTTTGTGAAGAACATGCAAACAGTTTTTTTTCTTCCACATTGAGATGCAAACACGAGTCACTTGAGCCACTTTGTAACCTGGACCATTACAGTAGTGAGTCACTGAGCCACTTTGTAACCTGGACCATTACAGTAGTGAGTTCTTGTGCAGCTTATTTGCTCTTTGCATGCACATATATCACTATCATCTGCATACATTTGAACTATACATCCAGTAAACTCAATATATTTTGATTCGTTTAACACTTTTTTTTGGTTACATGATTCCATATGTGTTATTTCATGGCATTGATGTCTTCACTATTATTCTACAATGTAGAAAATAGTACAAATTAAGAAAAACCCTTGAATGAGTAGGTGTGTCCAAACTTTTGACTGGTACTGTACATAAAGCTCTAATAAGTGTTATAATATTTACATCTGTCTATATAGCGCTTCATTATACATTGTGTGTGTGTGTGTGTGTGTAGGTTCTTCATGACAGGCTACCTGCCCCTGGGCTTTGAGTTTGGAGTGGAGCTGACCTACCCCGAGTGTGAAGGAACCTCTTCTGGCCTGCTCAACTGCTCTGCACAGGTGAACACACACACACACACACACACACACACACACAGCTGCTGTGGGCAGATCAAAGCTTTTGGTATCCATGGAAATGCATTGCATTCTGAGAATATTCAGACCTTGACTTTTTCCTTATTTTGTTACTGTAGTCTTATTCTAAAATGGATTAAATTACTCTTTTTTTTTTCCTTCACCAATCTACAAACAATATCCCATAATGACAAAGCACATGTTTTTATTTTTTTTTAATGTTCGATAATTTATATTTTAAAGTGAAATACCACATTTACATAAGTATTCACACCCTTTACTCAGTACGTTGTTGAAGCACCTTTTGGCAGCGATTACAGCCTGGAGTCGTCTTGGGTGTGACGCTACAAGCTTGGCACACCTGTATTTGGTGAGTTTCTCCCATTTGTTCTCTGCAGATCCTCTCAAGCTCTGTCAGGTTGGATGGGGAGTGTCGCTGCACAGCTATTTTCAGGTCTCTCCAGAGATGTTTGATCGGGTTCAAGTCTGCTCTTGCTGGGCCGCTCAAGGACGTTGAGACCTTTCCCGAAGCCACTCTTGCGTTGTCTTGGCTGTGTGCTTAGGGTCGTTGTCCTGTTGGAAGTGAACCTTCGCCCCAGTCTGAGGTCTTGAGTGCTCTGGAGAAGGTTTTCATCAAGGATATCTCTGTATTTGGCTCTGTTCCTCTTTCCCTCAATCCTGACTAGTCTCCCAGTCTCCTAGACATCCCCAATGCATGATGCTGCCACCACCATGCTTCACTGTAGGGATGGTGCCAGGTTTCCTCCAGATGTGACGCTTGGCATTCAGGCCAAAGAGTTCAGTCTTGGTTTCATCAGACCAGAGAATCTTGTTTCTTATGGTCAGAGTCTTTAGGTACTGTTTGGCAGACTCCAAGTAGGCTGCCTTGTGCCTTTTTTACTGAGGAGTGGCATTCGTCTGGCCAGTCTACCATAAATGCCTGATTGGTGGAGTGCTGCAGAGGTTGTTGTCCTTCTGGAAGATTCTCCCATCACCACAGAGGAACTCTAGAGCTCTGTCAGAGTAACCATTGGTTTCTCAGTCACCTCCCTGACCAAGGCCCTTCTCCCTCGATTGCTCAGTTTGGCCGGGTGGCCAGCTCTAGGGAGAGTCTTAGTGGTTCCAAACTTCTTCCATTTAAGAATGATGGAGGCCACTGTGTTCTTGGGGACCTTCAATGCTGCAAGCTTTTTTTTGTACCCTTCCCCAGATCTGTGCCTCGACACAATCCTGTCTCGGAGCTCTACGGACAATTCCTTCGACCTCATGGCTTGGTTTTTGCTCTGATATGCACAGTCAACTGTGGGACTTTATATGGACAGGTGTGTGCCTTTCCAAATCATGTCCAGTCAATTGAATTTACTCGAGGTGGACTCCAAGTTGTAGAAACATCTCAAGGATGATCAATGGTAGCAGGATTCACCTGAGCTCAATTTCGAGTGTCATAGCAAAGGGTCTAAATACTAATGTGAATAAGGTATTTTTTGTTTTATTTTTAATAAATTAGCAAACATTTTTAAAACCTGTTTTCACTTTGTCATAATGGGGTATTGTGTGTAGATTGACGGAAATATTTAATTTATCAATTTTTGAAAAAGGCTTTAACATAACAACATGTGGAAAAAGGGAAGGGGTATGAATACATTCTGAATTATGTATGACAAACATACTGTTGACTGGTAGGCTATGGTGTAATTGAATGTTTTGCTTTGTGTGGTAGGTTTTCTGGGTTTTGACACTTTTATGTAGGTGTCGTAACCAGAAATAAGCTACATTTCAGTAATAGTTAACCTCCTAAACTAACTTGAACATATTTGTCTGAAAATGAACTAGTTGCCTGTGGTGTAATCATGTCTAACCAGTTGGCTAATGTAGCCTGTGAGCCCATGAGCTCCCAAGTCTCGATAGCTGGGTCTTTTGGCGTCCACGGTTAGCTAGTTGGATTGGATACTGCATGGCCAGTGTGAGCCGCCATACTAGCTAGCTACATTTCATCCTTCTAAATACGGTGGCCACTGGATGAACTAGCTATGTTCCACTCAACTCATATCTGACAATTCTGTCAAGTTCGCTGCATCTGCCCAATTTGAAGGAGGCACAAATTGGTGAGATTCTGCGAGCAGTTGACAGAATTGGTGTTGTCTTTGTTACTCAATGGTGTCTTTGACTACCATTCTTTTCAAATTGCTGTATAAAGTTTCCAATTTGAAAAAGTGGTACCCTTGATAATGTGAAGAGCATGTGACTGACCGTAGCAACATTTGAAATTGTGTTTTTTACATTGGATAAAAGTAGACTCAGAGCTACAAAATGTTATCATACACTTCAGTTGAGGGAAAGTAATTTTGCTTTCAAAGTTGATAAAAATGGCCTTTGATTGTTTTGGTACTGCTATTTGAGAGCCCTTTGTCTACTACACCCATTCAGCATCGTTCACACCCTCTTAAGCGTTAGCCCCACCCATTCAGCATCGTTCACACCCTTCCAGAGCTGGTTAGGCTGTTTATGTTATCCAGGGCATTGGTGACTGCAACTGTGCTGTCAGTTTGTAAATTCAGAGCAGTTCGTGTTCAGTTTACTGACACCGGCCATATTCAACGGATGTTGCATGTTCGTAAATTCATGAGTTATTCTGCGCTTTTGTTAAGACATGTAGCTAGGTAAACGTGAACCATAATCCCAACTCATGATGTTACTACGCTGCATGAATCTGCATGTTTCTAACCATCCAGGTTCAATGCTAACGTAAGCTAGCTAGCTAACAGTACTCTTTAACTTGAAATTAAAATACTTTGTCAAAATTAGAAACGTGTCATATCTGAAAATGTAGCTAGCTCGACTTATCTTACCCGTGGTCTGAAATTGGAGTAGATGGCCAGAGCGAATTTACCAGCTAGTAAGTCTATCAACAGTTGTTGTAGCGGTGATGTTCTATTGAAATGGATACTTGCATAGTGGAGTCTTTTGTTAAGACATGTAGCTAACTAGCTAGTTAAACAATGAACCACAATACCAACTCATGACGTTACTACCCTGCATGAATCTGCAGGTAGCTAACCAACCAGTTTCAATGTTGGCAAGCGAACAACAATCGGTTATAACTTGTCAAGCAATGTGTCTGAGATAAGAGGAATAAGATTTTACACAATTTTTAGCTAGCGAGCCAGCCAGCTAACGTTAGCTAGGTAACAGTACTTTTACTTGAAATGACACCACTTTCTGTCAAAATTAGAAACATGTAACATCTGAAAATGTAGCTAGCTAGCTAGCTAGACTCTTACCCATATACATCATGGTTGAATGCATCTCCTGTCGGATGCCATGGTTGCCCTTAGTTTGAAGATGTAATCCAGAGAAAGGTGTTTTCTCTATTTCCTTAGCTATCATACTCAAATTCCAATGATTTCAAAACTCAGTCCTCCAGAGAGTGGAGAGCATAAACATAATGTTAGCTAACGGGCCAGCCAGCTTTTACACTTTAACTTGACATTAGGTTTATGCAGTTTTAATACATGAAACATCTTCTTTAAAAAAAGCTGCACTAGACAGGATTACACACAGACCAGCTCAAATAGGTAGAAGCGTGCTATATGGCAGACAAATCAAAACTCATCTCTCAGCATGTCCAGCCCACTCATTATCTTAGCCAATCATGGCTAGCGGGAAGGTTGCTGACTTTTTCTCTGGCTAAACCAACTTGTCTCGTAATTTAACAATTTATTTCTATTTACAGATTTACATACAAGTTTGTTATTAAGGCACATAAAAGTTGACATGAAAAAAGAACCTCCTTGGCGACCAATATTATTGAGGCGACGGATTGTCAGTTTAATTTTGAGCTTTAGTGCAAGAACTGAAAGTGAATATTGCCACTGGGAGGCGCCTCGCCTCCGCTGGAACTGAAAGGTTTCTCACAACTTTGATAGCTTTGTTATTGAGATCAGGACAACATATTAAGTTAAACTGTATACACTTTTTTTGGTAATTAGTCTTTTCCCCCCCTGATTTTACAAGATCAGTACATTTCAGACTCATAAGCAGAGTAGACAGTAAGCCAAAACGAGGCAAGGTAACGTTAGTTAGCAACTTGATTTAGCTCTTTTCTATGTAAATGTTTACCTTGATAACTGTACAAAATGAAATTGTCAATTTGAAGAGCATTTGTCATTTGTATTAGCGAAGAGCTAAAATGAATTGGCTAGTGTCTGAATCGATTTGTAGCTAGCTACAGTAGCTAGCTAGCTAGCCAGCCACAAGACAGGGCTGCTGCAGGATTGCTATTTTACCAGTAAAATGTATGTATGATACCCATATAATTAGCTAGATAAGCCTGCTGGCTGTTGATTTGAAAGAATGAATGTAGGCTAAGACTGAAGCCTAACCCTTAAGGCGTCCCTTAAAAGACCTTCGCTTGAAAAATGAGATGCTTTTTGAGACGCTGTTGTGGTACTCCAGTGAGGTGAGTGTGACTTACTGCAGACACCGGTGTAACGGATGTGAAACGGCTAGCTTAGTTAGCGGTGTTCGCGCTAAATAGCGTTTCAATCGGTGACGTCACTTGCTCTGAGACCTTGAAGTAGTAGTTCCCCTTGCTCTGCAAGGGCCGCGGCTTTTGTGGAGCGATGGGTAACGATGTTTCGTGGGTGACTGTTGTTGACGTGTGCAGAGGGTCCCTGGTTCGCGACCGGGTATGGGCGAGGGAACGGTCTAAATGGCCGAGGGGACAGGCACTAAAGGGACTCCTAGTCTCCACCCAGTAGCTCAGATTGTCACTGGTCATTTAGCCTCCCCTGCAAGCTTTTCATCTGTTCCCATTATGACTCTTCCTGTATTAGGCTGCAGGCCCAGTGGAATGTATGTACAGAAGTAATTTAAATTTTAAAAGCCAATTATTGTTAATGTCTTATGTGAATGTTTACTTTGATAACTGTACAAAAATGTGTTTTCTTATTGCCTTATTGTGATCATATTTAGTCGTTCCAATTTTCGATGTAACTTGCACTTACTATGTATCCCCCCTCAAAGTTCTTTATTTATTAGTACACGCCTTGTGTACGTCTTGCCTTACATGTAAGACGAAGTGTCATTTGTAATTTGTTTTGATGCAGATAAAGTGGAACTGACTGTGTTTTAGCAACATGAAATCTAATTACGATCTGGGTACCCCAGTGTCAACTTTTTTTATGACAGTCAAAACCATGTCATAAGCATTGACATAACTTGTCATATATTTAATGACATATATTAAATTTATTTAAATCTGTTGTGACGGATATTGTATTTAATGGCTGGCTATGACACCTACATATTGCCTTTCAAAAACCTAAATGTTTTTCAAAACAGTTTTTTCCTGACGAGAAGTTTGGTTTCTTAAATCCTTTGTTGTAATTAATTCTTTAGTCATGTTTTTTTCCCCCTTCATTTTAAATAGCTAAGTAGTTATTTATATATATATATATAACGCTATGACACCGTCATGAAGCATTATGACTATACCGTGTCACTTTACTTGGACAAGCTAGCTAGTTAGCTGGGTCTTCTTGTTAGCTTGTGTATAACTAAGGGACACTTCAAGTTTTATGGATAATATTTACAGAGTTGGGTGAACTCCATTTCTGACAGGCTTGATCAGATTCAACAACTGCCTCAGAGGCTGGTATGTTAGGGTGAGACCTTTTTATAGGCCGTCTGCAAGGAGCCTTTCTATATGAAACGGCATACAAGGCAGCATCCTGGCATCTATTGAATCTGAATCAGTCTGTCAGTAGTAGAGCTCACCCCCTGGATCTGATATGAATCTGTCTATAAAGCACTTTGACATCAAATTTTATCGGTCACTTAAACATATTTTGCAGATGCTATCAGAGGTGCAGGGAAATGCATATGTTTCCTTATAGCTCCAACAGTGCAGTAGTACCAAACAATACAAAACGATACACACAAATCCCCCAAATAAAGATGGCGAGCTTGGTTCGGGTAGTTCCTATTGAGTTAACTCAATATTAGACAAATATTATATTATTAAACATATTTAATCACAATCTCTCCTGTTGCTCTGAATTCCGAAACTTCTCTCTCTCGGTCTGTCGCTTTCTCTCGTCTCTCGCTCTGTCGCTTTCTCTCGCTCTGTCGCTTTCTCTCGCTCTGCCGCTTTCTCTCGCTCTGTCGCTTTCTCGCTCTCGCTCTGTCGCTTTCTCGCTCTGTCGCTTTCTCGCTCTGTCGCTTTCTCGCTCTCGCTCTGTCGCTTTCTCGCTCTCGCTCTGTCGCTTTCTCGCTCTCGGTCTCGCTCTCGGTCTCGTGCGCTCTGTCTCGCTCTCTGTACCTCCTTGCCATTCAAATTCAAAAGGCTTTATTGACATGGATAGTGTTACCACATAAGACATGCATGAGGACAATGATGAAATGGACACGGGTAGCATTGGTCTGGTTGGTTGTTCCACTGGCTGTCCCAACGGGTGTGGTAGGAAGCTACATATTTTGCACCAAGGTGTTTTTCTCCAAATACATATATTTTTTTTTTCCTTTTCTGTTTTTAGTTTCAACATTTTTGTATTTGAACATTTTAGCAAAGAAAATTGCCTGTAAGTCTGCATCGTTCTGTCATTGTAGGAGAAAGTACACCTCTGTCAGGACCTCTCTGAGGGTTAGAGTGAGCACAACCTGATCTGTCTGTGATGGATGGTGTCTATGGCCAGGCTGTCCTCTCTGGGTTGCCAGATCTGTCTGTGATGGATGGTTTCTATGGCCAGCCTGTCCTCTCTGGGTTGCCAGATCTGTCTGTGATGGATGGTTTCTATGGCTAGGCTGTCCTCTCTGGGTTGCCAGATCTGTCTGTAACGGACGGTGTCTATGGCCAGGCTGTCCTCTCTGGGTTGCCAGATCTGTCTGTGATGGATGGTTTCTATGGCCAGCCTGTCCTCTCTGGGTTGCCAGATCTGTCTGTGATGGATGGTTTCTATGGCCAGGCTGTCCTCTCTGGGTTGCCAGATCTGTCTGTGATGGATGGTTTCTATGGCCAGGTTGTCTTCTCTGGGTTGCCAGATCTGTCTGTGATGGATGGTTTCTATGGCCATGCTGTCTTCTCTGGGTTGCCAGATCTGTCTGTGATGGATGGTGTCTATGGCCAGGCTGTCTTCTCTGGGTTGCCAGATTTGTCTGTGATGGATGGTGTCTATGGCCAGGCTGTCCTCTCTGGGTTGCCAGATCTGTCTGTGATGGATGGTTTCTATGGCCAGGTTGTGCTCAATGAGTCTACATTTTGTTGTTGTTTCTCTGTTTTCTATCAGCCACGGTGGTCAGATAGTCTGCCACCATGTACTGTCTGTTTAGAGACTAATAGCATTGACGTTGACTTGTTGTTTTGTTTTTGTCTTTCCAATAGGTGATATTTTATGATTTGAGTGCTGTTCTGTGACTTTGTTGGATTGGTAGCGGTTAGTGAACCGAGCCTCGGAGCCAGATGACTCTTCTCTATGGTCACCTCTTGACATTTTGAGGACTGAGTTTCAATGGTAGGAGTGGGGGTCAGTAGTTTAAAAATTATACAATTTGGTGGCTCTTTTTTTGGGATATTAAGGGAATTGTCATTCCACTCTGCATACGTTGTTTGGAGTTTTTCTCTGCCATATAGTGGACCCCACACTGCCATATAGTGGACCCCACACTGCCATATAGTGGACCCCACACTGCCATATAGTGGACCCCACACTGCCATATAGTGGACCCCACACTGCCATATAGTGGACCCCACACTGCCATATAGTGGACCCCACACTGCCATATAGTGGACCCCACACTGCCATATAGTGGACCCCACACTGCCATATAGTGGACCCCACACTGCCATATAGTGGACCCCACACTCCCCTGCCGTATAGTGGACCCCACACTCCACTGCCGTATAGTGGACCCCACACTGCACTGCCGTATAGTGGACCCCACACTGCACTGCCGTATAGTGGACCCCACACTGCACTGCCGTATAGTGGACCCCACACTGCACTGCCGTATAGTGGACCCCACACTGCACTGCCGTATAGTGGACCCCACACTGCACTGCCGTATAGTGGACCCCACACTGCACTGCCGTATAGTGGACCCCACACTCCACTGCCGTATAGTGGACCCCACACTGCACTGCCGTATAGTGGACCCCACACTGCACTGCCGTATAGTGGACCCCACACTGCACTGCCGTATAGTGGACCCCACACTGCACTGCCGTATAGTGGACCCCACACTGCACTGCCGTATAGTGGACCCCACACTGCACTGCCGTATAGTGGACCCCACACTGCACTGCCGTATAGTGGACCCCACACTGCACTGCCGTATAGTGGACCCCACACTGCACTGCCGTATAGTGGACCCCACACTGCACTGCCGTATAGTGGACCCCACACTGCACTGCCGTATAGTGGACCCCACACTGCACTGCCGTATAGTGGACCCCACACTGCACTGCCGTATAGTGGACCCCACACTGCACTGCCGTATAGTGGACCCCACACTGCACTGCCGTATAGTGGACCCCACACTGCACTGCCGTATAGTGGACCCCACACTGCACTGCCGTATAGTGGACCCCACACTGCACTGCCGTATAGTGGACCCCACACTGCACTGCCGTATAGTGGACCCCACACTGCACTGCCGTATAGTGGACCCCACACTGCACTGCCGTATAGTGGACCCCACACTGCACTGCCGTATAGTGGACCCCACACTGCACTGCCGTATAGTGGACCCCACACTGCACTGCCGTATAGTGGACCCCACACTGCACTGCCGTATAGTGGACCCCACACTGCACTGCCGTATAGTGGACCCCACACTGCACTGCCGTATAGTGGACCCCACACTGCACTGCCGTATAGTGGACCCCACACTGCACTGCCGTATAGTGGACCCCACACTGCACTGCCGTATAGTGGACCCCACACTGCACTGCCGTATAGTGGACCCCACACTCCACTGCCGTATAGTGGACCCCACACTCCACTGCCGTATAGTGGACCCCACACTTCACTGCCGTATAGTGGACCCCATACTTCACTGCCACAGAGTGGACCCCACACTGCCACAGAGTGGACCCCACACTGCCACAGAGTGGACCCCACACTGCCACAGAGTGGACCCCACACTGCCACAGAGTGGACCCCACACTGCCACAGAGTGGACCCCACACTGCCACAGAGTGGACCCCACACTGCCACAGAGTGGACCCCACACTGCCACAGAGTGGACCCCACACTGCCACAGAGTGGACCCCACACTGCACTGCCATATAGTGGACCCCACACTGCACTGCCATATAGTGGACCCCACACTGCACTGCCACATAGTGGACCCCACACTCCACTGCCACATAGTGGACCCCACACTCCACTGCCACATAGTGGACCCCACACTTCACTGCCACATAGTGGACCCCACACTCCACTGCCACATAGTGGACCCCACACTGCCATATAGTGGACCCCACACTCCACTGCCATATAGTGGACCCATATAGTGGACCCCACACTCCACTGCCACATAGTGGACCCCACACTGCCATATAGTGGACCCCACACTCCACTGCCATATAGTGGACCCCACACTGCCATATAGTGGACCCCACACTGCCATATAGTGGACCCCACACTGCCATATAGTGGACCCCACACTGCCATATAGTGGACCCCACACTGCCATATAGTGGACCCCACACTCCACTGCCATATAGTGGACCCCACTCTCCACTGCCATATAGTGGACCCCACACTCCACTGCCATATAGTGGACCCCACACTGCACTGCCATATAGTGGACCCCACACTGCACTGCCATATAGTGGACCCCACACTGCACTGCCATATAGTGGACCCCACACTGCACTGCCATATAGTGGACCCCACAATGCACTGCCATATAGTGGACCCCACACTGCCATATAGTGGACCCCACACTGCCATATAGTGGACCCCACACTCCACTGCCATATAGTGGACCCCACACTCCACTGCCATATAGTGGACCCCACACTCCACTGCCATATAGTGGACCCCACTCTCCACTGCCATATAGTGGACCCCACTCTCCACTGCCATATAGTGGACCCCACACTCCACTGCCATATAGTGGACCCCACACTCCACTGCCATATAGTGGACCCCACACTCCACTGCCATATAGTGGACCCCACACTCCACTGCCATATAGTGGACCCCACACTGCACTGCCATATAGTGGACCCCACACTGCACTGCCATATAGTGGACCCCACACTGCACTGCCATATAGTGGACCCCACACTGCACTGCCATATAGTGGACCCCACACTGCACTGCCATATAGTGGACCCCACACTGCACTGCCATATAGTGGACCCCACACTGCACTGCCATATAGTGGACCCCACACTGCACTGCCATATAGTGGACCCCACACTGCACTGCCATATAGTGGACCCCACACTGCACTGCCATATAGTGGACCCCACACTGCACTGCCATATGGACCCCACACTGTGGACCCCACACTGCACTGCCATATAGTGGACCCCACACTGCACTGCCATATAGTGGACCCATACTGCCATATAGTGGACCCCACACTGCCGTATAGTGGACCCATATAGTGGACCCCACACTGCACTGCCATATAGTGGACCCCACACTGCACTGCCATATAGTGGACCCCACACTGCACTGCCATATAGTGGACCCCACACTGCACTGCCATATAGTGGACCCCACACTGCACTGCCATATAGTGGACCCCACACTGCACTGCCATATAGTGGACCCCTCACTGCACTGCCATATAGTGGACCCATATAGTGGACCCCACACTGCACTGCCATATAGTGGACCCCACACTGCACTGCCATATAGTGGACCCCACACTGCACTGCCATATAGTGGACCCCACACTGCACTGCCATATAGTGGACCCATATAGTGGACCCCACACTGCCGTATAGTGGACCCATATAGTGGACCCCACACTGCACTGCCATATAGTGGACCCCACACTGCACTGCCATATAGTGGACCCCACACTGCACTGCCATATAGTGGACCCCACACTGCACTGCCATATAGTGGACCCCACACTGCACTGCCATATAGTGGACCCCACACTGCACTGCCATATAGTGGACCCCACACTGCACTGCCATATAGTGGACCCCACACTGCACTGCCATATAGTGGACCCCACACTGCACTGCCATATAGTGGACCCATATAGTGGACCCCACACTGCCGTATAGTGGACCCATATAGTGGACCCCACACTGCACTGCCACAGAGTGGACCCCACACTGCACTGCCACATAGTGGACCCCACACTGCACTGCCACATAGTGGACCCATATAGTGGACCCCACACTGCCGTATAGTGGACCCATATAGTGGACCCCACACTGCACTGCCACAGAGTGGACCCCACACTGCACTGCCACATAGTGGACCCCACACTGCACTGCCACATAGTGGACCCCACACTGCACTGCCACATAGTGGACCCCACACTCCACTGCCACATAGTGGACCCCACACTCCACTGCCACATAGTGGACCCCACACTCCACTGCCACATAGTGGACCCCACACTCCACTGCCACATAGTGGACCCCACACTCCACTGCCACATAGTGGACCCCACACTCCACTGCCACATAGTGGACCCCACACTCCACTGCCACATAGTGGACCCCACACTCCACTGCCACATAGTGGACCCCACACTCCACTGCCACATAGTGGACCCCACACTCCACTGCCACATAGTGGACCCCACACTCCACTGCCACATAGTGGACCCCACACTCCACTGCCACATAGTGGACCCCACACTGCACTGCCGTATAGTGGACCCCACACTGCACTGCCGTATAGTGGACCCCACACTGCACTGCCACAGAGTGGACCCCACACTGCACTGCCACAGAGTGGACCCCACACTGCACTGCCACAGAGTGGACCCCACACTGCACTGCCACATAGTGGACCCCACACTGCACTGCCACATAGTGGACCCCACACTGCACTGCCACATAGTGGACCCCACACTGCCGTATAGTGGACCCATATAGTGGACCCCACACTGCACTGCCACAGAGTGGACCCCACACTGCACTGCCACAGAGTGGACCCCACACTGCACTGCCACATAGTGGACCCCACACTGCACTGCCACATAGTGGACCCCACACTGCACTGCCACATAGTGGACCCCACACTGCCGTATAGTGGACCCATATAGTGGACCCCACACTGCACTGCCACAGAGTGGACCCCACACTGCACTGCCACATAGTGGACCCCACACTGCACTGCCACATAGTGGACCCCACACTGCACTGCCACATAGTGGACCCCACACTGCACTGCCACATAGTGGACCCCACACTCCACTGCCACATAGTGGACCCCACACTCCACTGCCACATAGTGGACCCCACACTCCACTGCCACATAGTGGACCCCACACTCCACTGCCACATAGTGGACCCCACACTCCACTGCCACATAGTGGACCCCACACTCCACTGCCACATAGTGGACCCCACACTCCACTGCCACATAGTGGACCCCACACTCCACTGCCACATAGTGGACCCCACACTCCACTGCCACATAGTGGACCCCACACTCCACTGCCACATAGTGGACCCCACACTCCACTGCCACATAGTGGACCCCACACTGCACTGCCACAGAGTGGACCCCACACTGCACTGCCACAGAGTGGACCCCACACTGCACTGCCACATAGTGGACCCCACACTGCACTGCCACATAGTGGACCCCACACTGCACTGCCACATAGTGGACCCCACACTGCACTGCCACATAGTGGACCCCACACTGCACTGCCACATAGTGGACCCCACACTGCACTGCCACATAGTGGACCCCACACTGCACTGCCACATAGTGGACCCCACACTGCACTGCCACATAGTGGACCCCACACTGCACTGCCACATAGTGGACCCCACACTCCACTGCCACATAGTGGACCCCACACTCCACTGCCACATAGTGGACCCCACACTCCACTGCCACATAGTGGACCCCACACTCCACTGCCACACAGTGGACCCTGCACTGCCACATAGTGGACCCCACATATAGTGCTATTGGTTCTATTATTGATTTGGAATATTATGAGCCAGATCCTAATTTGTGTCGAGTTTAATACATTTTGTTTAATGGCAAAGAAAGCCCTGCTTGCTTTGTCTTTCAGTTCATTCACGGCTCGGTTGACGTTCCCTGTGGCGCTGCAGGTTGACGTTCCCTGTGGCCCGGCTCGGTTGACGTTCCCTGTGGCCCGGCTCGGTTGACGTTCCCTGTGGCGCGGCTCGGTTGACGTTCCCTGTGGCGCGGCTCGGTTGACGTTCCCTGTGGCGCGGCTCGGTTGACGTTCCCTGTGGCGCGGCTCGGTTGACGTTCCCTGTGGCGCGGCTCGGTTGACGTTCCCTGTGGCGCGGCTCGGTTGACGTTCCCTGTGGCGCGGCTCGGTTGACGTTCCCTGTGGCGCGGCTCGGTTGACGTTCCCTGTGGCGCGGCTCGGTTGACGTTCCCTGTGGCGCGGCTCGGTTGACGTTCCCTGTGGCGCGGCTCGGTTGACGTTCCCTGTGGCGCGGCTCGGTTGACGTTCCCTGTGGCGCGGCTCGGTTGACGTTCCCTGTGGCGCGGCTCGGTTGACGTTCCCTGTGGCGCGGCTCGGTTGACGTTCCCTGTGGCGCGGCTCGGTTGACGTTCCCTGTGGCGCGGCTCGGTTGGCGTTCCCTGTGGCGCGGCTCGGTTGACGTTCCCCTGTGGCGCGGCTCGGTTGACGTTCCCTGTGGCGCGGCTCGGTTGACGTTCCCTGTGGCGCGGCTCGGTTGACGTTCCCTGTGGCGCGGCTCGGTTGACGTTCCCTGTGGCGCTGCAGGTTGACGTCCCCTGTGGCGCTGCAGGTTGACGTTCCCTGTGGCGCGGCTCGGTTGACGTTCCCTGTGGCGCTGCAGGTTGACGTTCCCTGTGGCGCTGAAGGTTGACGTTCCCTGCGGCGCGGCTCGGTTGACGTTCCCTGCGGCGCTGCAGGTTGACGTTCCCTGCGGCGCTGCAGGTTGACGTTCCCTGCGGCGCTGCAGGTTGACGTTCCCTGCGGCGCTGCAGGTTGACGTCCCCTGCGGCGCTGCAGGTTGACGTCCCCTGCGGCGCTGCAGGTTGACGTCCCCTGCGGCGCGGCTCGGTTGACGTTCCCTGTGGCGCTGCAGGTTGACGTTCCCTGTGGCGCGGCTCGGTTGACGTTCCCTGTGGCGCGGCTCGGTTGACGTCCCCTGTGGCGCGGCTCGGTTGACGTCCCCTGTGGCGCTGCAGGTTGACGTTCCCTGTGGCGCTGAAGGTTGACGTTCCCTGTGGCGCTGAAGGTTGACGTTCCCTGTGGCGCTGAAGGTTGACGTTCCCTGTGGCGCTGAAGGTTGACGTTCCCTGTGGCGCGGCTCGGTTGACGTTCCCTGTGGCGCGGCTCGGTTGACGTTCCCTGTGGCGCTGCAGGTTGACGTTCCCTGTGGCGCTGCAGGTTGACGTTCCCTGTGGCGCTGCAGGTTGACGTTCCCTGTGGCGCTGCAGGTTGACGTTCCCTGTGGCGCTGCAGGTTGACGTTCCCTGTGGCGCTGCAGGTTGACGTTCCCTGTGGCGCTGCAGGTTGACGTTCCCTGTGGCGCTGCAGGTTGACGTTCCCTGTGGCGCAGCAGGTTGACGTACCCTGTGGCGCTGCAGGTTGACGTTCCCGGTGGCGCTGCAGGTTGACGTTCCCGGTGGCGCTGCAGGTTGACGTTCCCGGTGGCGCTGCAGGTTGACGTTCCCTGTGGCGCAGCAGGTTGACGTTCCCTGTGGCGCTGCAGGTTGACGTTCCCTGTGGCGCGGCTCGGTTGACGTCCCCTGTGGCGCTGCAGGTTGACGTTCCCTGTGGCGCGGCTCGGTTGACGTTCCCTGTGGCGCTGCAGGTTGACGTTCCCTGTGGCGCTGAAGGTTGACGTTCCCTGTGGCGCTGAAGGTTGACGTTCCCTGTGGCGCTGAAGGTTGACGTTCCCTGTGGCGCGGCTCGGTTGACGTTCCCTGTGGCGCTGCAGGTTGACGTTCCCTGTGGCGCGGCTCGGTTGACGTTCCCTGTGGCGCTGCAGGTTGACGTTCCCTGTGGCGCTGCAGGTTGACGTTCCCTGTGGCGCTGCAGGTTGACGTTCCCTGTGGCGCTGCAGGTTGACGTTCCCTGTGGCGCAGCAGGTTGACGTTCCCTGTGGCGCAGCAGGTTGACGTTCCCTGTGGCGCAGCAGGTTGACGTTCCCTGTGGCGCTGCAGGTTGACGTTCCCTGTGGCGCGGCTCGGTTGACGTTCCCTGTGGCGCTGCAGGTTGACGTTCCCGGTGGCGCTGCAGGTTGACGTTCCCGGTGGCGCTGCAGGTTGACGTTCCCGGTGGCGCTGCAGGTTGACGTTCCCGGTGGCGCTGCAGGTTGACGTTCCCGGTGGCGCTGCAGGTTGACGTTCCCGGTGGCGCTGCAGGTTGACGTTCCCGGTGGCGCTGCAGGTTGACGTTCCCGGTGGCGCTGCAGGTTGACGTTCCCGGTGGCGCTGCAGGTTGACGTTCCCGGTGGCGTGGCTAGGTTGACGTTCTCTGTGGCGCTGCAGGTTGACGTTCCCTGTGGCGCCTCAGGGTTTGTCCCGTTATGCGTACGTGTGTTCTATATCAGTAGAGCCCAGTATATCCGTTTCCCTGACATCTGGACCTTGTTCTGGGACGTCAGAATGTTTGTCTCGTTGAGATTTGACCGTCCGGGTCCAGGTCTGACAGAACTATTAGCAGATGATCTAATGGTTGTTGTAACCGTCAGCGGCACCAGGTCATCTGACAGCAGGAAGCGGGTGTGTCGTTAAGAAGGAGATCGGGCGCTGTTGATTGCTCAGGCGTTGTCTTTCCATTTCATTCATCTAGATATTAAATAGACTTGAGCTGAATTTGTTCCTGCTGTTTTACTCCTCACCCTTGGGAAAATCAATCTTATGTTTGTCATGTTGACCTCCATTTGTTATTAGTGTACATCGATTTGATTACATGTTTCCTCCCACAACACTTTTTAAATTTTAATTTCAGTAAAAAGAGTTCATGTCAAATTTAATCATAAGCTTTTTTGGAAGTCTACAAAGCATGAGAATGTTGTTTTTTTGATTTACGTGTTTATCAATTAGGGTGTGTAAGATGTAAATATGGTTTGATAATTTGGTATACCATTTGACTTTTGCTCAGGATGTTGTGTTCACTCAGAACATGCAGTGATCTGCTGTTCATGATGGTGCTTAATATTTCCCCCCCAGGTTGCTGTTGACACAAATGCATTACATTACATTTACATTACATTTAAGTCATTTAGCAGACGCTCTTATCCAGAGCGACTTACAAATTGGTGAATTCACCTTCTGACATCCAGTGGAACAGCCACTTTACAATAGTGCATCTAAATCATTAAGGGGGGGGGGGTGAGAAGGATTACTTATCCTATCATAGGTATTCCTTGAAGAGGTGGGGTTTCAGGTGTCTCCGGAAGGTGGTGATTGACTCCGCTGTCCTGGCGTCGTGAGGGAGTTTGTTCCACCATTGGGGGGCCAGAGCAGCGAACAGTTTTGACTGGGCTGAGCGGGAACTGTACTTCCTCAATGGTAGGGAGGCGAGCAGGCCAGAGGTGGATGAACGCAGTGCCCTTGCTTGGGTGTAGGGCCTGATCAGAGCCTGGAGGTACTGCGGTGCCGTTCCCCTCACAGCTCCGTAGGCAAGCACCATGGTCTTGTAGCGGATGCGAGCTTCAACTGGAAGCCAGTGGAGAGAGCGGAGGAGCGGGGTGACGTGAGAGAACTTGGGAAGGTTGAACACCAGACGGGCTGCGGCGTTCTGGATGAGTTGTAGGGGTTTAATGGCACAGGCAGCGAGCCCAGCCAACAGCGAGTTGCAGTAATCCAGACGGGAGATGACAAGTGCCTGGATTAGGACCTGCGCCGCTTCCTGTGTGAGGCAGGGTCGTACTCTGCGGATGTTGTAGAGCATGAACCTACAGGAACGGGCCACCGCCATGATGTTGGTTGAGAACGACAGGGTGTTGTCCAGGATCACGCCAAGGTTCTTAGCGCTCTGGGAGGAGGACACAATGGAGTTGTCAACCGTGATGGCGAGATCATGGAACGGGCAGTCCTTCCCCGGGAGGAAGAGCAGCTCCGTCTTGCCGAGGTTCAGCTTGAGGTGGTGATCCGTCATCCACACTGATATGTCTGCCAGACATGCAGAGATGCGATTCGCCACCTGGTCATCAGAAGGGGAAAGGAGAAGATTAATTGTGTGTCGTCTGCATAGCAATGATAGGAGAGACCATGTGAGGTTATGACAGAGCCAAGTGACTTGGTGTATAGCGAGAATAGGAGAGGGCCTAGAACAGAGCCCTGGGGGACACCAGTGGTGAGAGCGCGTGGCGAGGAGACAGATTCTCACCACGCCACCTGGTAGGAGCGACCTGTCAGGTAGGACGCAATCCAAGCGTGGGCCGCGCCGGAGATGCCCAACTCGGAGAGGGTGGAGAGGAGGATCTGATGGTTCACAGTATCGAAGGCAGCCGATAGGTCTAGAAGGATGAGAGCAGAGGAGAGAGAGTTAGCTTTAGCAGTGCGGAGCGCCTCCGTGATACAGAGAAGAGCAGTCTCAGTTGAATGACTAGTCTTGAAACCTGACTGATTTGGATCAAGAAGGTCATTCTGAGAGAGATAGCGGGAGAGCTGGCCAAGGACGGCACGTTCAAGAGTTTTGGAGAGAAAAGAAAGAAGGGATACTGGTCTGTAGTTGTTGACATCGGAGGGATCGAGTGTAGGTTTTTTCAGAAGGGGTGCAACTCTCGCTCTCTTGAAGACGGAAGGGACGTAGCCAGCGGTCAGGGATGAGTTGATGAGCGAGGTGAGGTAAGGGAGAAGGTCTCCGGAAATGGTCTGGAGAAGAGAGGAGGGGATAGGGTCAAGCGGGCAGGTTGTTGGGCGGCCGGCCGTCACAAGAAGCGAGATTTCATCTGGAGAGAGAGGGGAGAAAGAGGTCAGAGCACAGGGTAGGGCAGTGTGAGCAGAACCAGCGGTGTCGTTTGACTTAGCAAACGAGGATCGGATGTCGTCGACCTTCTTTTCAAAATGGTTGACGAAATCATCTGCAGAGAGGGAGGAGGGGGGGGGGGGAGGAGGATTCAGGAGGGAGGAGAAGGTGGCAAAGAGCTTCCTAGGGTTAGAGGCAGATGCTTGGAATTTAGAGTGGTAGAAAGTGGCTTTAGCAGCAGAGAGAGGAGGAAAATGTAGAGAGGAGGGAGTGAAAGGATGCCAGGTCCGCAGGGAGGCGAGTTTTCCTCCATTTCCGCTCGGCTGCCCGGAGCTCTGTTCTGTGAGCTCGCAATGAGTCATCGAGCCACGGAGCGGGAGGGGAGGACCGAGCCGGCCTGGAGGATAGGGGACATAGAGAGTCAAAGGATGCAGAAAGGGAAGAGAGGAGGGTTGAGGAGGCAGAATCAGGAGATAGGTTGGAGAAGGTATGAGCAGAGGGAAGAGATGATAGGATGGAAGAGGAGAGAGTGGCGGGGGAGAGAGAGCGAAGGTTGGGACGGCGCGATACCATCCGAGTAGGGGCAGTGTGGGAAGTGTTGGATGAGAGGGAGAGGGAAAAGGATACAAGGTGGTGGTCGGAGACTTGGAGGGGAGTTGCAATGAGGTTAGTGGAAGAACAGCATCTAGTAAAGATGAGGTCGAGCGTATTGCCTGCCTTGTGAGTAGGGGGGGAAGGTGAGAGGGTGAGGTCAAAAGAGGAGAGGAGTGGAAAGAAGGAGGCAGAGAGGAATGAGTCAAAGGTAGACGTGGGGAGGTTAAAGTCGCCCAGGACTGTGAGAGGTGAGCCGTCCTCAGGAAAGGAGCTTATCAAGGCATCAAGCTCGTTGATGAACTCTCCGAGGGAACCTGGAGGGCGATAAATGATAAGGATGTTAAGCTTGAAAGGGCTGGTAACTGTGACAGCATGGAATTCAAAGGAGGCGATAGACAGATGGGTAAGGGGAGAGAGAGAGAATGACCACTTGGGAGAGATGAGGATCCCGGTGCCACCACCCCGCTGACCAGAAGCTCTCGGGGTGTGCGAGAACACGTGGGCGGACGAAGAGAGAGCAGTAGGAGTAGCAGTGTTATCTGTGGTGATCCATGTTTCCGTCAGTGCCAAGAAGTCGAGGGACTGGAGGGAGGCATAGGCTGAGATGAACTCTGCCTTGTTGGCCGCAGATCGGCAGTTCCAGAGGCTACCGGAGACCTGGAACTCCACGTGGGTCGTGCGCGCTGGGACCACCAGATTAGGGTGGCGCGGCCACGCGGTGTGGAGCGTTTGTATGGTCTGTGCAGAGAGGAGAGAACAGGGATAGATAGACACATAGTTGACAGGCTACAGAAGAGGCTACGCTAATGCAAAGGAGATTGGAATGACAAGTGGACTACACGTCTCGAATGTTCAGAAAGTTAAGCTAACGTAGCAAGAATCTTATTGACTAAAATGATTGAAATGATACAGTACTGCTGGAGTAGGCTAGCTGGTAGTGGCTGCGATGTTGACACTACACTAATCAAGTCGTTCCGTCGAGTGTAATAGTTTCTACAGTGCTGCTATTCGGGGGCTAGCTGGCTAGCTAGCAGGTTGATTGCGTTACGTTACCTTAAAAGAACGACAATAGCTGGCTAGCTAACCTAGAAAATCGCTCTAGGCTACACAATTGTCTTAGATACAAAGACGGCTATGTAGCTAGCTAGCTACGATCAAACAAATCAAACCGTTGTACTGTAATAGTATCTACAGTGCTGCTATTCGGGGGCTAGCTGGCTAGCTACGTTAAAAGAACGACAATAGCTGGCCAGCTAACCTAGAAAATCGCTCTAGGCTACACAATTGTCTTAGATACAAAGACGGCTATGTAGCTGGCTAGCTACGATCAAACAAATCAAACCGTTGTACTGTAATGAAGTGAAATGAAAATGTGATACTACCTGTGGAGCGACGCGGAATGTTGACCGGGTAGTTGAAGTTCAATTCGGTAGAGGTTGGCTAGCTGTTGGCTAGCTAGCTAGCAGCATCTCCTACGTTAAGGACGACAAATAGCTGGCTAGCTAACCTCGGTAAATTAAGATAATCACTCTAAGTCTACACACTCTAAACTACACAATTATCTTGGATACGAAGACAGCGAAGACAACTATGTAGCTAGCTGACACTACGCTAATCGAGTCGTTCAGTTGAGTGTAATAGTTTCTACAGTGCTGGTGGACAGTGGATGTTAGCTAGCTGCTTAGCTAGCTGCTGGGCAGATACGTTAGGACGACGAAATACGATAATTATGCAATTATCTTTGATACAAAGACGGCTATGTAGCTAGCTAAGAAGAAATTGCTAAGATTAGACAAATCAAACCGTTGTACTATAATGAAATGTAATGAAAAGTTATACTACCTGCGGACCGAAGTGTAGATGCGACCGCTCGCTCCAACCCGGAACCGGAAACTGCCACGAAAATGCCACGATAATTGTGAAGTGTGGGGTCCACACGATAAAATTGTCTTTTTAAATTTTTTTAATATCCATGTAAAATTGGTATTATTAGTCCCTGTTTCCTGATGTCAGGGAAATACCCTATACCCTATACCCTATAGCCTATACCCTATACCCTATACCCTATACCCTATACCCTATACCCTATAGCCTGTACCCTGTACCCTGTACCCTGTACCCTGAACCCTGTACCCTGTACCCTGTACCCTATAGCCTATAGCCTATACCCTGTACCCTGTACCCTGTAGCCTATACCCAACACTGTTAAACAGTTTAAGTAGGGCAGTGATACATTTTGGTGCGCTCCACAGTTTGGGATCTACTGGTGTAGAGGGCCACTTCCCCCGACAGGTGTTTGGTATCATGTTCACTATCTGTCAAGGAAAGATAATTGATAATTCACTCTCACTTTCTCTCTGTCTCTCTCTCTCTATATATGTACACGCACAGGTGTTTGGTATCATGTTCACTATCTGCCAGGGGAAGATCATAGATAACTACGGGACGCTGGCAGGAAACATCTTCCTCTGCGTCTTCCTCTTCATCGGATCGGTCCTCACAGGTAAGGACCTTTTTCTGATGATGGTGGTGGTCTAAAGTAGTGCACTACATAGGGAATAGGGTGCCATTGGCTACTGTAGTCCAAGTCCACATTCACCCACATGAGAGGAAAGTGAGGCTATTGATTGGCCCTTGAAGGGTTAACTCCAGAGAGCTGCTGTGTAATTCCTTAAATACATCCATACAGACTACTGGAGAACATCAGGGCTGAAGAGAACTATAAATCAATTGAAGTAATAAATCAATGAGCCCTAAACTCCTCTTGAAAGTACATACTGGTTGTTGTTGGCCAGGGCTAAAGTCCCAAGTTAATTTATGTTAATGATTTATTGTATGACTAGAAGGGTCAAGGGTCAGCAACAGAGGGTTACTGCTTGGGCAGTATTTATGGTAAACTATAGTTAAATTAAACATTGACAACTCATGACCACCAATTATTTACAATCTTAGACATAGTATAGATGATGAACTAGGTCATGTTGTAATATTAACAAAGTTATAAACCTCTGTTATGAATTAGTCCTTCCAGCTGTTTTATTGAAGGATTTATGTATTGTGCGCATGGTAGTATGGTGTACATTTTGTATTGAGTGCCCTCTAGTGGAAGCTGTACCTTACTGTCTTTGCTGTAGGGAATATTCTTTCATGCTATTTGACAAGCAACACAGTGAAACAAATGATGTATTTACCTGATCCACTTATCAAACTCCCCTCGAGAGCAGAGTCTGCGGGTTTTCACTCCAGAGATTGTCTAGGTCTTAATTGATTTAGTTAGGAACTCCCACCCTCACCTGGTTGTCTAGGTCTTAATTGATTTAGTTAGGAACTCCCACCCTCACCTGGTTGTCTGGGTCTTAATTGATTTAGTTAGGAACTCCCACCCTCACCTGGTTGTCTAGGTCTTAATTGATTTAGTTAGGAACTCCCACCCTCACCTGGTTGTCTGGGTCTTAATTGATTTAGTTAGGAACTCCCACCCTCACCTGGTTGTCTAGGTCTTAATTGATTTAGTTAGGAACTCCCACCCTCACCTGGTTGTCTGGGTCTTAATTGATTTAGTTAGGAACTCCCACCCTCACCTGGTTGTCTGGGTCTTAATTGATTTAGTTAGGAACTCCCACCCTCACCTGGTTGTCTAGGTCTTAATTGATTTAGTTAGGAACTCCCACCCTCACCTGGTTGTCTAGGTCTTAATTGATTTAGTTAGGAACTCCCACCCTCACCTGGTTGTCTGGGTCTTAATTGATTTAGTTAGGAACTCCCACCCTCACCTGGTTGTCTAGGTCTTAATTGATTTAGTTAGGAACTCCCACCCTCACCTGGTTGTCTAGGTCTTCATTGATTTAGTTAGGAACTCCCACCCTCACCTGGTTGCCTGGGTCTTAATTGATTTAGTTAGGAACTCCCACCCTCACCTGGTTGTCTAGGTCTTCATTGATTTAGTTAGGAACTCCCACCCTCACCTGGTTGCCTGGGTCTTCATTGATTTAGTTAGGAACTCCCACCCTCACCTGGTTGCCTGGGTCTTAATTGATTTAGTTAGGAACTCCCACCCTCACCTGGTTGTCTGGGTCTTAATTGATTTGGTTAGGAACTCCCACCCTCACCTGGTTGCCTGGGTCTTAATTGATTTAGTTAGGAACTCCCACCCTCACCTGGTTGCCTGGGTCTTAATTGATTTAGTTAGGAACTCCCCTCACCTGGTTGTCTGGGTCTTAATTGGACACCACTGACCTGAACCGTCAAAAACCTGATCATGGAATTGTATAGAGGGATCTACTGAAAGGTCAGGCATCAAAATGGCTGGCACACACCTCACACGTCTTACGGAAACCCTAAACATGCATGTCTGCTTTTTAAGAAATGTTTTTCTCTCTCCAGGCTTCATCAAGTCAGACCTGCAGAGACAGAAGGCCAACCAGTTAGCCAAGGCAGCTGTAAGTGTGGGGGGCTGGCTGAGGGGGGCAGTGTGTGTGTTAAATCCGTTTCTGTGTAGCTATGCATGTCTGGTGCAGTCTGCTCCGAAAGTCACCTTACAGTATTTTGCTGTTGTTCCTAGAATTACTTGTCTCATGCTGAGTTGCATGTCTGTCTGTTTAATGTTCTGTGTGTCTGTGTTTAATGTTCTCTGTGTGTGTGTGTGTGTCTGTTTAATGTGTTCTCTCTGTGTATGTGTGTCTAATGTGTTCTGTTTGTGTGTGTTCTCTGTGTGTGTGTCTAATGTGTTCTCTGTGTGTGTGTCTAATGTGTTCTCTCTGTGTGTCTAATGTGTTCTCTCTGTGTGTCTAATGTGTTCTCTCTGTGTGTCTAATGTGTTCTGTGTGTGTGTGTTCTCTCTCTGTGTGTCTAATGTGTTCTGTTTGTGTATGTCTGTCTAATGTGTTCTCTCTGTGTGTCTGTGTTCTCTCTGTGTGTTCTCTCTCTATGTGTGTGTTAATAACCCCTTACTATCTCTATCGGGCATGTTTTTTTCCAGTAAGTCAGAAGTAGTCAAATTTGACCACTTTGATAGATGTTGTGTTGTCAATAGGACAACCTGATCAGGTCGCTCTCGGACAACTTAGTAACTACATTTTCCATTTGTTGAGAGCAGTAAGTCCCCTCAATTCAAAATAACTTCTGAAGTTTTGTAAATGTATGTTTTGTTTTGGTAACACTTGACAAAAGGTTATAACACGGTTATAACAGCTGACCCAACTGTCCTAACACTGTCATGACATATATTTAAACCTATTGTGACACAGTTCATTCCAAAAGTATTCAAACCCCCTAATTTTTTTCTTCACATTTTGTTACTTTAAATCGTTATTCTAAAATTGATGAAATAGTCATTTTTTTCATCAATCTACCCATAATGAGAAAGCAATAACAGGTTTGCAGAATTTTCTTTACAAAAAACGGAGTTTTCTTGGGTTGTGACGCTACAAGCTTGGCACACCTGTATTTGGGGAGTTTGGGGAGTTTCTCCCATTCTTCTCTTCAGATTCTCTCAAGATCTGTCAGGTTGGATTAGGAGCGTTGCTGCAAATCTTTTTTCAGGTCTCTCCAGAGATGTTGATTGGGTTCAAGTCCGGGCTCTGGCTGGGCCACTCAAGGACATTCAGAGACTTGTCCCGAAGCCACTCCTGGGTTGTCTTGGCTGTGTGCTTGGCATTGTTGTCCTGTTCGAAGGTGAACCTTTGCCCCAGTCTGAGGTCCTGAGAGCTCTGGAGCAGGTTTTCATCAAAGATCTCTCTCTCTCTACTTTGCTCTGTTCATTTTTCAATCGATCCTGAGTCGTCTCCATGCATGATGCTGCCACCCATGTTTCACTGTAGGAATGGTGCCTGGTTTCCTCCCAGATGTGACGTGTGGCATTCAGACAATCTTGGTTTCATCAGACCAGAGAATCTTATTTTTCATGGTCTGAGTCCTTTAAGTGCCGTTTGGCAAACTACAAATGGGCTGTCATGTGACTTTTACTGAGGAGTGGCTTCTGGCCAGTCTACCATAAAGGCCTGATTGGTGGAGCACTGCAGAGATGGTTGACCCATCTCCACAGAGGAACTCTGGGGCTCTGTCAGTGACCATCGGGTTCTTGGTCACCTCCCTGACCAAAGCCCTTCTCTCCCGATTCCTCAGTTTGGCCGGGCGGCCAGCTCTAGGAAGTTTTGGCGGTTCCAAACTTCTTCCATTTAAGAATGATGGAGGCCACTGTGTTCTTGGGGACCGTCAATGCTGCAGACATTTTTTGATAACCTTTCCCAGATCTGTGCCTCGACACAATCCTGTCTCGGATCTCTACGGACCATTCCTTCGACCTTAAGGCTTGATTTTTACTCTGACATGCACTGTCAACTGTGGTACCTTATATAGACAGGTGTGTGTCTTTCCAAATCATGTCCAATCAATTGAAATGACCACAAGTTGTAGAAACATCAAGGACGATCAATGGAAACAGGATGTACCTGAGCTCAATTTCAAATCTCAGCACAGATTCTGAATACTTATGTAATTTAAGTTATTTCTGTTTTTTGCTTTGTCATTAATTGGTATTGTGTGTAGATTTATGAGGGGGAAAAAAATAAAGTTATCAATTTTAGAATAAGGCTGTAAGAAAATGTAGAAAAAGAGAAGGGGCCTGAATGCTTTCAGAATGTATATTGCTTTATTTTGTCTGGTTATGACACTGACAAAAGTGTCGAAACCCACAAAACCTTCCACACAAGGCAGAACATTCCGTTACACCGTAGTCTACTCGTCAACAGCATGTCTACGTTACATGACATTTTCCGAGATTGACCTTATTAAATGATCATTATTGAGCACACATTGATGTCAGACATACATCTATCCCAATGCTCTGTTGCTGATGAATGCAGGAGCAGGTCCAAGACATCTTCTTTGTGACTCATGACTGACATAAGGACATGAACATGATAGGCCAATCTGGCTTATATGATTATAATGGTATAATTTTTGTTTACAACGTGGTTGTATGAATGAATGCTCGTTATTGTCATTGTTTTGTTTTTTTCCCCCCCTGAGAAGTAACATTTTTTTGGGGTGGCGACGCAAAGTTTTCTTCCCGACAGCGATGATAACATGATAGTACTTCCATTAACCCCTGATGTGAATTTTAAAAACCAGACTCTGTTCCAGGCGGATGGAGAGCTCTCTGGTCAGCAGCAGGACTACGGGGCCACGGCTCTAATCAACAAGCCAGACTGCCCTGCTTCTCTTCAGGCTTGATCACTAACCCATATACCCTATAACCCCTACCCTCTTAGCTGGAACATCAGATGGGCCAAGGTAGGGGCACAGCCAACCAATAATCACCACACGCTTCCCTGTCATTCTTCTCTTAGGAGTGAATCCTAACTTACCGCTTTTCCCATTCGACATCAGTGCATGATGCAAGTTTTAAGTTAGGATTCACTCTCCTGAACACCTTTCGCTTTTGACCAGGAACTTCCTGGAAACTTTGTAGTGCAAATTAAAAAAAATCTTTAATTTTTTTCTCCCATTGGCTAAAAATGGACTTTAGATGATCTAAGTGCTAGGAAGTTTTTGGGGAAATTAAAAACGTAACCCTCAACCCCTCATCTCAACCCTGCTGTTCCATGTTCACTTCCCTCTAAACTCTCCACGCTCCAGATTACATGATTAGACACGGGCTATTTTCACCTGTAGTATGTTGAATAAGATGTATGGGATAATCTTTTAACCTTGTGTTGTGCCTAGTACCTGTATGTATGTAGAGTGTTGTGTTTTTGTTCTTTTAGTTATCTGTTGTGTTGCTATGGATACTCACAGTTGGTCTGCTTGTATTTCAGACTAATACTGTTTTGCATCGGGATTTTTAAAAATTCTAGTAACTTCTTCAAATTTCCAGAAATCCTGGTTGTAAGATGCTTAGGAATCAGAAGGGAATAAGCAGATAATCCTCCAGCTGAGATCTCTGGAAAACCTGGGGATTCTGGGAAAGTTTTTAGAACAGTCTTTAGTTGGACTGTGATTGGTGGATTGTTTTTGATTGACAGGTCCCGTCAGAACCAGAGGATGGGAACATCCCTGCCCCCGCAGTCCTCGACGAAACCAGGCTTTAGAGACGGACAATCTGCTGGACACACACACACACACACACACACACACACACACACACACAGTAAATCACCAGTTTATGACCACTTCCCTTTAACACTGGCAGCCCATCTTTTTTTTCACTAATTGGTCTTTTGACCAATCAGATCAGCTCTGAAAAAGATCTGACATGATTGGTCAAAAGACCAATTAGTGAAATAAAAAATCAATTGGGCTGCCTGTGGAAACACAGCCTACGTCTTCCACACAGCCTACGTCTTCCACACAGCCTACGTCTTCCACACAGCCTACGTCTTCCACACAGCCTAATTGTACAAATACCATTTCTTTATTATTTATAGAGAAATGTGTGTATGTTATGTATGTACGCACACACACAGTGGCTTGGCTGAATGTAGTCAGACCCCTTTGTCCACATTTTGTTGCGTTACAGCCTGCATTTAAAATGGATTACATTTAGATTTTTGGTCATGTCAAAGTTGAAATGCAGTGCCAGTCAAAAGTTTGGACATTCAAAAGGTTTTTCTTTTATTTTTACTATTTTCTACATTGTAGAATAATAGTGAAGACATCAAAATGAAGAAATAACATATATGGAATCATGTAGTAACCAAAGAAGTGTTAAACAAATCTAAATATATTTGAGATTCTTCAAAGCAGCCACGCTTTGCCTTGATGACTGCTTTGCACACTCTTGGCGTTCTCTCAACCAGCTTCACCTGGAATACTGTTCCAACAGTCTTGAAGGAGTTCCCACATATGCTGAGCACTTGTTTACAGCAATTCCTTCACTCTGAGGACCAACTCATCCAAACCACCTCAATTGGGTTGAGGTTGGGTGATTTGTGGAGGCCAGGTCATCTGATGCAGCACTCCATCACTCTGAAATAGCTCTTACACAGGCTGGAGGTGTGTTTTGGATCATTGTCCTGTTGAAAAACAAATGATAGTCCCACAAAGTGCAGACCAGATGGAATGATGTATCGCTGCAGAATGCTGTGGTAGCCATGCTGGTTAAGTGTGCCTTTTTAATTTTCAATCTATCACTGACAGTGTCACCAGCAAAGTACCCCCTCACCATCACACCACCTCCTCCATGCTTCACGTGGGAAATACACATGCGGAGATCATCCGTTCACCTACTCTGCGTCTCACAAAGACACGGTGGTTGGAATTAAAAATCAGACCAAAGGACAGCTTTCCACCGGTCTAATGTCCGTTGCTCGTGTTTCTTGGTCCAAGCAAGTCTCTTCTTATTGGTGTCCTTTAGTTGTGGTTTCTTTGCATGAATCAGGCCTTCATGGTCGAATTGCTGCAGTCTCCTCTGAACAGTTGATGGTGAGATGTCAAACTCTAAAGCATTTATTTGGGCTGCAATTTCTGAGGCTGGTAACTCTAATGAACACTTATCCTTTGCAGCAGAGGTAACTCTGGGTGTCCCTTTCCTGTGGCGGTCCTCATGAGAACCAGTTTATCATAGCGCTTGATGGTTTTTCCAACTGCTCTTGAAACTGTCAACATTTATAAAATAATTCCGTATTGACTTACCTTCAAAGGAATGGACTGTCGATTTTCTTTGCTTTTTTGAGATGTTCTTGCCATAATATGGACTTGGTCTTTTACCAAATAGGGCTATCTTCAGTATACCTCCCTCCCTTGTCACAGCACAACTGATTGGTTCAAATGCAATAAGAAGGAAAGAAATTCCACATATTAACTTAAAAATTCACACCTGTTAATTGAAATGCATTCCAGATGACTACCTCAATAAAACTGGTTGAGAGAATGTCAAGAGTGTGCAAAGCTGTCATCAAGGCAAAGGGTGGCTACTTTGAAGAATCTCAAATTTAAAATATATTTTGATTTAACACTTTTGTTTTGGTTACTACATGCTTCCATGTGTGTTATTTCTTAGTTTTGATGTTTTCTATTATTCTACAATGGAGACCATAGCAAAAAATAAAGAAAACCCCTGAAATGAGTAAGTGTTTCCAAACTTCTGACTGGTTTCTTTTTAGCGACATAAAGTATATATTTTTCTCTTTTCAAGGTTTCAGTTGCATTGAAGTATTACTAAAACTATCCTAAAGACATGGAACACTTTTCAAAATGTCCATTGAGCTTTTTGTTTTTGCTGTTCTTAGTCTTAAAAAAAAATGCTCATATCTCCTTGGAGAAATGTTTTTACAAATGCTGATTGCATGTAAAAATATAAATTTATATATATATATGACATAATAAAAGTATTTTTCTAAGGTGCATTATTGTTAACTTAATGAATGGTAGCATTGAGTTTTTTTTTAATCAAATCTGTTATAGTAACACAAATAACTGATTTATAGTTGTGTATAACAGTTGTTGTTCAGTAAACATGCAGTATTTATTTACCTGTTGAGTAGATGTGACATGTCTGACCCTTTTTATGTTGTCATAAAGATTGGTTTCCTAAAGTATTTGAGAGCCTTCAATGTTAAATCTGTAAGATACGTCTTTATCATCACTGCTAGAGTAACATGCCTGCTGCCAGACAGGCCGTTTACAGACCGCATATGTACCTCATGAACACTAGGTGGCGACATTGTAATTCTGTGATCTAATAGTTTAAAAAAAAATCACCAAGGACTGATGATGGTGAAATCGCATCACTAACATTCTATATTAGGTTAGGCAAGGAGGGTTGTGAGACATCTTCCTCCACAGAACTGTGACGGTAGACATGCAGTAGGTAGACATGCAGTAGGTAGACATGCAGTAGGTAGACATGCAGTAGGTTTGGATTCAGGTGTTGCTAAGAACACATCTGATTGTGTCTTTCTGTGCAGTGGTGTATTATGGGAGGGGGGAGGAGAGGGGGGAAGAGGGGAGCATTACAGTGGTGTATTATGGTTGAGTCCAGCTGCCTCAGGACTGATTCACACACACCCCTCCCCTATCCAGCCCCCTCTGATCCACCCCCCTCTGATCCACCTCCTCCCTCCCGAATCCACCCCTCTCCCTCCCCGATCCACCCCTCTCCCTCCCTGATCCACCCCTCTCCCTCCCTGATCCACCCCCCTCTGATCCACCCCTCCCTCCCTGAACCACCCGCTCCCTCCCTGATCCACCCGCTCCCTCCCTGATCCACCCCTCTCCCTCCCTGATCCACCCCTCTCCCTCCCTGATCCACCCCCCTCTGATCCACCCCTCCCTCCCTGATCCACCCCTCTCCCTACCTGATCCTCCCTCCCTGATCCAGCCCCATCCCACACCCCTCCCCCCTTGATCCAGCCCCATCCCACACCCCTCCCTCCTTGATCAAGCACCTCCCTGATCCAGCCCCATCCCACACCCCTCCCTCCATGATCCAGCCCCATCCCACACCCCTCCCTCCCAGATCCAGCCCCATCCCACACCCCTCCCTCCCTGATCCAGCCCCCTCCCTCCCTTTTATTTATTTATTTATTTTATTTCACCTTTTATTTAACCAGGTAGGCAAGTTGAGAACAAGTTCTCATTTACAACTGCGACCTGGCCAAGATAAAGCAAAGCAGTTCAACACATACAACAACACTGAGTTACACATGGAGTAAAGCAAACATACAGTCAATAATACAGTATCAACAAGTCTAAAGGCAAAAAGGTAAAGGCAAAAAAAGGCCATGGTGGCAAAGTAAATACAATATAGCAAGTAAAACACTGGAATGGTAGATTTGCAGTGGAAGAATGTGCAAAGTAGAAATAAAAATAATGGGGTGCAAAGGAGCAAAATAAATACATTTAAATACAGTAGGGTAAGAGGTAGTTGTTTGGGCTAAAATATAGGTGGGCTATGTATAGGTGCAGTAATCTGTGAGCTGCTCTTCTAGATTTAACTTTGGATTGGAGATGTTTGATAAGGGTCTGGAAGGAGAGTTTACAGTCTAACCAGACACCTAAGTATTTGTAGTTGTCCACGTATTCTAAGTCAGAGCCGTCCAGAGTAGTGATGTTGGACAGACGGGCAGGTGCGGGTAGCGATCGGTTGAAGAGCATGCATTTAGTTTTACTTGTATTTAAGAGCAATTGGAGGCCACGGAAGGAGAGTTGTATGGCATTGAAGCTTGCCTGGAGGGTTGTTAACACAGTGTCCAAAGAAGGGACAGAAGTATACAGAATGGTGTCGTCTGCGTAGTGGTGGATCAGAGACTCACCAGCAGCAAGAGCGACATCATTGATGTATACAGAGAAGAGAGTCGGTCCAAGAATTGAACCCTGTGGTACCCCCATAGAGACTGCCAGAGGTCCGGACAGCAGACCCTCCGATTTGACACACTGAACTCTATCAGAGAAGTAGTTGGTGAACCAGGCGAGGCAATCATTTGAGAAACCAAGGCTGTCGAGTCTGCCGATGGGGATGTGGTGATTGACAGAGTCGAAAGCCTTGGCCAGATCAATGAACACTGCTGCACAGTAATGTTTCTTATCGATGGCGGTTAAGATATCGTTTAGGACCTTGAGCGTGGCTGAGGTGCACCCATGACCAGCTCTGAAACCAGATTGCATAGCAGAGAAGGTATGGTGAGATTCGAAATGGTTGTTAATCTGTTTGTTGACTTGGCTTTCGAAGACCTTAGAAAGGCATGGTAGGATAGATATAGGTCTGTAGCAGTTTGGGTCAAGAGTGTCCCCCCCTTTTGAAGAGGGGGATGACCGCAGCTGCTTTCCAATCTTTGGGAATCTCAGACGACACGAGAGGTTGAACAGGCTAGTAATAGGGGTGGCAACAATTTTGGCAGATAATTTTAGAAAGAAAGGGTCCAGATTGTCTAGCCCGGCTGATTTGTTGTCCAGATTTTGCAGCTCTTTCAGAACACCAGCTGAACGGATTTGGGAGAAGGAGAAATGGTGAAGGCTTGGGCGAGTTGCTGTGGGGGGTGCAGTGCTGTTGACCGGGGTAGGAGTAGCCAGGTGGAAAGCATGGCCAGCCGTAGAAAAATGTTTATTGAAATTCTCAATTATGGTGGATTTATCAGTGGTGACAGTGTTTCCTATCTTCAGTGCAGTGGGCAGCTGGGAGGAGGTGTTCTTATTCTCCATGGACTTTACAGTGTCCCAGAACTTTTTTGAGTTAGTGTTGCAGGAAGCAAATTTCTGCTTGAAAAGCTAGCCTTGGCTTTTCTAACTGCCTGTGTATAATGGTTTCTAGCTTCCCTGAACAACTGCATATCACGGGGGCTGTTCGATGCTAATGCAGAACGCTATAGGATGTTTTTGTGTTGGTTAAGGGCAGTCAGGTCTGGGGAGAACCAAGGGCTATATCTGTTCCTGGTTCTAAATTTCTTGAATGGGGCATGTTTATTTAGGAAGGCATTTAAAAAAAATATCCAGGTATCCTCTACTGACGGGATGAGATCAATATCCTTCCAGGATACCCCGGCCAGGTCGATTAGAAAGGCCTGCTCGCTGAAGTGTTTCAGGGAGCGTTTTACAGTGATGAGTGGAGGTCGTTTGACCGCTGACACATTACGGATGCAGGCAATGAGGCAGTGATCGCTGAGATCTTGGTTGAAGACAGCAGAGGTGTATTTAGAGGGCAAGTTAGATATCATCCTAACCATGAGGGTGCCTGTGTTTAAGGCTTTGGGGAGGTACCTGGTAGGTTCATTGATAATTTGTGTGAGATTGAGGGCATCAAGTTTAGATTGTAGGATGGCTTGGGTGTTAAGCATGTTCCAGTTTAGGTCGCCTAGCAGCACGAGCTCTGAAGATAGATGGGGGGCAATCAGTTCACATATGGTGTCCAGAGCACAGCTGGGGGCAGAGGGTGGTCTATAGCAGGCAGCAACGGTGAGAGACTTGTTTTTAGAGAGGTGGATTTTTAAAAGTAGAAGTTCAAATTGTTTGGCTACAGACCTGGATAGTCGGACAGAACTCTGCAGGCTATCTTTGCAGTAGATTGCAACACCGCCCCCTTTGGCAGTTCTATCTTGTCTGAAAATGTTGTAGTTTGGAATTAAAATGTCAGGATTTTTGGTAGTCTTCCTAAGCCAGGATTCAGACACAGCTAGAACATTCAGGTTGGCAGAGTGTGCTAACGCAGTGAATAGAACAAACTTAGGGAGGAGGCTTCTAATGTTAATCTTGAAACTCTGGGGGCGCAATTTCATTTTTGGATGAAAAAGGTTCCCGATTTAAACAAGATATTTTGTCACAAAAAGATGCTCGACTATGCATATAATTGATAGCTTTGGAAAGAAAACACTGAATTTTCCAGAACTGCAAAGATATTGTCTGTGGGTGCCCTAGAACGGGAGCTACAGGCAAAACCAAGATGAAACGGCAACCAGGAAATCAGCAGGATTTTTGAGGCTCCGTTTTCCATTGTCTCCTTATATGGCTGTGAATGCGAGAGGAATGAGCCTGCCCTTTCTGTCGTTTCCCCAAGGTGTCTGCAGCATTGTGACGTATTTGTAGGCATATCATTGGAAGATTGACCATAAGAGACTACATTTTCCAGGTGTCCGCCCGGTGTCCTCCGTCGAAATTGGTGCGTCTTTTTCAGCTGCTGGTATTTTTCCATGCGATTCTGAGGGGAAAGCAGGCTTCCACGACCTGCATATCAATGAAGAGATATGGGAAAAAACACCTTGAGGATTGATTCTAAACAACGTTTGCCATGTTTCGGTCGATATTATGGAGTTAATTCGAAAAAAGTTTGACGTTTTGGTGACTGAATTTTCGGTTAGTTTCGGTAGCCAAATGTGATGTACAAAATGGAGCGGTTTCTCCTACACAAAGATTCTTTCAGGAAAAACTGAACATTTGCTATGTAACTGAGTCTCCTCATTGAAAACATCCGAAGCTCTTCAAAGGTAAATGATGTTATTTATTTGGTTATCTGGTTTTTGTGAAAATGCTGCATGCTAAATGCTACTCAAAATGCTAAGCTAGCTTAGCATACTCTTACACAAATGATTGATTTGCTATGGTTCAAAAGCATATTTTGAAAATCTGAGATGACAGTGTTGTTAAGAAAAGGCTAAGCTTGAGAGCAGGCGCATTATTTTCATTTTATTTGCGATTTTCAGAAATCGTTAACGTTGCGTTATGCTAATGAGCCTGAGGCTTTATTCACGATCCCGGATCCGGGATGGGGAGTATCAAAAGGTTTTAACATGCATGAAAACAAGGCTATTACGGTTACAGATGTCGTCAAAAGAGAGAGCCTGGGGAATAGGAGTGGAGCTAGGCACCGTAGGGCCTGGATTCACCTTTACATCGCCAGAGGAACAGAGGAGGAGTTGAATAAGGGTGCGGCTAAAAGCAATAAGAATTGGTCGTCTAGAACATCTGGAACAGAGAGTAAAAGGAGGTTTCTGGGGGCGATAAAATAGCATCAAGGTATAATGCACAGACAAAGGTATGGTAGGATGTGAATACAGTGGAGGTAAACCTAGGTATTGAGTGATGAAGAGAGAGATATTGTCTCTAGAAACATCATTGAAACCAATAGATGTCATTGCAAGTGTGGGTGGTGGAACTAATAGGTTGGATAAGGTACAGTGAGCAGGACTAGAGGTTCTACAGTGAAATAAGCCAATAAACACTAACCAGAAGAGCAATGGACAAGGCATATTGATATTAAGGAGAGGCATGCTTAGTCGAGTGATCAAAAGGGTCCGGTGAGTGGAGAGGTTGTTTGGGGGTCACGGCGATTTAGACAGCTAGCCAGGCCATCGGTAGCAAGCTAGCATAGGATGGATGTCTGTTATTAGCCACCTCTTGCGTTCCGTCAGTAGATTAGTGGGGTGCCGTGTGGTAGAGGGGACCAATCCAAATCACACAACAACAAAAATAAAAACAATAGATATAGTTAGAGGCCCAAGAAGAAGAAAAAATAAATAAATAAAAAAATAAATAAAAAAAGATCTGATCCAGCCCCATCCCTCCCGGATCCAGCCCCAGCCCACACCCCTCCCTCCGTGATCCAGCCCCATCCCACACCCCTCCCTCCATGATCCAGCCCCAGTCCACACCCCTCCCTCCGTGATCCAGCCCCATCCCTCCCGGATCCAGCCCCATCCCACACCCCTCCCTCCGTGATCCAGCCCCATCCCACACCCCTCGCTCCCGGATCCAGCCCCATCCCACACCCCTCCCTCCGTGATCCAGCCCCTCCCTCCCGGATCCAGCCAAATCCCACACCCCTCCCTTTGTGATCCAGGCCCTCCCTCCCGGATCCAGCCACATCCCACACCCCTCCCTCCATGATCCAGCCCCATCTCCAGTCATAACATTGACCGGTCAGGGGCCTGTTTATGTCTATTGGAGACAGTAAAAGCACAGGGTGTGTGTGTGTTTCCCCCCCCATCAACAGCGCTGTTAGATGCAGGTGCCTTGTATTTGAGAACAAAGCCATGTCAGCTGGTTACATCAAAGCCTGGTAGCAATGAGGCAGTTATCCCCAGGTTCGGGGGGAGACCGTGAGAGGATATACTCAGGGAGAGGAGCTCTGTGGTAGGGTAGAGGAGCTGGGCTGAACCGGCATATCATGGAGCCCGGAGGGAGCTTTGTTAGCGTTGCCTGGTCAAACAGCGGCAGGGATTTGATGGTGCCGGCTGAGCGCTGTACTGTACACGCCTGGCCTAGTGCTGGTGTGACAGTATAACTTTAGACCGTCCCCTCGCCCATACCCGGGCTCAAACCAGGGCTCCTCTGCACACATCAACAACAGTCACCCACGAAGCATCGTTACCCATCGCTCCACAAAAGCCGCGGCCCTTGCAGAGCAAAGGGGAACCACTACTTCAAGGTCTCAGAGCAAGTGACGTCACCGATTGAAACGCTATTTAGCGCGAACACCGCTAACTAAGCTAGCCGTTTCACATCCGTGACACTGGGCTGGACATAAACATGACAGAGAGGGGGGAGGGGGTGACAAGAGTTTGAACGGGGGATAAGGAATTTGAGAAAATGTAGGTGAAAAGAGTGACCGAAAGGAGGAATTAAATAAGACATTTTAACTCTCAAGTGATTGGTCATTTCGGCCTTCACACTGAGCGGTGTGTAACTGAGAAGTGACAGTGAGTGGTGGTCTGGCTCTGTGCAAGAGGGATGTGGTTGGTAACAGTAAGTCCCTGCTCCTGGTTGCCTCCCTAATGGTACCCTATTCCCTAGATGGTGCACTACTTTAGACCAGAGCCCTATTCCCTAGATGGTGCACTACTTTAGACCAGAGCCCTATTCCCTAGATGGTTCACTACTATTAGACCAGAGCCCTATTCCCTAGATGGTGCACGACTTTAGACCTGAGTCCAATTCCCTAGATGGTGCACTACTTTAGACCTGAGCCCAATTCCCTAGATGGTGCACTACTTTAGACGAGAGCCCTATTCCCTAGATGGTGCACTACTTTAGACCAGAGCCCTATTCCCTATATTTTGCACTACTTTAGACCAGAGCCCTCTTCCCTATATTGTGCACTACTTTAGACCAGAGCCCTATGCCCTATATTGTGCACTACTTTAGACCAGAGCCCTATTCCCTATATTGTGCACTACTTTAGACCAGAGCCCTATTCCTTAGATGGTGCACTACTTTAGATCAGAGCCCTATTCCCTAGATGGTGCGCTACTTTAGACCAGAGCCCTATTCCTTAGATGGTGCACTACTTTAGACCAGAGCCCTATATTGTGCACTACTTTAGATCAGAGCCCTATTCCCTAGATGGTGTGCTACTTTAGACCAGAGCCCTATTCCCTATATAGTGTACTACTTTAGATCAGAGCCCTATTCCCTAGATGGCAGAGGAGGCTGGTGGGAGGAGCTATGGGAGAATGGGTTCATTGTAATGACTGGAACGGAATGAATGGAACAGTTTTAAACCAATGGAAACCATTTCTTCATTCTATTGATTGCATTCCAGCCATTAAAACGAACCCATATTCCTATAGCTCCTCCCACCAGCCTCTTCTGATACCATGAGTATTCAAATCTTACTGAGGTCTGGACTACTGGGGCGGCAGGGTAGCCTAGTGGTTAGAGCGTTGGACTAGTAACAGGAAGGTTGCAACTTCAAATCCCCGAGCTGACAAGATACAAATCTGTCGTTCTGCACCTGACCAGGCAGTTAACCCACTGTTCCTAGCCCGCCAATGAAAATAAGAATTTGTTCTTAACTGACTTGCCTAGTTAAATAAAGGTAAAAAAAATATTGGTGCTTTTCTGTTCTACCTGATCATTAATTGCACCAACATGGTATCCCAGGTCGAAATCAGTCCCCGACTAGAGAGGGAGTGGAACTGGCTCGTCCGCCACTAGAGAGGGAGTGGAACTGGCTCGTCCGCCACTAGAGAGGGAGTGGAACTGGCTCGTCCCCCACTAGAGAGGGAGTGGAACTGGCTCGTCCCCCACTAGAGAGGGAGTGGAACTGGGTCGTCCCTCACGAGAGAGGAAGTGGAACTGGCTCGTCCCCGACTAGAGAGGAAGTGGCTTCAAGGTCCAGATTTTAATTTGATGGTAATATACCATAGTAGCATATCCTACCTACCACTCTGTTCTGTTGGAACGAGCAGAGCCAGTGCCATCTTGAAGGAAATCCTCCCTTGTCCTTAGCTTTCATAATCCCCTTCGATCTATACAGTGCCTTGCAAAAATATTCGGCCCGCTTGAACTTTGCGACCTTTTGCCACATTTCAGGCTTCAAACATAAAGATATAAAACTGTATTTTTTTGTGAAGAATCAACAACAAGTGGGACACAATCATGAAGTTGAACGACATTTATTGGATATTTCAAACTTTAACAAAAAAAAAAACTGAAAAATTGGGCGTGCAAAATTATTCAGCCCCTTTACTTTCAGTGCAGCAAACTCTCTCCAGAAGTTCAGTGAGGATCTCTGAATGATCCAATGTTGACCTAAATGACTAATGATGATAAATACAATCCACCTGTGTGTAATCAAGTCTCCGTATAAATGCACCTGCACTGTGATAGTCTCAGAGGTCCGTTAAAAGCGCAGAGAGCATCATGAAGAACAAGGAACACACCAGGCAGGTCCGAGATACTGTTGTGAAGAAGTTTAAAGCCGGATTTGGATACAAAAAGATTTCCCAAGCTTTAAACATCCCAAGGAGCACTGTGCAAGCGATAATATTGAAATGGAAGGAGTATCAGACCACTGCAAATCTACCAAGACCTGGCCGACCCTCTAAACTTTCAGCTCATACAAGGAGAAGACTGATCAGAGATGCAGCCAAGAGGCCCATGATCACTCTGGATGAACTGCAGAGATCTACAGCTGAGGTGGGAGCCTCTGTCCATAGGACAACAATCAGTCGTATATTGCACAAATCTGGCCTTTATGGAAGAGTGGCAAGAAAGCCATTTCTTAAAGATATCTATAAAAAGTGTTGTTTAAAGTTTTCCACAAGCCATCTGGGAGTCACACCAAACATGTGGAAGAAGGTGCTCTGGTCAGATGAAACCAAAATTGAACTTTTTGGCAACAATGCAAAACGTTATGTTTGGCGTAAAAGCAACACAGCTCATCACCCTGAACACACCATACCCACTGTCAAACATGGTGGTGGCAGCATCATGGTTTGGGCCTGCTTTTCTTCAGCAGGGACAAGGAAGATGGTTAAAATTGATGGGAAGATGGAGCCAAATACAGGATCATTCTGGAAGAAAACCTGATGGAGTCTGCAAAAGACCTGAGACTGGGACAGAGATTTGTCTTCCAACAAGACAATGATCCAAAACATAAAGCAAAATCTACAATGGAATGGTTCAAAAATAAACATTTCCAGGTGTTAGAATGGCCAAGTCAAAGTCCAGACCTGAATCCAATCGAGAATCTGTGGAAAGAACTGAAAACTGCTGTTCACAAATGCTCTCCAAATCAAATCAAATCTTATTTGTCACATACACATGGTTAGCAGATGTTAATGCGAGTGTAGCGAAATGCTTGTGCTTCCAGTTCCGACAATGCAGTAATAACCAACAAGTACTCTAACAATTCCAAAACTAATTTCTTATACACAGTGTAAGGGGATAAAGAATATGTACATAAAGATATGAATGAGTGATGGTGCAGAGCAGCATAGGCAAGATACAGTAGATGGTATTGAGTACAGTATATACATATGAGATGAGTATGTAAACCTCACTGAGCTCGAGCTGTTTTGCAAGGAGGAATGGGAAAAAATGTCATTCTCTCGATGTGCAAAACTGATAGAGACATACCCCAAGCGACTTACAGCTGTAATTGCAGCAGAAGGTGGCGCTACAAAGTATTAACTCAAGGGGGCTGAATAATTTTGCACGCCCAATTTTTCAGTTTTTGATTTGTTAAAAAAGTTTGAAATATCCAATAAATGTCGTTCCACTTCATGATTGTGTCCCACTTGTTGTTGATTCTTCACAAAAAAATACAGTTTTATATCTTAATGTTTGAAGCCTGAAATGTGGCAAAAGGTCGCAAAGTTCAAGGGGGCCGAATACTTTCGCAAAGCACTGTAGCAGTCCTGGGCAACTCCAGTCCTCTGGGGTCATCATTGGTGTCACACACCTCCCCCACCATCCCTAGCAAACACACCTTTTATTTAAACTAATTGCATTCTAAACTGAAGATCATGATTGTTGGGAGTCAGGTGTGTCAACTGGGACTGGGGGGGTAAAAGTATGACAACAATCAGGCCCCCCAGAGGACTGGAGTTGCCCAGGCCTGATCTATAGTGTTGTTGGTCTGCTTTCCAGTGTGACAAGTTTGTTGCTAAGCTACACGGTGCCTCGCTTATAATGCACTACTTCAGACCAGGATCCATGGGGTTCTGGTCAAAAGTAGAGCATTATGTAGAGGAAACCATTTAGGACTCCGCACGGTCTGTTCATGTGGTGTGTTTGTCCAGTATGACAGCGCTTCGTCACACTCGACTACACGGTGTCTGTCTCCCAGCAGCCTGTGAGTGTAATACTGTAGTACCAACAGCTCTTCACCGTAAAAACAAAACAAACTCATAAAACAACTCAGTGGCTTTAAAGGTACAATCTGGGATATTTTTTTTAAATTTTTTTTAATTTGAGAGTGGTTCCATTTCTCAAGCCCAAAATCACTTAAGTTGAGACACCGGGCCGGTGAAATGTACCCACACTCTCAAATAAAATATCCCAGATCGGGTCTTTCTAAAGCCATCAGGTCGTCTCGTGTGTTGAGATTGAGAGCCGTTGGTTTGGAACACAAACTACAGATTGTGGCTTCAAGTGTCTCTCTTTCTCCTGTAAATTGTGGCCGCGTTGATTAGCTACTGCAGTTGGGGCCTAATTTGTTCCAGCGTTGTGGCAAGGTTTACCACGTGTTTTTTTCTGGGGGTTTCTTTTATGGTGAGAAAAAAAAGGGAGCCTCCCTTTTTAAAAAGGGGGAAAAAACACTTCATGTTCTGAGGCGAAGCTACTGTTTTGGCTTTTAGTTGGGCGCTAACTCCCACCCATCTAGAGACCGGTCTGTCGATCGGTCTCTCCATTAAGCGATTTCACGTTATGGAAACAGACTGTAATGCTGTTACACACACACATCTAGAGATTGATCGATTTAGTTCAGTATGTACCCTTTACAGGTGTGATGGAAACGGAGGTTATAGGATGAGGTCAGGATTAGGTTATATAAGATGTGTTCTATTGTATTTTATCCCCTGTGACCTCCACTTAACCATACTTAACACACATCACCCCATACTGAACACATATCACCCCACACTGAACACATATCACCCCACACTGAACACATATCAACCCACACTGAACACATATCACCCCACACTGAACACATATCACCCCACACTGAACACATATCACCCCACACTGAACACATATCACCCCACACTGAACACATATCACCCCACACTGAACAGGGACATGGATATCACCCCACACTGAACACATATCACCCCATACTGAACACATATCACCCCACACTGAACACATAGACATCACCCCACACTGAACACATATCACCCCATACTGAACACATATCACCCCACACTGAACACATAGACATCACCCCACACTGAACACATATCACCCCATACTGAACACATATCACCCCATACTGAACACATATCACCCCACACTGAACACATATCACCCCATACTGAACACATATCACCCCATACTGAACACATAGACATCACCCCACACTGAACACATATCACCCCATACTGAACACATATCACCCCATACTGAACACATATCACCCCATACTGAACACATATCACCCCATACTGAACACATATCACCCCATACTGAACACATATCACCACATACTGAACACATATCACCACATACTGAACACATATCACCACATACTGAACACATATCACCCCATACTGAACACATATCACCCCACACTGAACACATAGACATCACCCCACACTGAACACATATCACCCCACACTGAACACATATCACCCCACACTGAACACATAGACATCACCCCACACTGAACACATATTACCCCACACTGAACACATATTACCCCATACTGAACACATATCACCCCACACTGAACACATCACCCCACACTGAACACATAGACATCACCCCACACTGAACACATATTACCCCATACTGAACACATATCACCCCACACTGAACACATAGACATCACCCCACACTGAACACATCACCCCACACTGAACACATCACCCCACACTGAACACATAGACATCACCCCACACTGAACACATATCACCCCACACTGAACACATATTACCCCATACTGAACACATATCACCCCACACTGAACACATAGACATCACCCCACACTGAACACATATCACCCCACACTGAACACATATCACCCCACACTGAACACATAGACATCACCCCACACTGAACACATCACCCCACACTGAACACATCACCCCACACTGAACACATAGACATCACCCCACACTGAACACATAGACATCACCCCACACTGAACACACATCACCCCACACTGAACACATAGACATCACCCCACACTGAACACATAGACATCACCCCACACTGAACACATAGACATCACCCCACACTGAACACATAGACATCACCCCACACTGAACACATAGACATCACCCCACACTGAACACATAGACATCACCCCACACTGAACACATAGACATCACCCCACACTGAACACATAGACATCACCCCACACTGAACACATAGACATCACCCCACACTGAACACATAGACATCACCCCACACTGAACACATAGACATCACCCCACACTGAACACATATTACCCCACACTGAACACATATCACCCCACACTGAACACATATCACCCCATACTGAACACATCACCCCACACTGAACACATATCACCCCATACTGAACACACATCACCCCACACTGAACAGGGACATGGATATCACCCCACACTGAACACACATCACCCCACACTGAACACACATCACCCCATACTGAACACATATCACCCCATACTGAACACACATCACCCCACACTGAACACACATCACCCCACACTGAACAGGGACATGGATATCACCCCACACTGAACACACATCACCCCACACTGAACACATATCACCCCAAACTGAACACACATCACCCCATACTGGACAGGGACATGGATATCACCCCACACTGAACACACATCACCCCACACTGAACACATATCACCCCACACTGAACACATAGACATCACCCCACACTGAACACATAGACATCACCCCACACTGAACACATAGACATCACCCCACACTGAACACATAGACATCACCCCACACTGAACACATAGACATCACCCCACACTGAACACATAGACATCACCCCACACTGAACACATAGACATCACCCCACACTGAACACATAGACATCACCCCACACTGAACACATAGACATCACCCCACACTGAACACATAGACATCACCCCACACTGAACACATAGACATCACCCCACACTGAACACATAGACATCACCCCACACTGAACACATAGACATCACCCCACACTGAACACATAGACATCACCCCACACTGAACACATAGACATCACCCCACACTGAACACATATCACCCCATACTGAACATATATCACCCCACACTGAACACATAGACATCACCCCACACTGAACACATCACCCCACACTGAACACATCACCCCACACTGAACACATATCACCCCACACTGAACACATATTACCCCATACTGAACACATATCACCCCATACTGAACACATATCACCCCACACTGAACACACATCACCCCACACTGAACAGGGACATGGATATCACCCCACACTGAACACACATCACCCCACACTGAACACACATCACCCCATACTGAACACACATCACCCCACACTGAACACACATCACCCCACACTGAACAGGGACATGGATATCACCCCACACTGAACACACATCACCCCACACTGAACACATATCACCCCAAACTGAACACACATCACCCCATACTGAACAGGGACATGGATATCACCCCACACTGAACACACATCACCCCACACTGAACACATAGACATCACCCCACACTGAACACATAGACATCACCCCACACTGAACACATAGACATCACCCCACACTGAACACATAGACATCACCCCACACTGAACACATAGACATCACCTCACACTGAACACATAGACATCACCCCACACTGAACACATAGACATCACCCCACACTGAACACATAGACATCACCCCACACTGAACACATAGACATCACCCCACACTGAACACATAGACATCACCCCACACTGAACACATAGACATCACCCCACACTGAACACATAGACATCACCCCACACTGAACACATAGACATCACCCCACACTGAACACATAGACATCACCCCACACTGAACACATAGACATCACCCCACACTGAACACATAGACATCACCCCACACTGAACACATAGACATCACCCCACACTGAACACATAGACATCACCCCACACTGAACACATAGACATCACCCCACACTGAACACATAGACATCACCCCACACTGAACACATAGACATCACCCCACACTGAACACATATCACCCCACACTGAACACATATCACCCCACACTGAACACATATCACCCCACACTGAACAGGGACAAGGATATCACCCCATACTGAACAGGGACAAGGATATCACCCAATACTGAACACACATCACCCACACTGAACACACATCACCCACACTGAACAGGGACATGGATATCACCCCATACTGAACACACATCACCCCACACTGAACACACATCACCCCACACTGAACACACATCACCCCACACTGAACACATATCACCCCACACTGAACACACATCACCCACACTGAACAGGGACATGGATATCACCCCATACTGAACACACATCACCCCACACTGAACACACATCACCCCACACTGAACACACATCACCCCACACTGAACACATATCACCCCACACTGAACACACATCACCCACACTGAACAGGGACATGGATATCACCCCATACTGAACACACATCACCCCACACTGAACACACATCACCCCACACTGAACACACATCACCCCACACTGAACACATATCACCCCATACTGAACACACATCACCCCACACTGAACACATAGACATCACCCCACACTGAACACATATCACCCCACACTGAACACATAGACATCACCCCACACTGAACACATAGACATCACCCCACACTGAACACATAGACATCACCCCACACTGAACACATAGACATCACCCCACACTGAACACATAGACATCACCCCACACTGAACACATAGACATCACCCCACACTGAACACATATCACCCCACACTGAACACATATCACCCCACACTGAACACATAGACATTACCCCACACTGAACACATAGACATCACCCCGTACTGAACACATAGACATCACCCCACACTGAACACATATCACCCCACACTGAACACATAGACATCACCCCACACTGAACACATAGACATCACCCCACACTGAACACATAGACATCACCCCACACTGAACACATATTACCCCACACTGAACACATAGACATCACCCCACACTGAACACATAGACATCACCCCACACTGAACACATAGACATCACCCCACACTGAACACATATCACCCCACACTGAACACATAGACATCACCCCACACTGTACACATAGACATCACCCCATACTGAACACATAGACATCACCCCACACTGAACACATATCACCCCATACTGAACACATATCACCCCACACTGAACACATAGACATCACCCCACACTGAACACATATCACCACATACTGAACAGGGACATGGATATCACCCCATACTGAACACACATCACCCCATGCTGAACACATATCACCCCATGCTGAACACATATCACCCCATACTGAACACATATCACCCCATACTGAACACATATCACCCCACACTGAACACACATATCATCCCCACACTGAACACATATCATCCCCACACTGAACACATAGACATCACCCCACACTGAACACATATCATCCCCACACTGAACACATATCACCCCACACTGAACACATATTACCCCACACTGAACACATAGACATCACCCCACACTGAACACATAGACATCACCCCACACTGAACACATATCACCCCCCACTGAACACATATCACCCCACACTGAACACACATCACCCCACACTGAACAGGGACAAGGATATCACCCCATACTGAACAGGGACAAGGATATCACCCCATACTGAACACACATCACCCCACACTGAACACATATCACCCACACTGAACACACATCACCCACACTGAACACACATCACCCACACTGAACAGGGACATGGATATCACCCCATACTGAACACACATCACCCCACACTGAACACACATCACCCCACACTGAACACACATCACCCCACACTGAACACATATCACCCCACACTGAACACACATCACCCACACTGAACAGGGACATGGATATCACCCCATACTGAACACACATCACCCCACACTGAACACACATCACCCCACACTGAACACACATCACCCCACACTGAACACATATCACCCCATACTGAACACACATCACCCCACACTGAACACATAGACATCACCCCACACTGAACACATATCACCCCACACTGAACACATAGACATCACCCCACACTGAACACATAGACATCACCCCACACTGAACACATAGACATCACCCCACACTGAACACATAGACATCACCCCACACTGAACACATAGACATCACCCCACACTGAACACATAGACATCACCCCACACTGAACACATAGACATCACCCCACACTGAACACATATCACCCCACACTGAACACATAGACATTACCCCACACTGAACACATAGACATCACCCCGTACTGAACAGGGACATGGATATCACCCCATACTGAACACATATCACCCCACACTGAACACATAGACATCACCCCACACTGAACACATATCATCCCCACACTGAACACATAGACATCACCCCACACTGAACACATATCATCCCCACACTGAACACATATCACCCCACACTGAACACATATTACCCCACACTGAACACATAGACATCACCCCACACTGAACACATAGACATCACCCCACACTGAACACATAGACATCACCCCACACTGAACACATATCACCCCACACTGAACACATATCACCCCACACTGAACACATAGACATCACCCCATACTGAACACATATCACCCCACACTGAACACATATCACCCCATACTGAACACATATCACCCCACACTGAACACATAGACATCACCCCACACTGAACACATAGTCATCACCCCACACTGAACACATAGACATCACCCCACACTGAACACATATCACCACATACTGAACAGGGACATGGACATCACCCCATACTGAACAGGGACATGGACATCACCCCATACTGAACACACATCACCCCACACTGAACACATAGACATCACCCCACACTGAACACATATCACCCCATACTGAACACATATCACCCCACACTGAACACATAGACATCACCCCACACTGAACACATATCACCACATACTGAACAGGGACATGGATATCACCCCATACTGAACACACATCACCCCATGCTGAACACATATCACCCCATGCTGAACACATATCACCCCATACTGAACACATATCACCCCATACTGAACACATATCACCCCACACTGAACACACATATCATCCCCACACTGAACACATATCATCCCCACACTGAACACATATCATCCCCACACTGAACACATATCACCCCACACTGAACACATATCACCCCACACTGAACACATAGACATCACCCCACACTGAACACAGAGACATCACCCCACACTGAACACATAGACATCACCCCACACTGAACACATAGACATCACCCCACACTGACAACATAGACATCACCCCACACTGAACACATAGACATCACCCCACACTGAACACATAGACATCACCCCACACTGAACACATAGACATCACCCCACACTGAACACATAGACATCACCCCACACTGAACACATAGACATCACCCCACACTGAACACATAGACATCACCCCACACTGAACACATAGACATCACCCCACACTGAACACATAGACATCACCCCACACTGAACACATAGACATCACCCCACACTGAACACATAGACATCACCCCACACTGAACACATAGACATCACCCCACACTGAACACATAGACATCACCCCACACTGAACACATAGACATCACCCCACACTGAACACATAGACATCACCCCACACTGAACACATAGACATCACCCCACACTGAACACATAGATATCACCCCACACTGAACACATAGACATCACCCCACACTGAACACATAGACATCACCCCACACTGAACACATAGACATCACCCCACACTGTACACATAGACATCACCCCATACTGAACACATATCACCCCACACTGTACACATAGACATCACCCCATACTGAACACATATCACCCCACACTGAACACGTATCACCCCATACTGAACACATATCACCCCACACTGAACACATAGACATCACCCCACACTGAACACATATCACCACATACTGAACAGGGACATGGACATCACCCCATACTGAACACACATCACCCCATGCTGAACACATATCACCCCACGCTGAACACATAGACATCACCCCACACTGAACACATATCACCACATACTGAACAGGGACATGGATATCACCCCATACTGAACACACATCACCCCATACTGAACACACATCACCCCATGCTGAACACATATCACCCCATACTGAACACACATCACCCCATGCTGAACACATATCACCCCATACTGAACACATATCACCCCATACTGAACACACATCACCCCATGCTGAACACATATCACCCCATACTGAACACATATCACCCCACACTGAACACATAGACATCACCCCACACTGAACACACATCACCCCACACTGAACACATATCACCACATACTGAACACATATCACCACATACTGAACAGGGACATGGATATCACCCCATACTGAACACACATCACCCCATGCTGAACACATATCACCCCATACTGAACACACATCACCCCATGCTGAACACATATCACCCCATACTGAACACACATCACCCCACACTGAACACATATCACCACATACTGAACACATATCACCACATACTGAACAGGGACATGGATATCACCCCATACTGAACACACATCACCCCATACTGAACACACATCACCCCACACTGAACACATATCACCCCACACTGAACACATAAACATCACCCCACACTGAACACATAAACATCACCCCACACTGAACACATAGACATCACCCCATACTGAACACACATCACCCCATACTGAACACATATCACCCCATACTGAACACATATCACCCCATACTGAACACATATCACCCCACACTGAACACATATCACCCCATACTGAACAGGGACAAGGATATCACCCCACACTGAACACATAGACATCACCCCACACTGAACACATAAACATCACCCCACACTGAACACATAAACATCACCCCACACTGAACACATAGACATCACCCCATACTGAACACACATCACCCCATACTGAACACATATCACCCCACACTGAACACATATCACCCCATACTGAACAGGGACAAGGATATCACCCCACACTGAACACATAGACATCACCCCACACTGAACACATAGACATCACCCCACACTGAACACATAGACATCACCCCACACTGAACACATATCACCCCACACTGAACACATATCACCCCACACTGAACAGGGACATGGATATCACCCCATACTGAACACATATCACCCCACACTGAACACATATCACCCCATACTGAACACACATCACCCCACACTGAACACATATCACCCCACACTGAACACACATCACCCCACACTGAACACACATCACCCCACACTGAACACACATCACCCCACACTGAACACACATCACCCCACACTGAACACACATCACCCCACACTGAACACACATCACCCCACACTGAACACACATCAACCCACACTGAACACACATCACCCCATACTGAACACACATCACCCCACACTGAACACATATCACCCCACACTGAACACATATCACCCCATACTGAACACACATCACCCCACACTGAACACACATCACCCCACACTGAACACACATCACCCCATACTGAACACACATCACCCCACACTGAACACATATCACCCCACACTGAACACATATCACCCCATACTGAACACACATCACCCCACACTGAACACACATCACCCCACACTGAACACACATCACCCCACACTGAACACATATCACCCCACACTGAACACATATCACCCCATACTGAACACACATCACCCCACACTGAACACATATCACCCCACACTGAACACATATCACCCCACACTGAACAGGGACATGGATATCACCCCACACTGAACACATATCACCCCATACTGAACACATATCACCCCATACTGAACACATATCACCCCAAACTGAACACATAGACATCACCCCACACTGAACACATATCACCCCACACTGAACACATATCACCACATACTGAACACATATCACCCCATACTGAACACATCACCCCACACTGAACACACATCACCCCACACTGAACACATAAACATCACCCCACACTGAACACACATCACCCCACACTGAACACACATCACCCCACACTGAACACACATCACCCCACACTGAACACATAGACATCACCCCACACTGAACACACATCACCCCACACTGAACACACATCACCCCACACTGAACACACATCACCCCACACTGAACACATAAACATCACCCCATACTGAACACATAGACATCACCCCACACTGAACACACATCACCCCACACTGAACACACATCACCCCACACTGAACACACATCACCCCACACTGAACACATATCACCCCACACTGAACACACATCACCCCACACTGAACAGGGACATGGATATCACCCCATACTGAACACATATCACCCCACACTGAACACATAGACATCACCCCATACTGAACACATATCACCCCACACTGAACACATAGACATCACCCCACACTGAACACATATCATCCCCACACTGAACACATATCACCCCACACTGAACACATAGACATCACCCCACACTGAACACATATCACCCCACACTGAACACATAGACATCACCCCACACTGAACACATAGACATCACCCCATACTGAACACATATCACCCCACACTGAACACATATCACCCCACACTGAACACATATCACCCCACACTGAACACATATCACCCCATACTGAACACATATCACCCAATGCTGAACAGGGACATGGACATCACCACATGCTGAACACACGTCACCCCACACTGAACGCACATCACCCCACACTGAACGCACATCACCCCACACTGAACGCACATCACCCCACACTGAACGCACATCACCCCACACTGAACGCACATCACCCCACACTGAACGCACATCACCCCACACTGAACGCACATCACCCCACACTGAACGCACATCACCCCACACTGAACGCACATCACCCCACACTGAACGCACATCACCCCACACTGAACGCACATCACCCCATACTGAACGCACATCACCCCACACTGAACACATATCACCCCATACTGAACAGGGACATGGATATCACCCCAAACTTGACTTGTGCAACATGCCTTGCTAACTTGCCGACCCTATGATGAAGACAGACAGTGAATATTTTGAAGAATACCAGCTAGCTATAGAATTACTTGCACAATCACTATCAGATTTTCACACAGCCAGAATTACCCAGCGTTAGCTAGTTAGAAAAAAAAACCCTGACACAGCTACTAATGACTAAAGTGTGAATGTAAAGCTAACTAGTTACTAGCCAGGAGAAAGCATATAGTTGCTCACATTTTTTTTACAGCATATCAGAGTTTATTCACATTCATACATTTTTTTTAAATGAAACGTACTTTGTTGTTGCCAACAACAATGACTTTCCTCCGGTGTGGTGAGTAGTGATGGTGGTGTTGCACACAACTTCTTATCTTACCCACACACAATGCCACACCGCTTGAAACAACCCAGAGGGAGAAGGAAGAGGTCTGTCAGTGGGGGCTGGGAAGTGTCTCTCCTTCCAGCATCAGAGGCCTTTTCAAAATCAAAGTCCCTCAACAAATCCGGGGAGATGTTTTTCAAAATAAAAGTCCCTCAACAAATCCGGGGAGATGTTTTTCAAAATAAAAGTCCCTCAACAAATCCGGGGAGATTTTTTTCAAAATAAAAGTCATCGTTTTTTTTCTTCTGTTTTTTGGGGGGGAGGGGGGGGGACACGTGTCATAGGCCAGGCGCTCACTTTCACAAGAAAAGATGGTTGTTAAATCAAAGGCTTTTTCTGCTTCAACCTCTTTCAAAAAGTTTGGACACGGCCCATAACTTCAGAGTTGGTTTGTCCATGATTCTCAGGTTTCAAAGCTGGCTGTGCGATCAGAGCCTCAGAGCTGAGAGAGAGAGTGGGGTGCGAGCAAGAGAAGGTCTGTGGGACTTGGCAGTGAGTGGTGCAGCGGTCCTGAAGCCCCAGACTGAAGACCCTTTGAGGCACTAGAGGAGCGTGCTTCGTAGTTTAAATAAACACACACACAGCCAAATGTACAGCCTGCCGCATGAATGCACATTTCATCCTTCATCCCACTAGCTGCTACTTTTTCATGAATAAACATTTAATCTGTCAGCCTGCGAGCTGCTACTTTTACAGGAATAAACATTTAATCTGTCAGCCTGCTAGCTGCTACCTTTACAGGAATAAACATTTAATCTGTCAGCCTGCTAGCTGCTACTTTTACAGGAATAAACATTTAATCTGTCAGCCTGCTAGCTGCTACTTTTACAGGAATAAACATTTAATCTGTCAGCCTGCTAGCTGCTACTTTTACAGGAATAAACATTTAATCTTTCAGCCTGCTAGCTGCTACTTTTACAGGAATAAACATTTAATCTTTCAGCCTGCTAGCTGCTACTTTTACAGGAATAAACATTTAATCGGTCAGCCTGCTAGCTGCTACTTTTACAGGAATAAACATTTAATCTTTCAGCCTGCTAGCTGCTACTTTTACAGGAATAAACATTTAATCGGTCAGCCTGCTAGCTGCTACTTTTACAGGAATAAACATTTAATCTTTCAGCCTGCTAGCTGCTACTTTTACAGGAATAAACATTTAATCGGTCAGCCTGCTAGCTGCTACTTTTACAGGAATAAACATTTAATCTTTCAGCCTGCTAGCTGCTACTTTTACAGGAATAAACATTTAATCGGTCAGCCTGCTAGCTGCTACTTTTACAGGAATAAACATTTAATCTTTCAGCCTGCTAGCTGCTACTTTTACAGGAATAAACATTTAATCTGTCAGCCTGCTAGCTGCTACTTTTACAGGAATAAACATTTAATCTTTCAGCCTGCTAGCTGCTACTTTTACAGGAATAAACATTTAATCGGTCAACCTGCTAGCTGCTACTTTTACAGGAATAAACATTTAATCTGTCAGCCTGCTAGCTGCTACTTTTACAGGAATAAACATTTAATCTTTCAGCCTGCTAGCTGCTACTTTTTCATGAATAAACATTTAATCTGTCAGCCTGCTAGCTGCTACTTTTACAGGAATAAACATTTAATCTGTCAGCCTGCTAGCTGCTACTTTTACAGGAATAAACATTTAATCTGTCAGCCTGCTAGCTGCTACTTTTACAGGAATAAACATTTAATCTGTCAGCCTGCTAGCTGCTACGTTTCTGTGATCGAGTTTGATTTCACGATTTGATCGCGTCCCATGATGCAACAGGAAGGAAAATTATGGCCTGAAACCTGTCTGAAACCTGTGTACTGTACCTGTACGCCAGGTAAAGTGTTTCTAACCAAGAAAACTGTGTTAACTGGCCATCACATCATTATTCCTTTATATTTCTGATGATTTTCCTTCCTGGTCCTGTCCCCCCGTGAGCTTCTTTTTTAGTATGACAACCTTTGACCCTCTCCTAGACACTCCTCTCCAATGTTTTGTTTCTGGCAGTGGCGGTCGGTGCCGTTTTTAAATTTATGAGCACGGCCTTATTTCTATTACATCATATTGGATGATTGTCATTCATGGAAGTGGTGTTGGATGCCCAGTAGGAGGCACTCTTTCCTCTGGTCTCAATAATATCCCAATGCCCCAGGGCAGTGATTGGGGACACTGCCGTGTGTAGGGTGCCGTCTTTTGGATGGGACGTTAAACGGGTGTCCTGACTCTCTGAGGTCATTAAAGATCCCATGGCACTTATCGTAAGAGTAGGGGTGTTAACCCCGGTGTCCTGGCTAAATTCCCAATCTGGCCCTCAAAACATCACGGTCACCTAATAATCCCCAGTGTTCAATTGGCTCATTCATCCCCCTCCTCTCTCCTGTAACTATTCCCCAGGTCGTTGCTGCAAATGAGAACGTGTTCTCAGTCAACTTACCTGGTATAATAACGGGTAAATAAATAATAAATAAATATTCCATTCATGCAGTTCAATGTAACAGTGATAGGTTTAGGTTACTACATGATACTTAAATCTTCCTTAAACCCATCATTGAGGTTTCTACAACCTAGCCTATGAATGAAAGTTTACAACGTAGGTGCACACACGTCGAGATACATATTTTTTATTTTTTTGTAATCAAGGTGACAGACAGTGACACATTCAATACCGCCTTGCAAACTCTTGCCTGCATCTAGCTGACCAAGTGTGTAATCATTAGACCAAACAGTTGCTAATGAGAGTTTCTATTGGACAAATATAGGTAGGTTTATCCTCGGTTTTTGTTCCGTTTGCTTCCGTTTGAATAAATATTTTAACAGAATCGGCAGAATGAATAGATGTGATCACACCCCCCCCCCAAAATAAAACACTGTTCCCGTTCATAGCAGCCACAAAGAAAGAGCATGATCTTTGCTCGTTGTATAATTCCTTCTCGCATCTAAGCGCTATTCTGTGATCAGGTGAAAAAAAAACTTTCCAAGCCAAACCTTCATTCCATAACCGCTAACCGCTACACACAGCCTACATCTTTGTCACGATATTAGCTAATGTCATAGTCAACATAGCTACTAGAACTAACGTGTTGCTAAACCCGCTACAATCATGCAGTACAGTGTACAGAAACCAATTTGGCACTAACACATGCAGGCCCTGGTTGCAATAAATTAATAAAACCAAAAGCTTTCTTTTGTTACTTGGAAGAGTTCCAGTTTTGGATAGCTATAGTCAGCTAGCTCACATAGCATCCCTTTCTGTTTGACCCGGGTGGTTTGATTAGGCTAAACAAGCTGCAGTATTCAACTTTTTGGGCGACCCAACCAAATTCACAAAGAAATGGTGTGCTATAGATTTGTCATTGTCCTTTTTAAAGCAAGTTTTAAAAAGTGGTAGATATGTTCTATTTATGCTATTTCTATTCTTACGTTTCGTTTTGCGTGTTTTACTTTAGGTTTTGTACACAAGCTTCAAACATGATGTTGATGTTGACCAGGCTTCCTCTGTCCATGGTGACCCTCCCTGCCTTTTAAAGTAGTCTGACCCCTCCATAGGTGTATCTTTAAAGAAGTTACGGACGGTTGTGTGGTGTTTGTTGGGCGAGGGGTGGCTGGCTGTGTGTGTTGTGAGGGGGGGAGGGGTGGCTGGCTGTGTGTGGTGTTTGTTGGGCGAGGGGTGGCTGGCTGTGTGTGTTGTGAAGGGGGAGAGGGGTGGCTGGCTGTGTGTGTTGTGAGGGGGCGAGGGGTGGCTGGCTGTGTGTGTTGTGAGGGGGAGAGGGGTGGCTGGCTGTGTGTGGTGTTTGTTGGGCGAGGGTGGCTGGCTGTGTGTGTTGTGAAGGGGGAGAGGGGTGGCAGGCTGTGTGTGGTGTTTGTTGGGCGAGGGTGGCTGGCTGTGTGTGGTGTTTGTTGGGCGAGGGTGGCTGGCTGTGTGTGTTGTGAGGGGGCGAGGGGTGGCTGGCTGTGTGTGTTGTGAGGGGGCGAGGGTGGCTGGCTGTGTGTGGTGTTTGTTGGGCGAGGGGTGGCTGGCTGTGTGTGTTGTGAGGGGGCCAGGGGTGGCTGGCTGTGTGTGGTGTTTGTTGGGCGAGGGGTGGCTGGCTGTGTGTGTTGCGAGGGGTGGCTGGCTGTGTGTGTTGCGAGGGGTGGCTGGCTGTGTGTGTTGTGAGGGGGGGAGGGGTGGCTGGCTGTGTGTGTTGTTTGTTGGGCGAGGGGTGGCTGGCTGTGTGTGGTGTTTGTTGGGCGAGGGGTGGCTGGCTGTGTGTGTTGTGAGGGGGCGAGGGGTGGCTGGCTGTGTGTGGTGTTTGTTGGGCGAGGGGTGGCTGGCTGTGTGTGGTGTTTGTTGGGCGAGGGGTGGCTGGCTGTGTGTGGTGTTTGTTGGGCGAGGGTGGCTGGCTGTATGTGTTGTGAGGGGGCCAGGGGTGGCTGGCTGTGTGTGTTGTGAGGGGGCGAGGGGTGGCTGGCTGTGTGTGTTGTGAAGGGGGAGAGGGTGGCTGGCTGTGTGTGGTGTTTGTTGGGCGAGGGTGGCTGGCTGTGTGTGTTGTGAGGGGGCGAGGGGTGGCTGGCTGTGTGTTGTGAAGGGGGAGAGGGGTGGCTGGCTGTGTGTGGTGTTTGTTGGGCGAGGGGTGGCTGGCTGTGTGTGGTGTTTGTTGGACGAGGGGTGGCTGGCTGTGTGTTGTGAGGGGGAGAGGGGTGGCTGGCTGTGTGTGTTGTGAGGGGGCCAGGGGTGGCTGGCTGTGTGTGTTGTGAGGGGGCGAGGGTGGCTGGCTGTGTGTGTTGTGAAGGGGGAGAGGGGTGGCTGGCTGTGTGTGGTGTTTGTTGGGCGAGGGGTGGCTGGCTGTGTGTGTTGTGAGGGGGCGAGGGGTGGCTGGCTGTGTGTGGTGAAGGGGGAGAGGGGTGGCTGGCTGTGTGTGGTGTTTGTTGGGCGAGGGGTGGCTGGCTGTGTGTTGTGAAGGGGGAGAGGGGTGGCTGGCTGTGTGTGGTGTTTGTTGGGCGAGGGGTGGCTGGCTGTGTGTGGTGTTTGTTGGGCGAGGGGTGGCTGGCTGTGTGTTGTGAGGGGGAGAGGGGTGGCTGGTTGTGTGTGGTGTTTGTTGGGCGAGGGGTGGCTGGCTGTGTGTGTTGTGAAGGGGGAGAGGGGTGGCTGGCTGTGTGTGGTGTTTGTTGGGCGAGGGGTGGCTCGCTGTGTGTGTTGTGAGGGGGCGAGGGGTGGCTGGCTGTGTGTGTTGTGAGGGTGAGAGGGGTGGCTGGCTGTGTGTGTTGTGATGAGGAGGCCCTGTTAGACCAACAGGGTGATGAGGAGGCCAGCGTGATGAGGAGGCCAGGGTGACGAGGAGGCCCTGTTAACCCAGCAGGGTGATGAGGAGGCCAGGGTGATGAGGAGGCCAGGGTGATGAGGAGGCCAGGGTGATGAGGAGGCCAGGGTGATGAGGAGGCCAGGGTGATGAGGAGGCCCTGTTAGACCAGCAGGGTGATGAGGAGGCCCTGTTAGACCAGCAGGGTGATGAGGAGGCCCTGTTAGACCAGCAGGGTGATGAGGAGGCCCTGTTAGACCAGCAGGGTGATGAGGAGGCCCTGTTAGACCAGCAGGGTGATGAGGAGGTCCTGTTAGACCAGCAGGGTGATGAGGAGGCCCTGTTAGACCAGCAGGGTGATGAGGAGGCCCTGTTAGACCAGCAGGGTGATGAGGAGGCCCTGTTAGACCAGCAGGGTGATGAGGAGGCCCTGTTAGACCAGCAGGGTGATGAGGATGCCCTGTTAGACCAGCAGGGTGATGAGGAGGCCCTGTTAGACCAGCAGGGTGATGAGGAGGCCAGGGTGATGAGGAGGTCCTGTTAAACCAGCAGGGTGATGAGGAGGCCCTGTTAGACCAGCAGGGTGATGAGGAGGCCCTGTTAGACCAGCAGGGTGATGAGGATGCCCTGTTAGACCAGCAGGGTGATGAGGAGGCCCTGTTAGACCAGCAGGGTGATGAGGAGGTCCTGTTAGACCAGCAGGGTGATGAGGAGGCCCTGTTAGACCAGCAGGGTGATGAGGAGGCCCTGTTAGACCAGCAGGGTGATGAGGAGGTCCTGTTAGACCAGCAGGGTGATGAGGATGCCCTGTTAGACCAGCAGGGTGATGAGGAGGCCCTGTTAGACCAGCAGGGTGATGAGGAGGCCCTGTTAGACCAGCAGGGTGATGAGGATGCCCTGTTAGACCAGCAGGGTGATGAGGAGGCCCTGTTAGACCAGCAGGGTGATGAGGAGGCCAGGGTGATGAGGATGCCCTGTTAGACCAGCAGGGTGATGAGGAGGCCCTGTTAGACCAGCAGGGTGATGAGGAGGCCCTGTTAGACCAGCAGGGTGATGAGGTTGCCCTGTTAGACCAGCAGGGTGATGAGGAGGCCCTGTTAGACCAGCAGGGTGATGAGGAGGCCCTGTTAGACCAGCAGGGTGATGAGGAGGCCCTGTTAGACCAGCAGGGTGATGAGGAGGCCCTGTTAGACCAGCAGGGTGATGAGGAGGCCCTGTTAGACCAGCAGGGTGATGAGGAGGCCCTGTTAGACCAGCAGGGTGATGAGGAGGCCCTGTTAGACCAGCAGGGTGATGAGGAGGCCCTGTTAGACCAGCAGGGTGATGAGGAGGCCCTGTTAGACCAGCAGGGTGATGAGGAGGCCCTGTTAGACCAGCAGGGTGATGAGGAGGCCCTGTTAGACCAGCAGGGTGATGAGGAGGCCCTGTTAGACCAGCAGGGTGATGAGGAGGCCCTGTTAGACCAGCAGGGTGATGAGGAGGCCCTGTTAGACCAGCAGGGTGATGAGGAGGCCCTGTTAGACCAGCAGGGTGATGAGGAGGCCCTGTTAGACCAGCAGGGTGATGAGGAGGCCCTGTTAGACCAGCAGGGTGATGAGGTTGCCCTGTTAGACCAGCAGGGTGATGAGGAGGCCCTGTTAGACCAGCAGGGTGATGAGGAGGCCCTGTTAGACCAGCAGGGTGATGAGGAGGCCCTGTTAGACCAGCAGGGTGATGAGGAGGCCCTGTTAGACCAGCAGGGTGATGAGGAGGCCCTGTTAGACCAGCAGGGTGATGAGGAGGCCCTGTTAGACCAGCAGGGTGATGAGGAGGCCCTGTTAGACCAGCAGGGTGATGAGGAGGCCCTGTTAGACCAGCAGGGTGATGAGGAGGCCCTGTTAGACCAGCAGGGTGATGAGGAGGCCCTGTTAGACCAGCAGGGTGATGAGGAGGCCCTGTTAGACCAGCAGGGGATGAGGAATGCCGGCTGGATGGGGGGGCAGGTGTCAGGAGACAGAGGTTTCACACAGCTAGGGAACTCCAGGCAAGCAGCTCGCTCACTAAAATGACTTTATTATTCAGGCTTGTGCCAAGCGGCTCTCAGGGTGGAAAATACACAGGATCCCCGGCGCCAAGTCCCTCGCGCTCGGAAAATCCTCCCCAGAAGCGTCCAAGCACAGGCCTGGCTTCAATCACCCTCCCTCCCAGGCATTACTCTGTCCTCCATCTTGGGATAAATATTATACGACCAAAGTAGACCAGTGTGATGTGACTTTCTTTACCAGGTCTCCAGAACCCTTCCGTCTATTGATTTACATGAACTCTATTCTATTACCTGCCATTATGGTGTCGAGAAGATAACCTTCGTCTCAGTAGGTTTGTCCTAATATGGACACCGTGTACCATAGAGAATAAGAGAGAGCTTTTCACTCCATTTGAACTGAGGCCTGAACCCAGTGAACCAGAAGAAAGTGATACGGTGGGAATCCAGCCCAGTGCTCTGCTTCAGCTGAATCTGTCTCTCTCTCTGTCTCTCTCTTTGTCTGTCTCTCTCTCTCCCAGCCCAGTGCTCTGCTTCAGCTGAATCTCTTTCTGTCTCTCTCTCTCTTCCTCCTTCACTCTAACCCCCCCTCTCTGTCTCTCTCTTCCTCCTTCACACTCAACCCCCCCTCTCTCTTCCTCCTTCACTCTCACCCCCCCTCTCTCTCTCTTCATCCTTCACTCTAACCCCCCTCTCTGTCTCTCTCTTCCTCCTTCACTCTCACCCCCCTCTCTCTCTCTCTTCCTCCTCCAATCTCAACCCCCCTCTCTCTCTCCTCCTCCTTCACTCTCAACCCCCCCTTCTCTCTCTCTCTCTCTCTCTCTCCCTTTCTATCTAAATCTTTCTCTCTCTCTCTCTCTCTCTCTCTCTCTCACTCTCTCTCACTGGTCCATTTGCAACCAGATAAATCTAATAGGAAAAGCACTCAGAGCTTGGGGCAGCCAGCTGACAGTATTATAGCACTGGTACAGCCAATTACCAGTAGTATAGAACTGGTACAGCCAACTACCACTAGTATAGAACTGGTACAGCCAATTACCAGTAGTATAGAACTGGTACAGCCAATTACCAGTAGTATAGAACTGGTACAGCCAACTACCAGTAGTATAGAACTGGTACAGCCAATTACCAGTAGTATAGAACTGGTACAGCCAATTACCAGTAGTATAGGCCAGCTAGCCCCCGAATAGCAGCACTGTAGAAACTATTACAGTACAACGGTTTGATTTGTTTGATCGTAGCTAGCTAGCTACATAGCCGTCTTTGTATCTAAGACAATTGTGTAGCCTAGAGCGATTTTCTAGGTTAGCTAGCCAGCTATTGTCGTTCTTTTAAGGTAACGTAACGCAATCAACCTGCTAGCTAGCCAGCTAGCCCCCGAATAGCAGCACTGTAGAAACTATTACACTCGACGGAACGACTTGATTAGTGTAGTGTCAACATCGCAGCCACTACCAGCTAGCCTACTCCAGCAGTACTGTAGCATTTCAATCATTTTAGTCAATAAGATTCTTGCTACGTAAGCTTAACTTTCTGAACATTCGAGACGTGTAGTCCACTTGTCATTCCAATCTCCTTTGCATTAGCGTAGCCTCTTCTGTAGCCTGTCAACTATGTGTCTATCTATCCCTGTTCTCTCCTCTCTGCACAGACCATACAAACGCTCCACACCGCGTGGCCGCGGCCACCCTAATCTGGTGGTCCCAGCGCGCACGACCCACGTGGAGTTCCAGGTCTCCGGTAGCCTCTGGAACTGCCGATCTGCGGCCAAAAAGGCAGAGTTCATCTCAGCCTATGCCTCCCTCCAGTCCCTCGACTTCTTGGCACTGACGGAAACATGGATCACCACAGATAACACTGCTACTCCTACTGCTCTCTCTTCATCTGCCCACGTGTTCTCGCACACGCCGAGAGCTTCTGGTCAGCGGGGTGGTGGCACCGGGATCCTCATCTCTCCCAAGTGGTCATTCTCTCTCTCTCCCCTTACCCATCTGTCTATCGCCTCCTTTGAATTCCATGCTGTCACAGTTACCAGCCCTTTCAAGCTTAACATCCTTATCATTTATCGCCCTCCAGGTTCCCTCGGAGAGTTCATCAATGAGCTTGATGCCTTGATAAGCTCCTTTCCTGAGGACGGCTCACCTCTCACAGTCCTGGGCGACTTTAACCTCCCCACGTCTACCTTTGACTCATTCCTCTCTGCCTCCTTCTTTCCACTCCTCTCCTCTTTGACCTCACCCTCTCACCTTCCCCCTACTCACAAGGCAGGCAATACGCTCGACCTCATCTTTACTAGATGCTGTTCTTCCACTAACCTCATTGCAACTCCCCTCCAAGTCTCCGACCACTACCTTCTATCCTTTTCCCTCTCGCTCTCATCCAACACTTCCCACACTGCCCCTACTCGGATGGTATCGCGCCGTCCCAACCTTCGCTCTCTCTCCCCCGCTACTCTCTCCTCTTCCATCCTATCATCTCTTCCCTCTGCTCATACCTTCTCCAACCTATCTCCTGATTCTGCCTCCTCAACCCTCCTCTCTTCCCTTTCTGCATCCTTTGACTCTCTATGTCCCCTATCCTCCAGGCCGGCTCGGTCCTCCCCTCCCGCTCCGTGGCTCGATGACTCATTGCGAGCTCACAGAACAGAGCTCCGGGCAGCCGAGCGGAAATGGAGGAAAACTCGCCTCCCTGCGGACCTGGCATCCTTTCACTCCCTCCTCTCTACATTTTCCTCCTCTGTCTCTGCTGCTAAAGCCACTTTTTACCACTCTAAATTCCAAGCATCTGCCTCTAACCCTAGGAAGCTCTTTGCCACCTTCTCCTCCCTCCTGAATCCTCCTCCCCCTCCCCCCCTCCTCCCTCTCTGCAGATGACTTCGTCAACCATTTTGAAAAGAAGGTCGACGACATCCGATCCTCGTTTGCTAAGTCAAACGACACCGCTGGTTCTGCTCACACTGCCCTACCCTGTGCTCTGACCTCTTTCTCCCCTCTCTCCAGATGAAATCTCGCTTCTTGTGACGGCCGGCCGCCCAACAACCTGCCCGCTTGACCCTATCCCCTCCTCTCTTCTCCAGACCATTTCCGGAGACATTCTCCCTTACCTCACCTCGCTCATCAACTCATCCCTGACCGCTGGCTACGTCCCTTCCGTCTTCAAGAGAGCGAGAGTTGCACCCCTTCTGAAAAAACCTACACTCGATCCCTCCGATGTCAACAACTACAGACCAGTATCCCTTCTTTCTTTTCTCTCCAAAACTCTTGAACGTGCCGTCCTTGGCCAGCTCTCCCACTATCTCTCTCAGAATGACCTTCTTGATCCAAATCAGTCAGGTTTCAAGACTAGTCATTCAACTGAGACTGCTCTTCTCTGTATCACGGAGGCGCTCCGCACTGCTAAAGCTAACTCTCTCTCCTCTGCTCTCATCCTTCTAGACCTATCGGCTGCCTTCGATACTGTGAACCATCAGATCCTCCTCTCCACCCTCTCCGATTTGGGCATCTCCGGCGCGGCCCACGCTTGGATTGCGTCCTACCTGACAGGTCGCTCCTACCAGGTGGCGTGGCGAGAGTCTGTCTCCTCGCCACGCGCTCTCACCACTGGTGTCCCCCAGGGCTCTGTTCTAGGCCCTCTCCTATTCTCGCTATACACCAAGTCACTTGGCTCTGTCATAACCTCACATGGTCTCTCCTATCATTGCTATGCAGACGACACACAATTAATCTTCTCCTTTCCCCCTTCTGATGACCAGGTGGCGAATCGCATCTCTGCATGTCTGGCAGACATTTCAGTGTGGATGACGGATCACCACCTCAAGCTGAACCTCGGCAAGACGGAGCTGCTCTTCCTCCCGGGGAAGGACTGCCCGTTCCATGATCTCGCCATCACGGTTGACAACTCCATTGTGTCCTCCTCCCAGAGCGCTAAGAACCTTGGCGTGATCCTGGACAACACCCTGTCGTTCTCAACCAACATCATGGCGGTGGCCCGTTCCTGTAGGTTCATGCTCTACAACATCCGCAGAGTACGACCCTGCCTCACACAGGAAGCGGCGCAGGTCCTAATCCAGGCACTTGTCATCTCCCGTCTGGATTACTGCAACTCGCTGTTGGCTGGGCTCCCTGCCTGTGCCATTAAACCCCTACAACTCATCCAGAACGCCGCAGCCCGTCTGGTGTTCAACCTTCCCAAGTTCTCTCACGTCACCCCGCTCCTCCGCTCTCTCCACTGGCTTCCAGTTGAAGCTCGCATCCGCTACAAGACCATGGTGCTTGCCTACGGAGCTGTGAGGGGAACGGCACCGCAGTACCTCCAGGCTCTGATCAGGCCCTACACCCAAGCAAGGGCACTGCGTTCATCCACCTCTGGCCTGCTCGCCTCCCTACCACTGAGGAAGTACAGTTCCCGCTCAGCCCAGTCAAAACTGTTCCCTGCTCTGGCCCCCCAATGGTGGAACAAACTCCCTCACGACGCCAGGACAGCGGAGTCAATCACCACCTTCCGGAGACACCTGAAACCCCACCTCTTCAAGGAATACCTAGGATAGGTTAAGTAATCCTTCTCACCCCCCCCTTAATGATTTAGATGCACTATTGTAAAGTGGCTGTTCCACTGGATGTCAGAAGGTGAATTCACCAATTTGTAAGTCGCTCTGGATAAGAGCGTCTGCTAAATGACTAAAATGTAAATGTAAATGTATAGAACTGGTACAGCCAACTGCCAGGAGAATAGCACTCAGAGTCAGTTGGGGCCAAGCCAGAGTGCTACTCATTGAAAAACAGGGTTCCGAACACCGCATGCCGGCCCAGTGTTCAATGGAATTTACTTAATGATGGAATTAGTACAGATGGACAGGCTCATGTTTTGTGGGACTATAACCTCTACCAATCAACTACTGTAATTACCTATCACCACCAATCAACTACTGTAACTCCCCATCTCCACCAATCAACTACTGTAACTCCCCATCTCCAATCGACTACTGTAACTCCCTATCTCCTCCATCAACTACTGTAGCTCCCCATCTCCACCAATCAACTACTGTACTCCCCATCTCCACCAATGAACTACTGTAACTCCCCATCTCCTCCAATCAACTACTGTAACTCCCCATCTCCTCCAATCAACTACTGTAAATCCCCGTCTCCACCAATCAACTACTGTAAATCCCCGTCTCCACCAATCAACGACTGTAACTCCCCGTCCCCACCAATCAACTACTGTAACTCCCCGTCCCCACCAATCAACTACTGTAAATCCCCGTCTCCACCAATCAACTACTGTAACTCCCCGTCTCCTCCAATCAACTACTGTATCTCCCCATCTCCACCAATCAACTACTGTAACTCCCCGTCTCCACCAATCAACTACTGTAACTCCCCGTCCCCACCAATCAACTACTGTAAATCCCCGTCTCCACCAATCAACTACTGTAACTCCCCGTCTCCACCAATCAACTACTTTAACCCTCCGTCCCCACCAATCATCTACTGTAACTCCCCGTCCCCACCAATCAACTACTGTAACTCCCCGTCCCCACCAATCAACTACTGTAACTCCCCGTCCCCACCAATCAACTACTGTAACTCCCCGTCCCCACCAATCAACTACTGTAACTCCCCGTCCCCACCAATCAACTACTGTAACTCCCCGTCCCCACCAATCAACTACTGTAACTCCCCGTCCCCACCAATCAACTACTGTAACTCCCCGTCTCGACCAATCAACTACTGTAAATCCCCGTCTCCACCAATCAACTACTGTAACTCCCCGTCTCCTCCAATCAACTACTGTATCTCCCCGTCTCCACCAATCAACTACTGTAACTCCCCGTCTCCACCAATCAACTACTGTAACTCCCCGTCTCCACTAATCAACTACTGTAACTCCCCGTCCCCACCAATCAACTACTTTAACCCTCCGTCCCCACCAATCAACTACTGTAACTCCCCGTCCCCACCAATCAACTACTGTAACTCCCCGTCTCCACCAATCAACTACTTTAACCCTCCGTCCCCACCAATCAACTACTGTAACATCCCGTCTCCACCAATCAACTACTGTAACTCCCGTCTCCACCAATCAACTACTGTAACTCCCGTCCCCACCAATCAACTACTGTAACTCCCCGTCCCCACCAATCAACTACTTTAACCCTCCGCCCCCACCAATCAACTACTGTAACTCCCGTCCCCACCAATCAACTACTGTAACTCCCGTCCCCACCAATCAACTACTGTAACTCCCGTCTCCACCAATCAACTACTTTAACCCTCCGTCCCCACCAATCAACTACGGTAACATCCCGTCTCCACCAATCAACTACTGTAACTCCCCGTCCCCACCAATCAACTACTGTAACTCCCGTCCCCACCAATCAACTACTGTAACTCCCCGTCCCCACCAATCAACTACTGTAACTCCCGTCCCCACCAATCAACTACTTTAACCCTCCGTCCCCACCAATCAACTACTGTAACTCCCGTCACCACCAATCAACTACTGTAACTCCCCGTCCCCACCAATCAACTACTGTAACTCCCGTCTCCACCAATCAACTACTGTAACTCCCGTCTCCACCAATCAACTACTGTAACTCCCGTCTCCACCAATCAACTACTGTAACTCCCGTCTCCACCAATCAACTACTCTAAATCCCGTCTCCACCAATCAACTACTGTAAATCCCGTCCCCACCAATCAACTACTGTAAATCCCCGTCCCCACCAATCAACTACTGTAAATCCCCGTCCCCACCAATCAACTACTGTAAATCCCCGTCCCCACCAATCAACTACTGTAAATCCCCGTCCCCACCAATCAACTACTGTAAATCCCCGTCCCCACCAATCAACTACTGTAAATCCCCGTCCCCACCAATCAACTACTGTAAATCCCCGTCTCCACCAATCAACTACTGTAACTCCCCGTCTCCTCCAATCAACTACTGTATCTCCCCGTCTCCACCAATCAACTACTGTAACTCCCGTCTCCACCAATCAACTACTGTAACTCCCGTCCCCACCAATCAACTACTGTAAATCCCGTCTCCACCAATCAACTACTGTAACTCCCGTCTCCACCAATCAACTACTTTAACCCTCCGTCCCCACCAATCATCTACTGTAACTCCCCGTCCCCACCAATCAACTACTGTAACTCCCCGTCCCCACCAATCAACTACTGTAACTCCCGTCCCCACCAATCAACTACTGTAACTCCCGTCCCCACCAATCAACTACTGTAACTCCCCGTCCCCACCAATCAACTACTGTAACTCCCCGTCCCCACCAATCAACTACTGTAACTCCCCGTCCCCACCAATCAACTACTGTAACTCCCCGTCTCGACCAATCAACTACTGTAAATCCCCGTCTCCACCAATCAACTACTGTAACTCCCCGTCTCCACCAATCAACTACTTTAACCCTCCGTCCCCACCAATCAACTACTGTAACTCCCCGTCCCCACCAATCAACTACTGTAACTCCCCGTCTCCACCAATCAACTACTGTAACTCCCCGTCTCCACCAATCAACTACTTTAACCCTCCGTCCCCACCAATCAACTACTGTAACATCCCGTCTCCACCAATCAACTACTGTAACTCCCCGTCTCCACCAATCAACTACTGTAACTCCCCGTCCCCACCAATCAACTACTGTAACTCCCCGTCCCCACCAATCAACTACTTTAACCCTCCGTCCCCACCAATCAACTACTGTAACTCCCCGTCCCCACCAATCAACTACTGTAACTCCCCGTCCCCACCAATCAACTACTGTAACTCCCCGTCTCCACCAATCAACTACTTTAACCCTCCGTCCCCACCAATCAACTACGGTAACATCCCGTCTCCATCAATCAACTACTGTAACTCCCCGTCCCCACCAATCAACTACTGTAACTCCCCGTCCCCACCAATCAACTACTGTAACTCCCCGTCCCCACCAATCAACTACTTTAACCCTCCGTCCCCACCAATCAACTACTGTAACTCCCCGTCACCACCAATCAACTACTGTAACTCCCCGTCCCCACCAATCAACTACTGTAACTCCCCGTCTCCACCAATCAACTACTGTAACTCCCCGTCTCCACCAATCAACTACTGTAACTCCCCGTCTCCACCAATCAACTACTGTAACTCCCCGTCTCCACCAATCAACTACTCTAAATCCCCGTCCCCACCAATCAACTACTGTAAATCCCCGTCCCCACCAATCAACTACTGTAAATCCCCGTCTCCACCAATCAACTACGGTAACATCCCGTCTCCACCAATCAACTACTGTAACTCCCCGTCCCCACCAATCAACTACTGTAACTCCCCGTCCCCACCAATCAACTACTGTAACTCCCCGTCCCCACCAATCAACTACTTTAACCCTCCGTCCCCACCAATCAACTACTGTAACTCCCCGTCACCACCAATCAACTACTGTAACTCCCCGTCCCCACCAATCAACTACTGTAACTCCCCGTCTCCACCAATCAACTACTGTAACTCCCCGTCTCCACCAATCAACTACTGTAACTCCCCGTCTCCACCAATCAACTACTGTAACTCCCCGTCTCCACCAATCAACTACTGTAACTCCCCGTCTCCACCAATCAACTACTGTAACTCCCCGTCTCCACCAATCAACTACTCTAAATCCCCGTCCCCACCAATCAACTACTGTAAATCCCCGTCCCCACCAATCAACTACTGTAAATCCCCGTCCCCACCAATCAACTACTGTAAATCCCCGTCCCCACCAATCAACTACTGTAAATCCCCGTCCCCACCAATCAACTACTGTAAATCCCCGTCCCCACCAATCAACTACTGTAAATCCCCGTCCCCACCAATCAACTACTGTAACTCCCCGTCTCCACCAATCAACTACTGTAACTCCCCGTCTCCACCAATCAACTACTGTAACTCCCCGTCTCCACCAATCAACTACTTTAACCCTCCGTCCCCACCAATCAACTACTGTAACATCACGTCTCCACCAATCAACTACTGTAACTCCCCGTCTCCACCAATCAACTACTGTAAATCCCCGTCTCCACCAATCAACTACTGTAACTCCCCATCTCCAATCAACTACTGTAACTCCCCGTCTCCACCAATGAACTACTGTAAATCCCCGTCTCCACCAATCAACTACTGTAAATCCCCGTCTCCACCAATCAACTACTGTAACTCCCCGTCTCCACCAATCATCTACTCTAAATCCCCGTCTCCACCAATCAACTACTGTAAATCCCCGTCTCCACCAATCAACTACTGTAACTCTCCGTCTCCACCAATCAACTACTTTGTGTGAATATTCTCTATCTTTGTCTTGTCCCTTGTTTTTCAGAAAAAGCATTCTGTTTTGGTCGCTTGGGGCAGAGTGGCATTTGAAGTACAAACTGATTTGCATGAATTGTTTTATTGCAGGGATACAATAAGGCATCATTTTACATTTTACATTCCTTATCCAGTTAACATAGACTGAGGTTGATTATAAGAGCAATCATTTTAGTTGTCTGTTAAGGTTATTGAGCCGGGCCGGGCCGGAGAGGATAATCACAAATAGTATTATATTTTACTAGAAGGCTTGTTGCCATGGGATCACCAACCAAATGGTAATACCGTATGTCCATGCAGCTGCAGTTATTACACAAAGGAGTTTTGTTTGGTTGATAACTAAAATGTTGTTTTTGTTTAGACCTGGCCCCTGTGGTTGTGTCATATTCTGGCCCCTGTGGTTGTGTCATATTCTGGCCCTGTGGTTGAGTCCTATTCTGGCCCCTGTGGTTGAGTCCTATTCTGGCCCCTGTGGTTGAGTCATATTCTGGCCCCTGTGGTTGAGTCATATTCTGGCCCCTGTGGTTGTGTCATATTCTGGCCCCTGTGGTTGAGTCATACCCTGGCCCCTGTGGTTGTGTCGTATTCTGGCCCCTGTGGTTGTGTCATATTCTGGCCCTGTGGTTGAGTCATATTCTGGCCCCTGTGGTTGTGTCATATTCTGGCCCTGTGGTTGAGTCATATTCTGGCCCCTGTGGTTGTGTCATATTCTGGCCCCTGTGGTTGAGTCATACCCTGGCCCCTGTGGTTGAGTCATATTCTGGCCCTGTGGTTGTGTCATACCCTGGCCCCTGTGGTTGAGTCATACCCTGGCCCTGTGGTTGAGTCATATTCTGGCCCCTGTGGTTGAGTCATATTCTGGCCCCTGTTGGTTGAGTCATATTCTGGCCCCTGTTGGTTGAGTCATATTCTGGCCCCTGTGGTTGAGTCATATTCTGGCCCCTGTGGTTGAGTCATATTCTGGCCCCTGTGGTTGAGTCATATTCTGGCCCCTGTGGTTGAGTCATATTCTGGCCCCTGTGGTTGAGTCATATTCTGGCCCCTGTGGTTGAGTCATATTCTGGCCCCTGTGGTTGAGTCACTCTCTGGCCCCTGTGGTTGAGTCATATTCTGGCCCTGTGGTTGAGTCATATTCTGGCCCTGTGGTTGAGTCATACCCTGGCCCCTGTGGTTGAGTCATACCCTGGCCCCTGTGGTTGAGTCATATTCTGGCCCTGTGGTTGAGTCATACCCTGGCCCCTGTGGTTGAGTCATACCCTGGCCCCTGTGGTTGAGTCACACCCTGGCCCCTGTGGTTGAGTCACACCCTGGCCCCTGTGGTTGAGTCACACCCTGGCCCCTGTGGTTGAGTCACACCCTGGCCCCTGTGGTTGAGTCACACCCTGGCCCCTGTGGTTGAGTCACACCCTGGCCCCTGTGGTTGAGTCACACCCTGGCCCCTGTGGTTGAGTCATATTCTGGCCCTGTGGTTGAGTCATATTCTGGCCCTGTGGTTGAGTCATATTCTGGCCCTGTGGTTGAGTCATATTCTGGCCCTGTGGTTGAGTCATATTCTGGCCCCTGTGGTTGAGTCATACCCTGGCCCCTGTGGTTGAGTCACACCCTGGCCCCTGTGGTTGAGTCATATTCTGGCCCCTGTGGTTGAGTCATACCCTGGCCCCTGTGGTTGAGTCACACCCTGGCCCCTGTGGTTGAGTCATACCCTGGCCCCTGTGGTTGAGTCACACCCTGGCCCCTGTGGTTGAGTCACACCCTGGCCCCTGTGGTTGAGTCACACCCTGGCCCCTGTGGTTGAGTCATACCCTGGCCCCTGTGGTTGAGTCATACCCTGGCCCCTGTGGTTGAGTCACATCCTGGCCCCTGAGGTTGAGTCACACCCTGGCCCCTGTGGTTGAGTCATATTCTGGCCCCTGTGGTTGAGTCATACCCTGGCCCCTGTGGTTGAGTCACTCTCTGGCCCCTGTGGTTGAGTCACACCCTGGCCCCTGTGGTTGAGTCATACCCTGGCCCCTGTGGTTGAGTCATTCTCTGGCCCCTGTGGTTGAGTCATACCCTGGCCCCTGTGGTTGAGTCATATTCTGGCCCCTGTGGTTGAGTCATATTCTGGCCCTGTGGTTGAGTCATATTCTGGCCCCTGTGGTTGAGTCACACCCTGGCCCCTGTGGTTGAGTCACACCCTGGCCCCTGTGGTTGAGTCACACCCTGGCCCCTGTGGTTGAGTCATATTCTGGCCCCTGTGGTTGAGTCACACCCTGGCCCCTGTGGTTGAGTCACACCCTGGCCCCTGTGGTTGAGTCATATTCTGGCCCCTGTGGTTGAGTCATATTCTGGCCCCTGTGGTTGAGTCATATTCTGGCCCCTGTGGTTGAGTCATATTCTGGCCCCTGTGGTTGAGTCATGCATTAATTATCTGAGTTCTCCTAACCTGCCAAGATAATTATCTGAGTTCTCCTAACCTGCCAAGATAATTATCTGAGTTCTCCTAACCTGCCAAGTTAATTATCTGAGTTCTCCTAACCTGCCAAGTTAATTATCTGAGTTCTCCTAACCTGCCAAGTTAATTATCTGAGTTCTCCTAACCTGCCAAGTTAATTATCTGAGTTCTCCTAACCTGCCAAGTTAATTATCTGAGTTCTCCTAACCTGCCAAGTTAATTATCTGAGTTCTCCTAACCTGCCAAGTTAATTATCTGAGGTCTCCTAACCTGCCAAGTTAATTATCTGAGTTCTCCTAACCTGCCAAGTTAATTATCTGAGTTCTCCAAACCTGCCAAGTTAATTATCTGAGTTCTCCTAACCTGCCAAGTTAATTATCTGAGTTCTCCAAACCTGCCAAGTTAATTATCTGAGTTCTCCAAACCTGCCAAGTTAATTATCTGAGTTCTCCTAACCTGCCAAGTTAATTATCTGAGTTCTCCTAACCTGCCAAGTTAATTATCTGAGTTCTCCTAACCTGCCAAGTTAATTATCTGAGTTCTCCTAACCTGCCAAGTTAATTATCTGAGTTCTCCTAACCTGCCAAGTTAATTATCTGAGTTCTCCTAACCTGCTACCAAAGTCACTTCTGCTAGTCAAAACCGGCCGACCTGTCCTGAGAACATTCTTGGTTTCCACTAATGAGATACAGCGCTCTGTGAGTTATGATCAATCATGGGTGTAATGATTTCACTGAGCCCAGTGTGTGTGTGTGTGTGTGTGTGTGTGTGTGTGGAAAGCAGAAGTTATTAACAGGGCATTGGCTCTGTCAAGTCAACTACTGAATCTACTTGCTGTAAGCTTTAGATTGACAGTGGAGAGTTATTTAACAGGACATATTCCTGCCCCACCATGTGGGTAGCTATCTAACTATAGCATGTATGGTGACCTACGAGGGATTCTAGTATTCTCTACAGTAGGCTACATACAGTACGTGATAGATGTTGTTAGGGAGGATGAGCTTGGGTGTCTGCCTAAAATAACCTGTGTGTGTGGTCGTGTGTGTGTGCGCGTTTTCGTGTGTGTGTGAGTGTGTGGTTGCGTGTGGTTGCTATTAACTTTATAACATCTGTTAATATCTACTAAAAAAACTAAAATGATCTCTGCTTTTAGGGCCAAATAATGTCATCATTATTTATCTGTTAGAGTATACAGTGCATTCAGAAAGAATTACGACCCCAATACTTTCTCCACATTTTGTTTACGTTACAGCCTTAGTCTAAAATGGATTACATCGTTTTTCCCCCTCATCAATCTACACACAATACCACATAATGACATCACAATGCCTCATAATGACATCACAATGCCCCATAATGATGAAGTGAATTTTTTTTTTTTTTTTTTAGAAATGTTTGCAATTCTATAAAAAAAAAATGTATACCTTATTTACATAAGTATTCAGACCCTTTGCTACAAGACTTGATATTAAGCTCAGGTGCATCCTGTTTCCATTGATCATCCTTAAGATGTTTCTACAACTTGATTGGAATCCACCTGTGGTAAATTCAATTGATTCGACATGATTTGGAAAGGCACACACCTGTCTATATAAGGTCCCACAGTTGACAGTGCATGTCAGAGCAAAAACCAAGCCATAAGGTTGAAGGAATTGTCCATAGAGCTCCGAGACAGGATTGTGTCGAGGCACAGATCTGGAGAAGGGTACCAAAATATTTCTGCAGCATTGAAGGTTCCCAAGAACACAATGCCCTCTGATATTCTTAAATGGAAGAATTTGGAACCACCAAGACTCTTCCTAGAGCTGGCTGCCCGGCCAAACTGGCAAATTGGGGGAGAAGGGCCTTGGTCAGGGATGTGACCAAAAACCTGATGGTCACTCTGACAGAGCTCCAGAGTTCCTCTGTGGAGATGGGAGTAACTTCAAGAAGGACAACCATCTCTGCAGCACTCCACCAATCAGGCCTATATGGTATAGTGGCCAGACGGATGCCACTCCTCAGTAAAAGGCACATGACAGTCTGCTTGGAGTTTGCCAAAAGGCAACTAAAGACTCTCAGACCATGAGAAGCAAGATTCACTGATCTGATGAAATCAAGATTGAACTCTTTGGCCTGAATACCAAGTGTCATGTCTGGAGGAAACCTGGCACCATCCCTACGGTGAAGCATGGTGGTGGCAGCATCATGCTGTTGGGATGTTTTTTAGCGGGAGGGAATGGGTGACTAGTCAGGCTTGAGTGAGAAATGAATGGAGCAAAGTACAGAGAGATCCATGATGAAAACCTGCTCCAGAGCACTCAGGACCTCAGACTGGGGTGAAGGTGTACCTTCCAACAGGACAACGACCCTAAGCACATGGCCAAGACAATGCAGGAGTGGCTTCGGGACAAGTCTCAATGTCCTTGAGCGGCCCAGCCAGAGCCCGGGACTTGAACCTGATTGACCATCTCTGGAGAGACCTGAAAAAAGCTGTGCAGCGACGCTCCCCACTCAACCTGACAGAGCTTGAGAGGATCTGCAGAGAAGAATGGTAGTAACTCTCCAAATACAGGTGTGCCAAGCTTGTAGCGTCATATCCAAAAGACTCGAGGCTGTAATCGCTGCCAACGGTGTTTCAATAAAGTACTGCGTAAAGGGTCTGAATACTTATGTTAATGTGATAATTACGTTGTTTATTTTTTAAACCTCTACGGGTTTGGTGTCCCTATACCGGGATGGTTGTTGCTAACCTGCGCTAATGTGACTAGAATGACGTTGTAAGTAACAGCCAACATCACAGGACATGTCTTGATACGTGCAGAAAGCACATTCTTGTTAATCTAACTGCACTGTCCAATTTACAGTAGCTTTTCCAGTGAAAAAATAACATGCTATTGTTTGAGGAGAGTGCACAACAACAAAACACTTTTCACGACAACCGGTTTCATACATTCACCTCTGAAGGTAAATAATGTACTTACATTCAGTTATCTTGCTCTGATTTGTCATCCTCAGGGTCCCAGAGATAAAATGTAGCATAGTTTTGTTTGATAAAATAAATGTTTATGTTTATCATTAATGACATTCCTGGGAGTGTGTAAACTGTACATTTAAAAAAATCCTTTTTGTATGTTCTCTATAGCTATGTACTTGATAATATATCAATTGACAAATCCAGCACATTTGCGCAGACTTCATACAACATTTTGAACAGTAATGCAATGGTTCTTTGGATCAGTCTTAAACTGATGCCATCTAGTGGCCAAAATCTAAATTGCGCCTAGGCTCCTAAGTGATATAATAGTCTTTCTCTTGAATTTCAAAGATGATGAATTATTTTATTTTTTTGAAAATGCATGTTTTTTTCTTTGTATTATGTTTTACCAGATCTAATGTGTTATATTCTCATACATTAATTTCACATTTCCACAAACTTCAAAGTGGTCCTTTCAAATGGTATTAAGAATATGCATGTCCTTTCTTCAGGTCCTGAGTTACAGGCAGTTAGATTTGGGTATGTCATTTTAGGCAAAAATTGGAAAAAAAGGGGGTTTTGCCTTTTTTTTCTAAAATACTGTTTTTCCTTCGTCATTATGAGAATTTGTGATGTCATTATGGGGCATTTGTGATGTCATTATGGGGCATTTGTGATGTCATTATGGGGCATTGTGATGTCATTTTGGGGCATTGTGATGTAATTATGGGGCATTGTGTGTGGATTGATGAGGGGGAAAAAAACAATGTAATCCATTTTAGAATAAGGCTGTAACGTAACAAAATATGGAAAAAGTCAAGGGGTCTGGATACTTTCCGAGAGCACAGTAAATACTCTCCAGGGAATTTGTGTGTTTTCAGATACAACTATTGTTCTTGTTTGTTTACCTTCTCACTATCACCTGGTGAAAGTGCTTTGGGTTATTAATAATTATATAATTTTGTCATTTACTCCTGTTCTTTCTTCATGAAGATCACCAAGGAGACAAACCATAACAGTCCCACAAGAATGTGGCTTGGTTACGTACTGTAGAATCATTTGGTTATAAACAGACTTCAGGAGGATTTTTGTGTTCCATTGATTTCATTTGGCTTCGAATGCTCTTGTGTTTTGGATGTTAAGGGTCCATCTTTATACTGGGTCCCGGCCTTGCTTTGTGAAACCCAACTCTCAGTTCATTATCTTGGGTATGAAGAACATCAGGACCGTCAGCTCACTTTATCCTGACAAAGGAGAGGAAAGGCCTGGTGAAAACCAGTCTACTCTGAAAGGAAAGGCCTGGTGAAAACCAGTCTACTCTGAAAGGAAAGGCCTGGTGAAAACCACTCCACTTTGAAAGGAAAGGCCTGGTGAAAAACAGTCCACGCAGAAAGGAAAGGCCTGGTGAAAACCACTCTACTCTGAAAGGAAAGGCCTGGTGAAAACCACTCTACTCTGAAAGGAATGGCCTGATGAAAACCACTCCACTCTGAAAGGAAAGGCTTGGTGAAAACAGGTCTACTCAGAAAGGAAAGGCCTGATGAAAACCACTCCACTCTGAAAGGAAAGGCCTGGTGAAAACCACTCTACTCTAAAAGGAAAGGCCTGGTGAAAACCACTCCACTCTGTAAGGAAAGGCCTGATGAAAACCACTCCACTCTGAAAGGAAAGGAAAGGCCTGATGAAAACCACTCCATTCTGAAAGGAGAGGCCTGATGAAAACCACTCTACTCAGACAGGAAAGGCCTGGTGAAAACCACTCTACTCTGAAAGGAAAGGAAAGGCCTGGTGAAAACCACTCCACTCAGAAAGGAAAGGCCTGGTGAAAACCACTCCACTCAGAAAGGAAAGGCCTGATGAAAACCACTCTACTCAGAAAGGAAAGGAAAGGCCTGTTGAAAACCACTCTACTCAGAAAGGAAAGGCCTGGTGAAAACCACTCTACTCTGAAAGGAAAGGAAAGGCCTGGTGAAAACCACTCTACTCAGAAAGGAAAGGCCTGGTGAAAACCACTCCACTCAGAAAGGAAAGGCCTGGTGAAAACCACTCCACTCAGAAAGGAAAGGAAAGGCATGGTGAAAACCACTCCACTCTGAAAGGAAAGGCCTGATGAAAACCACTCCACTCTGAAATGCCTGATGAAAACCACTCCACTCTGAAATGAAAGGCCTGGTGAAAACCACGCCACTCTGAAAGGAAAGGAAAGGCCTGGTGAAAACCAGTCTACTCTGAAAGGAAAGGCCTGGTGAAAACCAGTCTACTCTGAAAGGAAAGGCTTGGTGAAAACCACTCCACTCTGAAAGGAAAGGCCTGGTGAAAACCACTCTACTCTGAAAGGAAAGGCCTGGTGAAAACCACTCTACTCTGTAAGGAAAGGCCTGATGAAAACCACTCCACTCTGAAAGGAAATGCCTGGTGAAAACCACTCCACTCTGAAAGTGAAGGCCTGGTGAAAACCACTCTACTCAGAAAGGAAAGGAAAGGCCTGGTGAAAACCACTCCATTCTGAAAGGAAAGGCCTGATGAAAACCACTCTACTCAGAAAGAAAAGGCCTAATGAAAACCACTCTACTCTGAAATGAAAGGAAAGGCCTGGTGAAAACCACTCTACTCAGAAAGGAAAGGCCTGGTGAAAACCACTCTACTCAGAAAGGAAAGGCCTGTTGAAAACCACTCCACTCTGAAAGGAAAGGAAAGGCCTGGTGAAAACCACTCCACTTTGAAAGGAAAGGCCTGGTGAAAACCACTCCACCCTGAAAGGAAAGGCCTGGTGAAAACCACTCCACTCTGAAAGGAAAGGAAAGGCCTGGTGAAAACCACTCCACCCTGAAAGGAAAGGCCTGGTGAAAACCACTCCACTCTGAAAGGAAAGGAAAGGCCTGGTGAAAACCACTCCACTCTGAAAGGAAAGGTCTGGTGAAAACCACTCCACCCTGAAAGGAAAGGCCTGGTGAAAACCACTCCACTCTGAAAGGAAAGGCCTGGTGAAAACCACTCCACTCAGAAAGGAAAGGCCTGATGAAAACCACTCCACTCAGAAAGGAAAGGCCTGGTGAAAACCACTCTACTCAGAAAGGAAAGGCCTGGTGAAAACCACTCTACTCAGAAAGGAAAGGAAAGGCCTGGTGAAAACCACTCTACTCAGAAAGGAAAGACCTGATGAAAACCACTCCACTCTGAAAGGAAAGGCCTGATGAAAACCACTCCACTCTGAAAGGAAAGGCCTGATGAAAACCACTCCACTCTGAAAGGAAAGGCCTGATGAAAACCACTCCACTCTGAAAGGAAAGGCCTGGTGAAAACCACTCTACCCAGAAAGGAAAGGCCTGATGAAAACCACTCCACTCTGAAAGGAAAGGCCTGATGAAAACCACTTCACTCTGAAAGGAAAGGCCTGGTGAAAACCAGTCTACTCAAAAAGGAAAGGAAAGGCCTGGTGAAAACCACTCCACTCTGAAAGGAAAGGCCCAGTGAAAACCACTCCACTCTGAAAGGAAAGGCCTGGTGAAAACCAGTCTACTCTGAAAGGAAAGGCCTGGTGAAAACAACTCCACTCTGAAAGGAAAGGCCTGGTGAAAACCACTCTACTCAGAAAGGATAGGCCTGATGAAAACCACTCCACTCAAAGGAAAGGCCTGATGAAAACCACTCTACTCAGAAAGGAAAGGCCTGATGAAAACCACTCCACTCTGAAAGGAAAGGCCTGGTAAAAACCACTCTACTCAGAAAGGAAAGGCCTGATGAAAACCACTCCACTCTGAAAGGAAAGGCCTGGTGAAAACCACTCCACTCTGAAAGGAAAGGCCTGGTGAAAACCAGTCTACTCTGAAAGGAAAGGCCTGGTGAAAACCACTTCACTCTGAAAGGAAAGGCCTTGTGAAAACCAGTCTACTCAGAAAGGAAAGGCCTGGTGAAAACCACTCCACTCTGAAAGGAAAGGCCTGGTGAAAACCACTCCACTCTGAAAGGAAAGGAAAGGCCTGATGAAAACCACTCCACTCTGAAAGGAAAGGAAAGGCCTGGTGAAAACCACTCCACTCTGAAAGGAAAGGAAAGGCCTGGTGAAAACCAGTCTACTCTGAAAGGAAAGGCCTGATGAAAACCAGTCTACTCTGAAAGGAAAGGCCTGGTGAAAACCACTCCACTCTGAAAGGAAAGGAAAGGCCTGATGAAAACCACTCCACTCTGAAAGGAAAGGAAAGGCCTGGTGAAAACCACTCCACTCTGAAAGGAAAGGAAAGGCCTGGTGAAAACCAGTCTACTCTGAAAGGAAAGGCCTGGTGAAAACAACTCCACTCTGAAAGGAAAGGCCTGGTGAAAACCACTCCACTCTGAAAGGAAAGGCCTGGTGAAAACCACTTCACTCTGAAAGGAAAGGCCTTGTGAAAACCAGTCTACTCAGAAAGGAAAGGCCTGGTGAAAACCACTCCACTCTGAAAGGAAAGGCCTGGTGAAAACCACTCCACTCTGAAAGGAAAGGAAAGGCCTGATGAAAACCACTCCACTCTGAAAGGAAAGGAAAGGCCTGGTGAAAACCACTCCACTCTGAAAGGAAAGGAAAGGCCTGGTGAAAACCAGTCTACTCTGAAAGGAAAGGCCTGATGAAAACCAGTCTACTCTGAAAGGAAAGGCCTGGTGAAAACCACTCCACTCTGAAACGAAAGGAAAGGCCTGGTAAAAACCAGTCTACTCTGAAAGGAAAGGCCTGGTGAAAACCACTCCACTCTGAAAGGCCTGGTGAAAACCACTCCACTCTGAAAGGAAAGGCCTGGTGAAAACCACTCCACCCTGAAAGGAAAGGCCTGGTGAAAACCACTCCACTCTGAAAGGAAAGGAAAGGCCTGGTGAAAACCACTCCACTCTGAAAGAAAAGGCCTGATGAAAACCACTCCACTCTGAAAGGCCTGGTGAAAACCACTCCACTCTGAAAGGAAAGGAAAGGCCTGGTGAAAACCAGTCTACTCTGAAAGGAAAGGCCTGATGAAAACCACTCCACTCTGAAACGAAAGGAAAGGCCTGGTAAAAACCAGTCTACTCTGAAAGGAAAGGCCTGGTGAAAACCACTCCACTCTGAAAGGCCTGGTGAAAACCACTCCACTCTGAAAGGAAAGGCCTGGTGAAAACCACTCCACCCTGAAAGGAAAGGAAAGGACTGGTGAAAACCACTCCACTCTGAAAGGAAAGGAAAGGCCTTGTGAAAACCACTCCACTCTGAAAGGAAAGGCCTGATGAAAACCACTCCACTCTGAAAGGCCTGATGAAAACCACTCTACTCAGACAGGAAAGGCCTGGTGAAAACCACTCTACTCTGAAAGGAAAGGAAAGGCCTGGTGAAAACCACTCCACTCAGAAAGGAAAGGCCTGGTGAAAACCACTCCACTCAGAAAGGAAAGGCCTGATGAAAACCACTCTACTCAGAAAGGAAAGGAAAGGCCTGTTGAAAACCACTCCACTCAGAAAGGAAAGGCATGGTGAAAACCACTCCACTCTGAAAGGAAAGGCCTGATGAAAACCACTCCACTCTGAAATGCCTGATGAAAACCACTCCACTCTGAAATGAAAGGCCTGGTGAAAACCACGCCACTCTGAAAGGAAAGGAAAGGCCTGGTGAAAACCAGTCTACTCTGAAAGGAAAGGCCTGGTGAAAACCAGTCTACTCTGAAAGGAAAGGCTTGGTGAAAACCACTCCACTCTGAAAGGAAAGGCCTGGTGAAAACCACTCTACTCTGAAAGGAAAGGCCTGGTGAAAACCACTCTACTCTGAAAGGAAAGGCCTGGTGAAATCCACTCCACTCTGAATGGAAAGGCCTGGTGAAAACAGGTCGACTCAGAAAGGAAAGGCCTGGTGAAAACCACTCTACTCTGAAAGGAAAGGCCTGGTGAAAACCACTCCACTCTGAAAGGAAAGGCCTGGTGAAAACCACTCCACCCTGAAAGGAAAGGAAAGGCCTGGTGAAAACCACTCCACTCTGAAAGGAAAGGAAAGGCCTTGTGAAAACCACTCCACTCTGAAAGGCCTGATGAAAACCACTCTACTCAGACAGGAAAGGCCTGGTGAAAACCACTCTACTCTGAAAGGAAAGGAAAGGCCTGGTGAAAACCACTCCACTCAGAAAGGAACGGCCTGGTGAAAACCACTCCACTCAGAAAGGAAAGGCCTGATGAAAACCACTCTACTCAGAAAGGAAAGGAAAGGCCTGTTGAAAACCACTCCACTCAGAAAGGAAAGGCATGGTGAAAACCACTCCACTCTGAAAGGAAAGGCCTGATGAAAACCACTCCACTCTGAAATGCCTGATGAAAACCACTCCACTCTGAAATGAAAGGCCTGGTGAAAACCACGCCACTCTGAAAGGAAAGGAAAGGCCTGGTGAAAACCAGTCTACTCTGAAAGGAAAGGCCGAGTGAAAACCAGTCTACTCTGAAAGGAAAGGCTTGGTGAAAACCACTCCACTCTGAAAGGAAAGGCCTGGTGAAAACCACTCTACTCTGAAAGGAAAGGCCTGGTGAAAACCACTCTACTCTGAAAGGAAAGGCCTGGTGAAATCCACTCCACTCTGAAAGGAAAGGCCTGGTGAAAACAGGTTGACTCAGAAAGGAAAGGCCTGGTGAAAACCACTCTACTCTGAAAGGAAAGGACTGATGAAAACCACTCCACTCTGAAAGGAAAGGCCTGGTGAAAACCACTCTACTCTGAAAGGAAAGGCCTGGTGAAAACCACTCTACTCTGTAAGGAAAGGCCTGATGAAACCACTCCACTCTGAAAGGAAATGCCTGGTGAAAACCACTCCACTCTGAAAGTGAAGGCCTGGTGAAAACCACTCTACTCAGAAAGGAAAGGAAAGGCCTGGTGAAAACCACTCCATTCTGAAAGGAAAGGCCTGATGAAAACCACTCTACTCAGAAAGAAAAGGCCTAATGAAAACCACTCTACTCTGAAAGGAAAGGAAAGGCCTGGTGAAAACCACTCTACTCAGAAAGGAAAGGCCTGGTGAAAACCACTCTACTCAGAAAGGAAAGGCCTGTTGAAAACCACTCCACTCTGAAAGGAAAGGAAAGGCCTGGTGAAAACCACTCCACTTTGAAAGGAAAGGCCTGGTGAAAACCACTCCACCCTGAAAGGAAAGGCCTGGTGAAAACTACTCCACTCTGAAAGGAAAGGAAAGGCCTGGTGAAAACCACTCCACCCTGAAAGGAAAGGCCTGGTGAAAACCACTCCACTCTGAAAGGAAAGGAAAGGCCTGGTGAAAACCACTCCACTCTGAAAGTAAAGGTCTGGTGAAAACCACTCCACCCTGAAAGGAAAGGCCTGGTGAAAACCACTCCACTCTGAAAGGAAAGGCCTGGTGAAAACCACTCCACTCAGAAAGGAAAGGCCTGATGAAAACCACTCCACTCAGAAAGGAAAGGCCTGATGAAAACCACTCTACTCAGAAAGGAAAGGCCTGATGAAAACCACTCTACTCAGAAAGGAAAGTCCTGGTGAAAACCACTCTACTCAGAAAGGAAAGGCCTGGTGAAAACCACTCTACTCAGAAAGGAAAGGAAAGGCCTGGTGAAAACCACTCTACTCAGAAAGGAAAGACCTGATGAAAACCACTCCACTCTGAAAGGAAAGGCCTGATGAAAACCACTCCACTCTGAAAGGAAAGGCCTGATGAAAACCACTCTACTCAGAAAGGAAAGACCTGATGAAAACCACTCCACTCTGAAAGGAAAGGCCTGATGAAAACCACTCCACTCTGAAAGGAAAGGCCTGATGAAAACCACTCCACTCTGAAAGGAAAGGCCTGATGAAAACCACTCCACTCTGAAAGGAAAGGCCTGGTGAAAACCACTCTACCCAGAAAGGAAAGGCCTGATGAAAACCACTCCACTCTGAAAGGAAAGGCCTGATGAAAACCACTCCACTCTGAAAGGAAAGGCCTGATGAAAACCACTTCACTCTGAAAGGAAAGGCCTGGTGAAAACCAGTCTACTCAAAAAGGAAAGGAAAGGCCTGGTGAAAACCACTCCACTCTGAAAGGAAAGGCCCGGTGAAAACCACTCCACTCTGAAAGGAAAGGCCTGGTGAAAACCAGTCTACTCTGAAAGGAAAGGCCTGGTGAAAACAACTCCACTCTGAAAGGAAAGGCCTGGTGAAAACCAGTCTACTCAGAAAGGAAAGGAAAGGCCTGGTGAAAACCACTCCACTCTGAAAGGAAAGGCCCGGTGAAAACCACTCCACTCTGAAAGGAAAGGCCTGGTGAAAACCAGTCCACTCTGAAAGGAAAGGCCTGGTGAAAACCAGTCTACTCAGAAAGGAAAGGAAAGGCCTGGTGAAAACCACTCCACTCTGAAAGGAAAGGCCCGGTGAAAACCACTCCACTCTGAAAGGAAAGGCCTGGTGAAAACCAGTCTACTCTGAAAGGAAAGGCCTGGTGAAAACAACTCCACTCTGAAAGGAAAGGCCTGGTGAAAACCACTCCACTCTGAAAGGAAAGGCCTGTTGAAAACCACTTCACTCTGAAAGGAAAGGCCTTGTGAAAACCAGTCTACTCAGAAAGGAAAGGCCTGGTGAAAACCACTCCACTCTGAAAGGAAAGGCCTGGTGAAAACCACTCCACTCTGAAAGGAAAGGAAAGGCCTGATGAAAACCACTCCACTCTGAAAGGAAAGGAAAGGCCTGGTGAAAACCACTCCACTCTGAAAGGAAAGGCCTGATGAAAACCACTCCACTCTGAAAGGCCTGGTGAAAACCACTCCACTCTGAAAGGAAAGGAAAGGCCTGGTGAAAACCAGTCTACTCTGAAAGGAAAGGCCTGATGAAAACCAGTCTACTCTGAAAGGAAAGGCCTGGTGAAAACCACTCCACTCTGAAACGAAAGGAAAGGCCTGGTAAAAACCAGTCTACTCTGAAAGGAAAGGCCTGGTGAAAACCACTCCACTCTGAAAGGAAAGGCCTGGTGAAAACCACTCCACCCTGAAAGGAAAGGCCTGGTGAAAACCACTCCACCCTGAAAGGAAAGGCCTGGTGAAAACCACTCCACTCTGAAAGGAAAGGAAAGGCCTGGTGAAAACCACTCCACTCTGAAAGAAAAGGCCTGATGAAAACCACTCCACTCTGAAAGGCCTGGTGAAAACCACTCCACTCTGAAAGGAAAGGAAAGGCCTGGTGAAAACCAGTCTACTCTGAAAGGAAAGGCCTGATGAAAACCAGTCTACTCTGAAAGGAAAGGCCTGGTAAAAACCACTCCACTCTGAAACGAAAGGAAAGGCCTGGTAAAAACCAGTCTACTCTGAAAGGAAAGGCCTGGTGAAAACCACTCCACTCTGAAAGGCCTGGTGAAAACCACTCCACTCTGAAAGGAAAGGCCTGGTGAAAACCACTCCACCCTGAAAGGAAAGGAAAGGCCTGGTGAAAACCACTCCACTCTGAAAGGAAAGGAAAGGCCTTGTGAAAACCACTCCACTCTGAAAGGAAAGGCCTGGTGAAAACCACTCCACTCTGAAAGGAAAGGCCTGATGAAAACCACTCCACTCTGAAAGGCCTGATGAAAACCACTCTACTCAGACAGGAAAGGCCTGGTGAAAACCACTCTACTCTGAAAGGAAAGGAAAGGCCTGGTGAAAACCACTCCACTCAGAAAGGAAAGGCCTGGTGAAAACCACTCCACTCAGAAAGGAAAGGCCTGATGAAAACCACTCTACTCAGAAAGGAAAGGAAAGGCCTGTTGAAAACCACTCCACTCAGAAAGGAAAGGCATGGTGAAAACCACTCCACTCTGAAAGGAAAGGCCTGATGAAAACCACTCCACTCTGAAATGCCTGATGAAAACCACTCCACTCTGAAATGAAAGGCCTGGTGAAAACCACGCCACTCTGAAAGGAAAGGAAAGGCCTGGTGAAAACCAGTCTACTCTGAAAGGAAAGGCCTGGTGAAAACCAGTCTACTCTGAAAGGAAAGGCCTGGTGAAAACCACTCTACTCTGAAAGGAAAGGCCTGGTGAAAACCACTCTACTCTGAAAGGAAAGGCCTGGTGAAATCCACTCCACTCTGAAAGGAAAGGCCTGGTGAAAACAGGTCGACTCAGAAAGGAAAGGCCTGGTGAAAACCACTCTACTCTGAAAGGAAAGGACTGATGAAAACCACTCCACTCTGAAAGGAAAGGCCTGGTGAAAACCACTCTACTCTGAAAGGAAAGGCCTGGTGAAAACCACTCTACTCTGTAAGGAAAGGCCTGATGAAAACCACTCCACTCTGAAAGGAAATGCCTGGTGAAAACCACTCCACTCTGAAAGTGAAGGCCTGGTGAAAACCACTCTACTCAGAAAGGAAAGGAAAGGCCTGGTGAAAACCACTCCATTCTGAAAGGAAAGGCCTGATGAAAACCACTCTACTCAGAAAGAAAAGGCCTAATGAAAACCACTCTACTCTGAAAGGAAAGGAAAGGCCTGGTGAAAACCACTCTACTCAGAAAGGAAAGGCCTGGTGAAAACCACTCTACTCAGAAAGGAAAGGCCTGTTGAAAACCACTCCACTCTGAAAGGAAAGGAAAGGCCTGGTGAAAACCACTCCACTTTGAAAGGAAAGGCCTGGTGAAAACCACTCCACCCTGAAAGGAAAGGCCTGGTGAAAACCACTCCACTCTGAAAGGAAAGGAAAGGCCTGGTGAAAACCACTCCACCCTGAAAGGAAAGGCCTGGTGAAAACCACTCCACTCTGAAAGGAAAGGAAAGGCCTGGTGAAAACCACTCCACTCTGAAAGGAAAGGTCTGGTGAAAACCACTCCACCCTGAAAGGAAAGGCCTGGTGAAAACCACTCCACTCTGAAAGGAAAGGCCTGGTGAAAACCACTCCACTCAGAAAGGAAAGGCCTGATGAAAACCACTCCACTCAGAAAGGAAAGGCCTGATGAAAACCACTCTACTCAGAAAGGAAAGGCCTGAAGAAAACCACTCTACTCAGAAAGGAAAGTCCTGGTGAAAACCACTCTACTCAGAAAGGAAAGGCCTGGTGAAAACCACTCTACTCAGAAAGGAAAGGAAAGGCCTGGTGAAAACCAGTCTACTCTGAAAGGAAAGGCCTGGTGAAAACAACTCCACTCTGAAAGGAAAGGCCTGGTGAAAACCACTCTACTCAGAAAGGATAGGCCTGATGAAAACCACTCCACTCTGAAAGGAAAGGCCTGATGAAAACCACTCCACTCTGAAAGGAAAGGCCTGATGAAAACCACTCTACTCAGAAAGGAAAGGCCTGATGAAAACCACTCCACTCTGAAAGGAAAGGCCTGATGAAAACCACTCTACTCAGAAAGGAAAGGCCTGATGAAAACCACTCCACTCTGAAAGGAAAGGCCTGGTGAAACCACTCCACTCTGAAAGGAAAGGCCTGGTGAAAACCAGTCTACTCAGAAAGGAAAGGAAAGGCCTGGTGAAAACCACTCCACTCTGAAAGGAAAGGCCCGGTGAAAACCACTCCACTCTGAAAGAAAAGGCCTGGTGAAAACCAGTCTACTCTGAAAGGAAAGGCCTGGTGAAAACAACTCCACTCTGAAAGGAAAGGCCTGGTGAAAACCACTCCACTCTGAAAGGAAAGGCCTGGTGAAAACCACTTCACTCTGAAAGGAAAGGCCTTGTGAAAACCAGTCTACTCAGAAAGGAAAGGCCTGGTGAAAACCACTCCACTCTGAAAGGAAAGGCCTGGTGAAAACCACTCCACTCTGAAAGGAAAGGAAAGGCCTGATGAAAACCACTCCACTCTGAAAGGAAAGGAAAGGCCTGGTGAAAACCAGTCTACTCTGAAAGGAAAGGCCTGATGAAAACCAGTCTACTCTGAAAGGAAAGGCCTGGTGAAAACCACTCCACTCTGAAACGAAAGGAAAGGCCTGGTAAAAACCAGTCTACTCTGAAAGGAAAGGCCTGGTGAAAACCACTCCACTCTGAAAGGCCTGGTGAAAACCACTCCACTCTGAAAGGAAAGGCCTGGTGAAAACCACTCCACCCTGAAAGGAAAGGCCTGGTGAAAACCACTCCACTCTGAAAGGAAAGGAAAGGCCTGGTGAAAACCACTCCACTCTGAAAGAAAAGGCCTGATGAAAACCACTCCACTCTGAAAGGCCTGGTGAAAACCACTCCACTCTGAAAGGAAAGGAAAGGCCTGGTGAAAACCACTCCACTCTGAAAGGAAAGGAAAGGCCTGGTGAAAACCACTCCACTCTGAAAGGAAAGGCCTGGTGAAAACCACTCCACTCTGAAAGGAAAGGCCTGGTGAAAACCACTCCACTCTGAAAGGAAAGGCCTGGTGAAAACCACTCCACTCTGAAAGGAAAGGCCTGATGAAAACCACTCCACTCTGAAAGGCCTGGTGAAAACCACTCCACTCTGAAAGGAAAGGAAAGGCCTGGTGAAAACCAGTCTACTCTGAAAGGAAAGGCCTGGTGAAAACCAGTCTACTCTGAAAGGAAAGGCCTGGTGAAAACCACTCCACTCTGAAAGGAAAGGAAAGGCCTGGTAAAAACCAATCTACTCTGAAAGGAAAGGCCTGGTGAAAACCACTCCACTCTGAAAGGCCTGGTGAAAACCACTCCACTCTGAAAGGAAAGGCCTGTTGAAAACCACTCCACTCTGAAAGGAAAGGAAAGGCCTGGTGAAAACCACTCTACTCAGAAAGGAAAGGCCTGTTGAAAACCACTCCACTCTGAAAGGAAAGGAAAGGCCTGGTGAAAACCACTCCACTTTGAAAGGAAAGGCCTGGTGAAAACCACTCCACCCTGAAAGGAAAGGCCTGGTGAAAACTACTCCACTCTGAAAGGAAAGGAAAGGCCTGGTGAAAACCACTCCACCCTGAAAGGAAAGGCCTGGTGAAAACCACTCCACTCTGAAAGGAAAGGAAAGGCCTGGTGAAAACCACTCCACTCTGAAAGGAAAGGCCTGGTGAAAACCACTCCACTCAGAAAGGAAAGGCCTGATGAAAACCACTCCACTCAGAAAGGAAAGGCCTGATGAAAACCACTCTACTCAGAAAGGAAAGGCCTGATGAAAACCACTCTACTCAGAAAGGAAAGTCCTGGTGAAAACCACTCTACTCAGAAAGGAAAGGCCTGGTGAAAACCACTCTACTCAGAAAGGAAAGGAAAGGCCTGGTGAAAACCACTCTACTCAGAAAGGAAAGACCTGATGAAAACCACTCCACTCTGAAAGGAAAGGCCTGATGAAAACCACTCCACTCTGAAAGGAAAGGCCTGATGAAAACCACTCTACTCAGAAAGGAAAGACCTGATGAAAACCACTCCACTCTGAAAGGAAAGGCCTGATGAAAACCACTCCACTCTGAAAGGAAAGGCCTGATGAAAACCACTCCACTCTGAAAGGAAAGGCCTGATGAAAACCACTCCACTCTGAAAGGAAAGGCCTGGTGAAAACCACTCTACCCAGAAAGGAAAGGCCTGATGAAAACCACTCCACTCTGAAAGGAAAGGCCTGATGAAAACCACTTCACTCTGAAAGGAAAGGCCTGGTGAAAACCAGTCTACTCAAAAGGAAAGGAAAGGCCTGGTGAAAACCACTCCACTCTGAAAGGAAAGGCCCAGTGAAAACCACTCCACTCTGAAAGGAAAGGCCTGGTGAAAACCAGTCTACTCTGAAAGGAAAGGCCTGGTGAAAACAACTCCACTCTGAAAGGAAAGGCCTGGTGAAAACCACTCTACTCAGAAAGGATAGGCCTGATGAAAACCACTCCACTCAAAGGAAAGGCCTGATGAAAACCACTCTACTCAGAAAGGAAAGGCCTGATGAAAACCACTCCACTCTGAAAGGAAAGGCCTGGTAAAAACCACTCTACTCAGAAAGGAAAGGCCTGATGAAAACCACTCCACTCTGAAAGGAAAGGCCAGGTGAAAACCACTCCACTCTGAAAGGAAAGGCCTGGTGAAAACCAGTCTACTCAGAAAGGAAAGGAAAGGCCTGGTGAAAACCACTCCACTCTGAAAGGAAAGGCCCGGTGAAAACCACTCCACTCTGAAAGGAAAGGCCTGGTGAAAACCAGTCTACTCTGAAAGGAAAGGCCTGGTGAAAACAACTCCACTCTGAAAGGAAAGGCCTGGTGAAAACCACTCCACTCTGAAAGGAAAGGCCTGTTGAAAACCACTTCACTCTGAAAGGAAAGGCCTTGTGAAAACCAGTCTACTCAGAAAGGAAAGGCCTGGTGAAAACCACTCCACTCTGAAAGGAAAGGCCTGGTGAAAACCACTCCACTCTGAAAGGAAAGGAAAGGCCTGATGAAAACCACTCCACTCTGAAAGGAAAGGAAAGGCCTGGTGAAAACCACTCCACTCTGAAAGGAAAGGCCTGATGAAAACCACTCCACTCTGAAAGGCCTGGTGAAAACCACTCCACTCTGAAAGGAAAGGAAAGGCCTGGTGAAAACCAGTCTACTCTGAAAGGAAAGGCCTGATGAAAACCAGTCTACTCTGAAAGGAAAGGCCTGGTGAAAACCACTCCACTCTGAAACGAAAGGAAAGGCCTGGTAAAAACCAGTCTACTCTGAAAGGAAAGGCCTGGTGAAAACCACTCCACTCTGAAAGGAAAGGCCTGGTGAAAACCACTCCACCCTGAAAGGAAAGGCCTGGTGAAAACCACTCCACCCTGAAAGGAAAGGCCTGGTGAAAACCACTCCACTCTGAAAGGAAAGGAAAGGCCTGGTGAAAACCACTCCACTCTGAAAGAAAAGGCCTGATGAAAACCACTCCACTCTGAAAGGCCTGGTGAAAACCACTCCACTCTGAAAGGAAAGGAAAGGCCTGGTGAAAACCAGTCTACTCTGAAAGGAAAGGCCTGATGAAAACCAGTCTACTCTGAAAGGAAAGGCCTGGTAAAAACCACTCCACTCTGAAACGAAAAGAAAGGCCTGGTAAAACCAGTCTACTCTTAAAGGAAAGGCCTGGTGAAAACCACTCCACTCTGAAAGGCCTGGTGAAAACCACTCCACTCTGAAAGGAAAGGCCTGGTGAAAACCACTCCACCCTGAAAGGAAAGGAAAGGCCTGGTGAAAACCACTCCACTCTGAAAGGAAAGGAAAGGCCTTGTGAAAACCACTCCACTCTGAAAGGAAAGGCCTGGTGAAAACCACTCCACTCTGAAAGGAAAGGCCTGATGAAAACCACTCCACTCTGAAAGGCCTGATGAAAACCACTCTACTCAGACAGGAAAGGCCTGGTGAAAACCACTCTACTCTGAAAGGAAAGGAAAGGCCTGGTGAAAACCACTCCACTCAGAAAGGAAAGGCCTGGTGAAAACCACTCCACTCAGAAAGGAAAGGCCTGATGAAAACCACTCTACTCAGAAAGGAAAGGAAAGGCCTGTTGAAAACCACTCCACTCAGAAAGGAAAGGCATGGTGAAAACCACTCCACTCTGAAATGCCTGATGAAAACCACTCCACTCTGAAATGAAAGGCCTGGTGAAAACCACGCCACTCTGAAAGGAAAGGAAAGGCCTGGTGAAAACCAGTCTACTCTGAAAGGAAAGGCCTGGTGAAAACCAGTCTACTCTGAAAGGAAAGGCCTGGTGAAAACCACTCTACTCTGAAAGGAAAGGCCTGGTGAAAACCACTCTACTCTGAAAGGAAAGGCCTGGTGAAATCCACTCCACTCTGAAAGGAAAGGCCTGGTGAAAACAGGTCGACTCAGAAAGGAAAGGCCTGGTGAAAACCACTCTACTCTGAAAGGAAAGGACTGATGAAAACCACTCCACTCTGAAAGGAAAGGCCTGGTGAAAACCACTCTACTCTGAAAGGAAAGGCCTGGTGAAACCACTCTACTCTGTAAGGAAAGGCCTGATGAAAACCACTCCACTCTGAAAGGAAATGCCTGGTGAAAACCACTCCACTCTGAAAGTGAAGGCCTGGTGAAAACCACTCTACTCAGAAAGGAAAGGAAAGGCCTGGTGAAAACCACTCCATTCTGAAAGGAAAGGCCTGATGAAAACCACTCTACTCAGAAAGAAAAGGCCTAATGAAAACCACTCTACTCTGAAAGGAAAGGAAAGGCCTGGTGAAAACCACTCTACTCAGAAAGGAAAGGCCTGGTGAAAACCACTCCACTCTGAAAGGAAAGGAAAGGCCTGGTGAAAACCACTCCACTTTGAAAGGAAAGGCCTGGTGAAAACCACTCCACCCTGAAAGGAAAGGCCTGGTGAAAACCACTCCACTCTGAAAGGAAAGGAAAGGCCTGGTGAAAACCACTCCACCCTGAAAGGAAAGGCCTGGTGAAAACCACTCCACTCTGAAAGGAAAGGAAAGGCCTGGTGAAAACCACTCCACTCTGAAAGGAAAGGTCTGGTGAAAACCACTCCACCCTGAAAGGAAAGGCCTGGTGAAAACCACTCCACTCTGAAAGGAAAGGCCTGGTGAAAACCACTCCACTCAGAAAGGAAAGGCCTGATGAAAACCACTCCACTCAGAAAGGAAAGGCCTGATGAAAACCACTCTACTCAGAAAGGAAAGGCCTGAAGAAAACCACTCTACTCAGAAAGGAAAGTCCTGGTGAAAACCACTCTACTCAGAAAGGAAAGACCTGGTGAAAACCACTCTACTCAGAAAGGAAAGGAAAGGCCTGGTGAAAACCAGTCTACTCTGAAAGGAAAGGCCTGGTGAAAACAACTCCACTCTGAAAGGAAAGGCCTGGTGAAAACCACTCTACTCAGAAAGGATAGGCCTGATGAAAACCACTCCACTCTGAAAGGAAAGGCCTGATGAAAACCACTCCACTCTGAAAGGAAAGGCCTGATGAAAACCACTCTACTCAGAAAGGAAAGGCCTGATGAAAACCACTCCACTCTGAAAGGAAAGGCCTGATGAAAACCACTCTACTCAGAAAGGAAAGGCCTGATGAAAACCACTCCACTCTGAAAGGAAAGGCCTGGTGAAAACCACTCCACTCTGAAAGGAAAGGCCTGGTGAAAACCAGTCTACTCAGAAAGGAAAGGAAAGGCCTGGTGAAAACCACTCCACTCTGAAAGGAAAGGCCCGGTGAAAACCACTCCACTCTGAAAGAAAAGGCCTGGTGAAAACCAGTCTACTCTGAAAGGAAAGGCCTGGTGAAAACAACTCCACTCTGAAAGGAAAGGCCTGGTGAAAACCACTCCACTCTGAAAGGAAAGGCCTGGTGAAAACCACTTCACTCTGAAAGGAAAGGCCTTGTGAAAACCAGTCTACTCAGAAAGGAAAGGCCTGGTGAAAACCACTCCACTCTGAAAGGAAAGGCCTGGTGAAAACCACTCCACTCTGAAAGGAAAGGAAAGGCCTGATGAAAACCACTCCACTCTGAAAGGAAAGGAAAGGCCTGGTGAAAACCAGTCTACTCTGAAAGGAAAGGCCTGATGAAAACCAGTCTACTCTGAAAGGAAAGGCCTGGTGAAAACCACTCCACTCTGAAACGAAAGGAAAGGCCTGGTAAAAACCAGTCTACTCTGAAAGGAAAGGCCTGGTGAAAACCACTCCACTCTGAAAGGCCTGGTGAAAACCACTCCACTCTGAAAGGAAAGGCCTGGTGAAAACCACTTCACTCTGAAAGGAAAGGCCTTGTGAAAACCAGTCTACTCAGAAAGGAAAGGCCTGGTGAAAACCACTCCACTCTGAAAGGAAAGGCCTGGTGAAAACCACTCCACTCTGAAAGGAAAGGAAAGGCCTGATGAAAACCACTCCACTCTGAAAGGAAAGGAAAGGCCTGGTGAAAACCAGTCTACTCTGAAAGGAAAGGCCTGATGAAAACCAGTCTACTCTGAAAGGAAAGGCCTGGTGAAAACCACTCCACTCTGAAACGAAAGGAAAGGCCTGGTAAAAACCAGTCTACTCTGAAAGGAAAGGCCTGGTGAAAACCACTCCACTCTGAAAGGCCTGGTGAAAACCACTCCACTCTGAAAGGAAAGGCCTGGTGAAAACCACTCCACCCTGAAAGGAAAGGCCTGGTGAAAACCACTCCACTCTGAAAGGAAAGGAAAGGCCTGATGAAAACCACTCCACTCTGAAAGGAAAGGAAAGGCCTGGTGAAAACCAGTCTACTCTGAAAGGAAAGGCCTGGTGAAAACCACTCCACTCTGAAACGAAAGGAAAGGCCTGGTAAAAACCAGTCTACTCTGAAAGGAAAGGCCTGGTGAAAACCACTCCACTCTGAAAGGCCTGATGAAAACCAGTCTACTCTGAAAGGAAAGGCCTGGTGAAAACCACTCCACTCTGAAACGAAAGGAAAGGCCTGGTAAAAACCAGTCTACTCTGAAAGGAAAGGCCTGGTGAAAACCACTCCACTCTGAAAGGCCTGGTGAAAACCACTCCACTCTGAAAGGAAAGGCCTGGTGAAAACCACTCCACTCTGAAAGGAAAGGCCTGATGAAAACCACTCCACTCTGAAATGCCTGATGAAAACCACTCCACTCTGAAATGAAAGGCCTGGTGAAAACCACGCCACTCTGAAAGGAAAGGAAAGGCCTGGTGAAAACCAGTCTACTCTGAAAGGAAAGGCCTGGTGAAAACCAGTCTACTCTGAAAGGAAAGGCCTGGTGAAAACCACTCTACTCTGAAAGGAAAGGCCTGGTGAAAACCACTCTACTCTGAAAGGAAAGGCCTGGTGAAATCCACTCCACTCTGAAAGGAAAGGCCTGGTGAAAACAGGTCGACTCAGAAAGGAAAGGCCTGGTGAAAACCACTCTACTCTGAAAGGAAAGGACTGATGAAAACCACTCCACTCTGAAAGGAAAGGCCTGGTGAAAACCACTCTACTCTGAAAGGAAAGGCCTGGTGAAAACCACTCTACTCTGTAAGGAAAGGCCTGATGAAAACCACTCCACTCTGAAAGGAAATGCCTGGTGAAAACCACTCCACTCTGAAAGTGAAGGCCTGGTGAAAACCACTCTACTCAGAAAGGAAAGGAAAGGCCTGGTGAAAACCACTCCATTCTGAAAGGAAAGGCCTGATGAAAACCACTCTACTCAGAAAGAAAAGGCCTAATGAAAACCACTCTACTCTGAAAGGAAAGGAAAGGCCTGGTGAAAACCACTCTACTCAGAAAGGAAAGGCCTGGTGAAAACCACTCTACTCAGAAAGGAAAGGCCTGTTGAAAACCACTCCACTCTGAAAGGAAAGGAAAGGCCTGGTGAAAACCACTCCACTTTGAAAGGAAAGGCCTGGTGAAAACCACTCCACCCTGAAAGGAAAGGCCTGGTGAAAACCACTCCACTCTGAAAGGAAAGGAAAGGCCTGGTGAAAACCACTCCACCCTGAAAGGAAAGGCCTGGTGAAAACCACTCCACTCTGAAAGGAAAGGAAAGGCCTGGTGAAAACCACTCCACTCTGAAAGGAAAGGTCTGGTGAAAACCACTCCACCCTGAAAGGAAAGGCCTGGTGAAAACCACTCCACTCTGAAAGGAAAGGCCTGGTGAAAACCACTCCACTCAGAAAGGAAAGGCCTGATGAAAACCACTCCACTCAGAAAGGAAAGGCCTGATGAAAACCACTCTACTCAGAAAGGAAAGGCCTGAAGAAAACCACTCTACTCAGAAAGGAAAGACCTGGTGAAAACCACTCTACTCAGAAAGGAAAGGAAAGGCCTGGTGAAAACCAGTCTACTCTGAAAGGAAAGGCCTGGTGAAAACAACTCCACTCTGAAAGGAAAGGCCTGGTGAAAACCACTCTACTCAGAAAGGATAGGCCTGATGAAAACCACTCCACTCTGAAAGGAAAGGCCTGATGAAAACCACTCCACTCTGAAAGGAAAGGCCTGATGAAAACCACTCTACTCAGAAAGGAAAGGCCTGATGAAAACCACTCCACTCTGAAAGGAAAGGCCTGATGAAAACCACTCTACTCAGAAAGGAAAGGCTTGATGAAAACCACTCCACTCTGAAAGGAAAGGCCTGGTGAAAACCACTCCACTCTGAAAGGAAAGGCCTGGTGAAAACCAGTCTACTCAGAAAGGAAAGGAAAGGCCTGGTGAAAACCACTCCACTCTGAAAGGCCTGGTGAAAACCACTCCACTCTGAAAGGAAAGGCCTGGTGAAAACCAGTCTACTCAGAAAGGAAAGGAAAGGTCTGGTGAAAACCACTCCACTCTGAAAGGAAAGGCCCGGTGAAAACCACTCCACTCTGAAAGAAAAGGCCTGGTGAAAACCAGTCTACTCTGAAAGGAAAGGCCTGGTGAAAACAACTCCACTCTGAAAGGAAAGGCCTGGTGAAAACCACTCCACTCTGAAAGGAAAGGCCTGGTGAAAACCACTTCACTCTGAAAGGAAAGGCCTTGTGAAAACCAGTCTACTCAGAAAGGAAAGGCCTGGTGAAAACCACTCCACTCTGAAAGGAAAGGCCTGGTGAAAACCACTCCACTCTGAAAGGAAAGGAAAGGCCTGATGAAAACCACTCCACTCTGAAAGGAAAGGAAAGGCCTGGTGAAAACCAGTCTACTCTGAAAGGAAAGGCCTGATGAAAACCAGTCTACTCTGAAAGGAAAGGCCTGGTGAAAACCACTCCACTCTGAAACGAAAGGAAAGGCCTGGTAAAACCAGTCTACTCTGAAAGGAAAGGCCTGGTGAAAACCACTCCACTCTGAAAGGCCTGGTGAAAACCACTCCACTCTGAAAGGAAAGGCCTGGTGAAAACCACTCCACCCTGAAAGGAAAGGCCTGGTGAAAACCACTCCACTCTGAAAGGAAAGGAAAGGCCTGGTGAAAACCACTCCACTCTGAAAGGAAAGGAAAGGCCTGGTGAAAACCACTCCACTCTGAAAGGAAAGGAAAGGCCTTGTGAAAACCAGTCTACTCTGAAAGGAAAGGCCTGATGAAAACCAGTCTACTCTGAAAGGAAAGGCCTGGTGAAAACCACTCCACTCTGAAACGAAAGGAAAGGCCTGGTAAAAACCAGTCTACTCTGAAAGGAAAGGCCTGGTGAAAACCACTCCACTCTGAAAGGCCTGGTGAAAACCACTCCACTCTGAAAGGAAAGGCCTGGTGAAAACCACTCCACTCTGAAAGGAAAGGCCTGGTGAAAACCACTCCACTCTGAAAGGAAAGGCCTGGTGAAAACCACTCCACTCTGAAAGGAAAGGCCTGATGAAAACCACTCCACTCTGAAAGGCCTGGTGAAAACCACTCCACTCTGAAAGGAAAGGAAAGGCCTGGTGAAAACCAGTCTACTCTGAAAGGAAAGGCCTGGTGAAAACCACTCTACTCAGAAAGGAAAGGAAAGGCCTGGTGAAAACCACTCTACTCTGAAAGGAAAGGCCTGGTGAAAACCACTCCACTCTGAAAGGAAAGGCCTGGTAAAAACCAATCTACTCTGAAAGGAAAGGAAAGGCCTGGTGAAAACCACTCCACTCTGAAAGGAAAGGCCTGGTGAAAACCACTCCACTCTGAAAGGCCTGGTGAAAACCACTCCACTCTGAAAGGAAAGGCCTGGTGAAAACCACTCCACCCTGAAAGGAAAGGCCTGGTGAAAACCACTCCACTCTGAAAGGAAAGGCCTTGTGAAAACCACTCCACTCTGAAAGGAAAGGCCTGGTGAAAACCACTCTACTCTGAAAGGAAAGGAAAGGCCTTTTGAAAACCACTCCACTCTGAAAGGAAAGGCCTTGTGAAAACCACTCTACTCTGAAGGAAAGGAAAGGCCTGGTGAAAACCACTCCACTCTGAAAGGAAAGGCCTGTGCTATTTTCACTATCACAATTAATGGTGAAATTGCTGTAATTTGCGCTGGTTACAGTTTGATCACCAGGCTTTTGATCAGGTTTTGATGAATTAACAAGTTGTGGGTGTGTCAAGGCCCCTCTCTGGCCAATCAGAACGTGCTCCCTGGCAAAATATGTGGTTGTTTCAAGTTGTTTATTCACGTTCTTTTATGTATTGCCTTGGAATCTACTCCAATTCCAATGTTAGTAGGTTATAGTTTGTTTTAAATAGCTTACAGAAACGAAATGACAACATGCGGACCTATCTTTGCTAAATACGTTAACTTGAACCCTTTGAGTCCACATTGTTATCGCACGTCTTCAATAACATTCTCACTGATATCGGGGCGAGGCCTTCTGTAAATTAAATTATGGCTGAGCATGGACATGCCAAAACATAGTCAATCCGCAAGATTTAAAATCATTATTGACAAGGCCTTAGAAAAGAAAACAAATAATTATCATCTCAAATTCTAAACAAAATGAAAACAACAAACTTGTTTTAAAATAAGCTGTGTCAGACTTAGTCATCATCATTTCTCCCCGCGGACATACAATAATAAAACAATGCAGACTATGGAGGGTTATAAACTCCTCCAAACCGGGTTCTGCGTGGCTGAAATAATGTGAGCCTACAATGAGTAGATAAATAGAGAATATCTGTTGACTTTTACTCCCGTCCAACTTTCTATTTTAATAAAGCTTTGGTGATGTATGTATTTCCAAGCGGTCTCAGGAGCGATTTGCGCTGGGCAGGACAGCAAAAAAGAAGCCTTCATTGAGAGGACGGAAGGGTACGCTTGGTTTTTAACCAAATAAAACCAAATTAGGGAAAAAAATGTTTTTATAGAGGCACCAAACGTCCATTAGATTGCTCTTGTTCCATGATCATATGGGCAGTGTGCATCGCGGCTGGATAGGCTGTGTTTCCGCGGTCAGAATTCATGCCATAACCAACAGCGCTACCGCTAAAATATCCCAGCATATATCTCAGCGCTGCCTGAAATCGGCCCTTTAAGATCACGTTTTTAACGACACACCTCAAATATTCCCACCCATCTGAGCGCAAGCGATCTGACAAGACCGGTAACTAGTCGTTAGGGCTGGAAAATGTGCCAGTTTGTTTTGCATGACGCCATTGTAAACTAATGTGTGTTTGACACGAGCTGCTAACGCCAGGCTAATATTGGCTTCACATGTCGGGTTCTATCTATCGGATACTGCCTGGCCAGAAATACTATGATATTGTTGCATTGAATACAAGGGAAGCCAGTGAGCATTTGGCCTCCCTTGATAAAATTATAATAATTATAGCCAATCATCGTTGAGCTAAACTGAGTGAGCTCAACTGTGAATAGATCCTGTCAATCAAATCACACCAAAAGCAAAAAAACAGAATTTACAGAACAAAACTTGAATTGTTGCCATCTCGTTGTGTTGTTGTCTTCTGGTGGCTAGCTAGCTAGCTAAAATAGTTCCTTTCCTAAATTAGCCATGAATGGAGATTGGGATTTGGACTATATTTCCCTACTGGTCAGTGATTATAACGACGAATCTGATCCAATCATAAATTCATACATTGTGTCCCTGGCCTGAGAGGATGGAAGTTCAATATGTAGCTAGATGATGTAGTGGGCTAATGGTAACTAGCTGGCCGGTCATTTTAGCCAGGTAGCCTAGAACGACAGAAACTAAAAGCGTGTACTGTAGGACAGAATGATAGACCGTTTAGGCAACATGAAAGATGAGGATGGCATTGCGTTTGTCTATAAGTAGGGTGACAACATGTTTTTTACTTGCAGGAACACACTCACTCACTCACTCACTCACTCACTCACTCACTCACTCACTCACTCACTCACTCACTCACATAAAACAGTATCATGGACAGCCACAATTTTATCTTATGTTTTTGAATAAAACATGTATTTAACCTTTAATTTAACGAGGAAGTTGATTGGACTAAATAGTTTTGGGTATATTTTAGTTGTCACTAAGTATTGGTGATTAGATGATGGTGCTGGAATAGTGGAGGCAGCACCTGTTTTCTCTGCAACGTGAGGTAACTCTCTGTGGTTCTAGATCAATAGTTTAGTTGTGGGAAACATTAACCTGTTTGACCCATGCTGTAGGTCATATAACGGTCTGTTTCATGCAATATGCTTTGTGGACTTCACCAGACAGGTGTTGCTCTACGGTTTTGTGTTGAAACAAAGTTGTGATTGGATTTATTCTGCCACTGTGTTTTCTTATTGTCTCAGCCTTTTGGCCTACAGTATATATCACTGTGTCTTCTTATTGTCTCTGCCTTTAGGTCTACAGTATATTTCACTGCGTCTTCTTATTGTCTCAGCCTTTTGGCCTACAGTATATATCACTGTGTCTTCTTATTGTCTCTGCCTTTAGGCCTACAGTATATATCACTGTGTCTTCTTATTGTCTCAGCATTTAGGCCTCTATATCACTGTGTCTTCTTATTGTCTCAGCCTTTAGGCCTCTATATCACTGTGTCTTCTTATTGTCTCTGCCTTTAGGCCTCTATATCACTGTGTCTTCTTATTGTCTCAGCCTTTAGGCCTACAGTATATATCACTGTGTCTTCTTATTGTCTCTGCCTTTAGGCCTCTATATCACTGTGTCTTCTTATTGTCTCTGCCTTTAGGTCTACAGTATATATCACTGTGTCTTCTTATTGTCTCTGCCTTTAGGTCTACAGTATATATCACTGTGTCTTCTTATTGTCTCAGCCTTTAGGCCTACAGTATATATCACTGTGTCTTCTTATTGTCTCTGCCTTTAGGCCTACAGTATATATCACTGTGTCTTCTTATTGTCTCAGCCTTTAGGCCTACAGTATATATCACTGTGTCTTCTTATTGTCTCTGCCTTTAGGTCTACAGTATATATCACTGTGTCTTCTTATTGTCTCTGCCTTTAGGCCTCTATATCACTGTGTCTTCTTATTGTCTCTGCCTTTAGGTCTACAGTATATATCACTGTGTCTTCTTATTGTCTCTGCCTTTAGGTCTACAGTATATATCACTGTGTCTTCTTATTGTCTCTGCCTTTAGGCCTACAGTATATATCACTGTGTCTTCTTATTGTCTCAGCCTTTAGGCCTACAGTATATATCACTGTGTCTTCTTATTGTCTCTGCCTTTAGGCCTCTATATCACTGTGTCTTCTTATTGTCTCTGCCTTTAGGCCTCTATATCACTGTGTCTTCTTATTGTCTCTGCCTTTAGGCCTCTATATCACTGTGTCTTCTTATTGTCTCTGCCTTTAGGCCTACAGTATATATCACTGTGTCTTCTTATTGTCTCAGCATTTAGGCCTCTATATCACTGTGTCTTCTTATTGTCTCTGCCTTTAGGCCTCTATATCACTGTGTCTTCTTATTGTCTCAGCCTTTAGGCCTCTATATCACTGTGTCTTCTTATTGTCTCTGCCTTTAGGCCTCTATATCACTGTGTCTTCTTATTGTCTCAGCCTTTAGGCCTCTATATCACTGTGTCTTCTTATTGTCTCTGCCTTTAGGCCTACAGTATATATCACTGTGTCTTCTTATTGTCTCAGCATTTAGGCCTCTATATCACTGTGTCTTCTTATTGTCTCTGCCTTTAGGTCTACAGTCTATATCACTGTGTCTTCTTATTGTCTCTGCCTTAAGGCCTCTATATCACTGTGTCTTCTTATTGTCTCAGCCTTTAGGCCTCTATATCACTGTGTCTTCTTATTGTCTGAGCCTTTAGGCCTCTATATCACTGTGTCTTCTTATTGTCTCAGCATTTACGCCTACAGTATATATCACTGTGTCTTCTTATTGTCTCTGCCTTTAGGCCTCTACATCACTGTGTCTTCTTATTGTCTCAGCCTTTAGGCCTACAGTATATATCACTGTGTCTTCTTATTGTCTCTGCCTTTAGGCCTACAGTATATATCACTGTGTCTTCTTATTGTCTCTGCCTTTAGGCCTCTATATCACTGTGTCTTCTTATTGTCTCTGCCTTTAGGCCTACAGTATATATCACTGTGTCTTCTTATTGTCTCTGCCTTTAGGCCTCTACATCACTGTGTCTTCTTATTGTCTCTGCCTTTAGGCCTCTACATCACTGTGTCTTCTTATTGTCTCAGCCTTTAGGCCTACAGTATATATCACTGTGTCTTCTTATTGTCTCAGCATTTAGGCCTCTATATCACTGTGTCTTCTTATTGTCTCAGCCTTTAGGCCTCTATATCACTGTGTCTTCTTATTGTCTCTGCCTTTAGGTCTACAGTCTATATCACTGTGTCTTCTTATTGTCTCAGCATTTAGGCCTCTATATCACTGTGTCTTCTTATTGTCTCTGCCTTTAGGCCTACAGTATATATCACTGTGTCTTCTTATTGTCTCTGCCTTTAGGTCTACAGTCTATATCACTGTGTCTTCTTATTGTCTCTGCCTTAAGGCCTCTATATCACTGTGTCTTCTTATTGTCTCAGCCTTTAGGCCTCTATATCACTGTGTCTTCTTATTGTCTGAGCCTTTAGGCCTCTATATCACTGTGTCTTCTTATTGTCTCAGCATTTAGGCCTACAGTATATATCACTGTGTCTTCTTATTGTCTCTGCCTTTAGGTCTACAGTATATATCACTGTGTCTTCTTATTGTCTCTGCCTTTAGGCCTCTATATCACTGTGTCTTCTTATTGTCTCTGCCTTTAGGTCTACAGTATATATCACTGTGTCTTCTTATTGTCTCTGCCTTTAGGCCTCTATATCACTGTGTCTTCTTATTGTCTCTGCCTTTAGGTCTACAGTATATATCACTGTGTCTTCTTATTGTCTCTGCCTTTAGGCCTCTATATCACTGTGTCTTCTTATTGTCTCTGCCTTTAGGCCTACAGTATATATCACTGTGTCTTCTTATTGTCTCTGCCTTTAGGCCTACAGTATATATCACTGTGTCTTCTAATTGTCTCTGCCTTTAGGCCTCTATATCACTGTGTCTTCTTATTGTCTCAGCATTTAGGCCTCTATATCACTGTGTCTTCTTATTGTCTCTGCCTTTAGGCCTCTATATCACTGTGTCTTCTTATTGTCTCTGCCTTTAGGTCTACAGTATATATCACTGTGTCTTCTTATTGTCTCTGCCTTTAGGCCTACAGTCTATATCACTGTGTCTTCTTATTGTCTCAGCCTTTAGGCCTACAGTATATATCACTGTGTCTTCTTATTGTCTCAGCCTTTAGGCCTACAGTATATATCACTGTGTCATATGACACATATTTAGCAGACATTATGTCATCTCTAATAGGACTGGGGAGTAGCAGACATTATGTCATCTCTAATAGGACTGGGAGTAACAGACATTATGTCATCTCTAATAGGACTGGGAGTAACAGACATTATGTCATCTCTAATAGGACTGGGAGTAACAGACATTATGTCATCTCTAATAGGACTGGGGAGTAGCAGACATTATGTCATCTCTAATAGGACTGGGAGTAACAGACATTATGTCATCTCTAATAGGACTGGGGAGTAACAGACATTATGTCATCTCTAATAGGACTGGGGAGTAGCAGACATTATGTCATCTCTAATAGGACTGGGGAGTAGCAGACATTATGTCATCTCTAATAGGACTGGGGAGTAGCAGACATTATGTCATCTCTAATAGGACTGGGGAGTAGCAGACATTATGTCATCTCTAATAGGACTGGGGAGTAGCAGACATTATGTCATCTCTAATAGGACTGGGGAGTAGCAGACATTATGTCATCTCTAATAGGACTGGGGAGTAGCAGACATTATGTCATCTCTAATAGGACTGGGGAGTAGCAGACATTATGTCATCTCTAATAGGACTGGGGAGTAGCAGACATTATGTCATCTCTAATAGGACTGGGGAGTAGCAGACATTATGTCATCTCTAATAGGACTGGGGAGTAACAGACATTATTTCATCTCTAATAGGACTGGGGATTAGCAGACATTATGTCATCTCTAATAGGACTGGGGAGTAGCAGACATTATGTCATCTCTAATAGGACTGGGGAGTAGCAGACATTATGTCATCTCTAATAGGACTGGGAGTAACAGACATTATGTCATCTCTAATAGGACTGGGAGAAACATACATTATGTCATCTCTAATAGGACTGGGGAGTAGCAGACATTATGTCATCTCTAATAGGACTGGGAGAAACAGACATTATGTCATCTCTAATAGGACTGGGGAGTAGCAGACATTATGTCATCTAGGAGTAGCAGACATTATGTCATCTCTAATAGGACCTGGGAGTAGCAGACATTATGTCATCTCTAATAGTACTGGGGAGTAGCAGACATTATGTCATCTCTAATAGGACTGGGGAGTAACAGACATTATGTCATCTCTAATAGGACTGGGGAGTAACAGACATTATTTCATCTCTAATAGGACTGGGAGAAACAGACATTATGTCATCTCTAATAGGACTGGGGAGTAGCAGACATTATGTCATCTCTAATAGGACTGGGAGAAACAGACATTATGTCATCTCTAATAGGACTGGGAGAAACAGACATTATGTCATCTCTAATAGGACTGGGGAGTAGCAGACATTATGTCATCTCTAATAGGACTGGGGAGTAACAGACATTATGTCATCTCTAATAGGACTGGGGAGTAGCAGACATTATGTCATCTCTAATAGGACTGGGGAGTAGCAGACATTATGTCATCTCTAATAGGACTGAGGAGTAACATACATTATGTCATCTCTAATAAGACTGGGGAGTAGCAGACATTATGTCATCTCTAATAGGACTGAGGAGTAACATACATTATGTCATCTCTAATAAGACTGGGGAGTAGCAGACATTATGTCATCTCTAATAGGACTGAGGAGTAACATACATTATGTCATCTCTAATAGGACTGGGGAGTAGCAGACATTATGTCATCTCTAATAGGACTGGGGAGTAACAGACATTATGTCATCTCTAATAGGACTTGGTAGAAACAGACATTATGTCATCTCTAATAGGACTGGGGAGTAGCAGACATTATGTCATCTCTAATAGGACTGGGGAGTAGCAGACATTATGTCATCTCTAATAGGACTGGGGAGAAACAGACATTATGTCATCTCTAATAGGACTGGGGAGTAGCAGACATTATGTCATCTCTAATAGGACTGGGAGAAACAGACATTATGTCATCTCTAATAGGACTGGGGAGTAGCAGACATTATGTCATCTCTAATAGGACTGGGGAGTAGCAGACATTATGTCATCTCTAATAGGACTGGGGAGTAGCAGACATTATGTCATCTCTAATAGGACTGAGGAGTAACATACATTATGTCATCTCTAATAGGACTGGGGAGTAGCAGACATTATGTCATCTCTAATAGGACTGGGGAGTAGCAGACATTATGTCATCTCTAATAGGACTGGGGAGTAGCAGACATTATGTCATCTCTAATAGGACTGGGGAGTAGCAGACATTATGTCATCTCTAATAGGACTGGGGAGTAGCAGACATGTCATCTTTAATAGGACTGGGGAGTAGCAGACATTATGTCATCTCTAATAGGACTTGGTAGAAACAGACATTATGTCATCTCTAATAGGACTTGGTAGAAACAGACATTATGTCATCTCTAATAGGACTTGGTAGAAACAGACATTATGTCATCTCTAATAGGACTGGGGAGTAACAGACATTATGTCATCTCTAATAGGACTTGGTAGAAACAGACATTATGTCATCTCTAATAGGACTGGGGAGTAGCAGACATTATGTCATCTCTAATAGGACTGGGAGAAACAGACATTATGTCATCTCTAATAGGACTGGGGAGTAGCAGACATTATGTCATCTCTAATAGGACTGGGGAGTAGCAGACATTATGTCATCTCTAATAGGACTGGGGAGTAGCAGACATTATGTCATCTCTAATAGACCTGGGGAGTAGCAGACATTATGTCATCTCTAATAGGACTGGGGAGTAACAGACATTATGTCATCTCTAATAGGACTGGGGAGTAGCAGACATTATGTCATCTCTAATAGGACTGGGGAGTAGCAGACATTATGTCATCTCTAATAGGACTGAGGAGTAACATACATTATGTCATCTCTAATAGGACTGGGGAGTAGCAGACATTATGTCATCTCTAATAGGACTGGGGAGTAGCAGACATTATGTCATCTCTAATAGGACTGGGAGTAACAGACATTATGTCATCTCTAATAGGACTGGGGAGTAACAGACATTATGTCATCTCTAATAGGACTGGGGAGTAGCAGACATTATGTCATCTCTAATAGGACTGGGAGTAACAGACATTATGTCATCTCTAATAGGACTGGGGAGTAACAGACATTATGTCATCTCTAATAGGACTGGGGAGTAGCAGACATTATGTCATCTCTAATAGGACTGGGGAGTAGCAGACATTATGTCATCTAGGAGTAGCAGACATTATGTCATCTCTAATAGGACTGAGGAGTAACAGACATTATGTCATCTCTAATAGGACTGGGAGAAACAGACATTATGTCATCTCTAATAGGACTGGGGAGTAGCAGACATTATGTCATCTCTAATAGGACTGGGGATTAGCAGACATTATGTCATCTCTAATAGGACTGGGGAGTAGCAGACATTATGTCATCTCTAATAGGACTGGGGATTAGCAGACATTATGTCATCTCTAATAGGACTGGGGAGTAGCAGACATTATGTCATCTCTAATAGGACTGGGGAGTAGCAGACATTATGTCATCTCTAATAGGACTGGGGAGTAGCAGACATTATGTCATCTCTAATAGGACTGGGGAGTAACAGACATTATGTCATCTCTAATAGGACTGGGGAGTAGCAGACATTATGTCATCTCTAATAGGACTGGGGATTAGCAGACATTATGTCATCTCTAATAGGACTGGGGAGTAGCAGACATTATGTCATCTCTAATAGGACTGGGGAGTAGCAGACATTATGTCATCTCTAATAGGACTGGGAGAAACAGACATTATGTCATCTCTAATAGGACTGGGGAGTAGCAGACATTATGTCATCTAGGAGTAGCAGGAACCAGGATTAGGTCATGTGTCAGAATAATAATAGGTGTCTCAAATGGTACCCTGTTCCCTTTGTAGTGTACTTCCTGTACCTCTGACCAGGAACCATAGGGGACCCTGTACTTCTGACCAGGGACCATAGGGGACCCTGTACCTCTGACCAGGGCCAATAGGGGACCTCTGACCAGGTACCACAGGGGACCCTGTACCTCTGACCAGGGCCAATAGGGGACCCAGTACCTCTGACCAGGAACCATAGGGGACCCTGTACCTCTGACCAG